>NC_133770.1:159551426-159649632 GCF_003597395.2 Chelonoidis abingdonii | reverse complement strand
CTCCTCATCGGCTGGATCTTTAGCTAGGGCGAACCCACGGTTATGGGGCAAAATAATCCCCAGGGTTTAGCCAGGAATGGAGGCAGTCTACCCTCCTTCTCTAGTCTAGTGTGTGTTTTATTTAGGGGAGGTGTTCTTACTGGGGGGGAGGAATATGTTGTGTATTTGGTTGTCACTGTTTTTGTTCCTATGGCAACTGAGTTAGATTATTTGGAGATAACCAGCCAAAGCTGGCTGGGCTAGGTGAGCTCTGTGTCTGTAAATAAATGGTAGTTTTGTTAGCTGTCTGCTGTCTGGCCTCAAGTGATTTCTTCCTAAACCGGCTGCCCCCAAGGATATAACATCAACAATAAGGGCAAAATGTTCTTGCAGGATCAGCACTTTGGCCCAGAGCCTCAACAGTATTTTGGGGCCCGACTCCCACTGGGAGTCTTTGAGGGTCTGGGCCTATCATCCATAGTGTGAATCCATGTTGAACATGCATATGAAGGAAATGATTGTGGATGGTATCTCATGGACATCTTTGAAGACTCTTTTTCATCCACAAAACAAGGAAAGGGGGGTAGGGCAGGGCAGTGCAAGCTTTGCACCCCCCACCCCCTTTTCCAATGTTCCTCACACTTGAGCCTGCAGGGTCACCTCTGAGGCAAGAAGGGAATTTAATCTACATGGCTCATTCAGTCTCAGGTGGAGCTGACAAGTTACATTAGGGGTTTTTATGATGGGGTACTTCTCCATAAGGAACCAAGCTGAGCCCATCCATGTTCTATATTCTGCACTGGGGCTGTGCATGGAATGTGCAGTGGACATATCCATTGGCATGCCCTATATAGAAGGTGCAGGAGAAATCCATTCAGGATAACAGAATTCCTTTAATACAGAGACTTGGGAATTGCCTGTAGTTTGAGAGAGCCTGTGTCCTTCAGAGTTCGTACATCTTGGGTGAAATCCTGGCTGCACTGAAGTCTAAGAAACTTTTGCTGTTAACATCAATGGAGCTAGAATTTCAACTATGGTATTTTTAAGTAATACATTTTAATTGAAAAAGTCTCCTCTTCAGCAACCCTCTTTCCCTTGTTTTGCAGTTCATGTGTATCAAAAAATACATCTACTGAATAATTCAAAACATCCATGAATATTTGGCAGAAACTGGTTATTTAATCAATAGCTGTTCATGAATGATAAAAAGATGCCCAAGAAAAAATACCTCCTTTTATTATCCATTTCTCCACTACTGAGCAAACTTTTAAAATTATTGTTGCTCACAACTATAAACTGCTGACACCAAATTGTCCCCCATTTGATTAAGATGGATGGTAGTTTTATTTAGAGCAATAATAATTAAGGCTTTGGTGGTGAGCAAGAAAATAACAAATGAATCTAATAAAAGCTTAAGGGGAGACACTTAAATTGAAAAGCATTTTTAAAACATAAACCTTAATTTGGTTACTACTAACTCCAGGATAACTAAACCTGAAAGATTATTGAAGACTACATTACTTTTCATCTTTATATATCTACTGTGGACCTGGAGTGCCAGAACACGCCTGCCTCATAGGCAATCCTAGTTCGTGGACAGATGGGGAAACAAGTTAAATGACTTAGCCAAGGCCACATAAAATCTGTGGCACAGCTAGAAAGAGAAGCCTTATATATAAACTTTCCATTTCATTCACAGTGCTTAGTGATGTAGGGTCTATTTAGTTCTGTGCACCAACAATTTCATACCTTTGTTTTGTAGTGAAGAAACTGACCCCCCTACCCCCACCCCAAAAAGGCAAAAGAAATGTATAACTATCTGAATCTTCCAATAAAGAACAGATGACACCTTTTTCTTTATTAGCTATATCTAACAAGTGCTATAATAGCAAGTCTTCTGTATGCCAATCCCATAGCTGCTTTCTATTGCAGAAAAATTTCCTTTTTTACAGATTTAAATTTTTTTTTATTAAAGCTAATGTTAAAATGTCACGTTAAAGCCTGTTAATACACAGGTTAAGGAAAGTGTCTGTACATCTAGGTATAAAGCTTAAATTATTCAAAAGTACATTTGGTTTAAAAGTCATAAAAGACATATAGTACATCATCTGCAATATCCCAATTTAAGGTTAAAAATTTAATAGTAATAGCTTTATTACATCTTGATCTTTTCTATCTTCTACCACCTAGTGGAAATATATTTTCTAAATAAGCTAAGGAAGGCTATTTGGTATAATATAATACAATGTAGTATAACTAGAATATAGTAGAATTAAAGCAGTGGACAGAGAGTCCTGGGGTGGTTGAGTTGGTTCCAGCCTGATTTGTGAGCTTGGGCAAATCATTTCATTTCTCTGTGTCCCTCAGCTTCCCTCTGTAAAAAAGGTTAATAATCTCTATATTATATGGGTGTTTGCACAACACTTTGAGATCCGTGGATGAAAGGGGCTGTAAGTGCAAATGAATGTTTATTGGATTTAACTTTTAGGGTGGGGGGATTTTTTTTTATTGCAATATTGTCTCTGGCCACAAAGATAGAAGTGAAGCAGTTAATCTCTGCCATTCAAGTGGGTTAATGGCATAGTTGTTGAGGTGTGACTGACAAAAAGAGCCCAAATGATTTAAGGGTGGCACTGCTTTTAGAAGAGAGAGGTGGCTTGTTCAGCTTTTTAAAGTCCTTAAGATAATGTCTTTTATATCTATGATTGATTTATTTGATATTTATGCAGTTGGCAGTGGGATTTGAAATATAACATAAGCACTTCCTGAGATGTCAGTACTCCAATGTTAGTGGTCTGAACAAGGATGTAATTCATATCTGCAGGTGCTTACTCTGGTATCAAACACTTCAATAACATCATGCTTGTGGAATCCGGCACTCCCCAGTGTCCCATTTGTATCCTGATATGCCCACGTCTTTCCTATGTGTGTTTTTCTTTCTTAAGGAGCTCTCATTTCCTTCAATAGGATATGTTTTATTTCATCCTTTTTCCTGCATTTACTCATACTAATGTCACCGCATTCACTGGTAATAGCGAGGTTTGGAAATAACCCGTGTATCCATGAAAACACTAGGGCTGAAATTTAATGCCTGGGATGCTTTATTAAGGAAGAATGGATATTTAAGAGAAGGGATGTAATAGCTTCTTTCTGGATTCTAATTTGATCTAACAAGGGGGAAAGCGCATCCAGAAGGCTCACATGCAACATGCATTCATGTTCTCTTAGGTAGTGTTTGAAGAGCCCTGGGTGAAAGTGTTCTGGGGCTTTGTAGCTTTTATGCAAAGGAATGGAAATTGGACACTGTCAGGTGATGGAAAAGAGCAAGTTTCTGACAGAGAGAAGACCCTCTGTGCTCTGTGGACTTCTTCCTGGGCTTTCTGATAGGGATTAGTATGACGGTAATGAGTAGAACACAGGACTGGAAATCAGGGTATTGGGTTTAGTACTATTTCTTGGAGAGAAGTGAAGTGTAGTGGTCAGAACAGGGGACTAGGATCCAGGATTCCTGTGCTCTTCTCTTGGCTCTTCCACTGATTAGCCATATAATCTGGGGGATGTCACTTGTCCTTTTCATGTCATGATCTTATTATTCTAACCCTGGTCCTTTTCCCTTCTCTGATTTTGCTCTGTTTGACAAGTCTGACTTTAAGCTGTATGCTCTTCAAATACAGACGGTCTCTGTTTTGATCTGTGAAGCACTGGGCACCTGAGCTAATATTCCTTTTGTAAAATTATCAGTTCAGTCATTCTTCCCACTACTTTGAAGACATCTATCAATCTTCACAACCCTCCTGTGAGATGGGGAGAATTATCCCCATTTTACAGGGTAGGGAAACTGAGGCATAAGCAGGTTATGTGGTTGATTACAGATGGGGTCAATGGCAGTAGGGTTAGTGCTCAGAAGTTTCTTGGGTGAGGAAGCATGCTTGTAAAGCAGTTTGAAACCCTTGGATTCAATGCACTGTACTGCTTAGTGGGTGGGACTCCTTGCCTTGTGTGATTAGAATAAGATGGTTTGATCAGCAAAAGGAGTGTCCTTTTATTGACTGCTTTAATAAGCCAACATATTTCCTATTCCTTTTGGAACTTCCCTCCCCGCAGAGGGCAAATCTCCCAACAGCTGCTAGGAACTGTATCTTTTCCCAGCAAGGCAGGAGAGCAATACTGGAGTCTCTACTTGGTGCTCCTTTATTTTAGGGAATCATGCAAGCAGTAATCTGCCAGTGCAACTCACCTGCTAAATCAACATTGCTGCGGTAACATAGCACAAGGAAGAAGCAGCTACAGAACATGGGATCTAAGCTTGGAAACAGGGCCGGCTCCGGGCCACAGCGCGCGCTTGGGGTGGCATGCCGTGGGGGGCACTCTGCCGGTTGCCGGGAGGCGGCTCCGGTGGACCTCCCGCAGGTATTTCTGCAGATGGTCCGCTGGTCCCGCGGCTTCGGTAGCTCCACCAAAGCGCGGGACCATCGGACACTCCGCAGAAACGCCTGCATAATACCATAGCTGTGCTCTTGCCCTCTGCATTATGAAAACAAATAGTTCTATGTTCAAGGCCCTCTGTGGCTGACACACAGACAGATTCTTTTTAGCTGAAGTGGTATGACGGTGCGTGTTTGTAGTAGAAAGGATCTTCATTCTATCCCTAGCTTTGTCAGACTTTTCAGTGGTTATAATGTACAGGCATGGAATCCTTTGGGGGGCAAGGACTCCGGGAGGTCCACCGGAGCCGCGGGACCGGCGAGCGGCAGAGCGCCCCCCGCGGCGTGCCGCCGTGCTTGGGGCGCGGAAATTGCTAGAGCCAGCCCTGCTTGGAAACCGAGTGGTCCCTTTCAAAGATGCATGAAAGCTACAAATACACCCTGCTTTAGTGCCTGCTTCAATATACATGTTTGTTCTAGGCATGAAACTTCAGCGGTATCTGGTAATTAATCTTGAGTGGGTGGGGCCACCCCAGTTTGTGACTGAAGTGCACTGTACTTACTCACTTTCCCATCAGCTAGTATTTACACTCCAGTAGAGATTCGAGGCCCAAATCAGGATTGGGAGCCAAGTCCTCGATGCTTGGTACAAATACAGGGAAAGAGAGAGTCCTTGCCCCCAAAGGATTCCATGCCTGTACATTATAACCACTGAAAAGTCTGACAAAGCTGGGGATAGAATGAAGATCCTTTCTACTGCAAACACACCGTCATACCACTTCAGCTAAAAAGAATCTGTTTGTGCGTCAGCCCCAGAGGGCTTTGAACATAGAACCGTTTGTTTGTTTTCATAATGCAGAGGCCAATAGCACAGTTATGGTATTATGCCCATTTTACAGATGGATAAAGGGAGGGAGATTGTGCATCTCAAGCCTCATTTCTCAATCTACCAAGGTTGATGAGATTTAGAAAGCCTCAGCTGGAAGGTGCAGAAGTGTGAAGTATTAATGTTATTTCATTTTCACAGTTTATAAACAGCAAGGATGCAATTTCCTGTTTTTTCAGTCAGGGAAACTGCTTGTGGGGGCAGCTGCAAGTCACGCTGGCCTGTGGCAACTAGCCAGTTTGAAAAAACCATTAGGCCTAAGCCCCCATTCACCCAATCTTGCCTGCCATAGATAAAATTTAATTTTGACAAACCTTTACTGCCACTTGCCAACCTGAGAAAAATATTCATCTGTCCCACTCCCCCCATCCACACTTTGTTTTTGAAATGGTTCCTTCTCTGAATCAACTTGGAAAATAGGTACCAGGCCATGCTACCAGCAGCTGGGGACAGGAAATCCATGATATTAGCCCTATTGTATAAAGTCCCCTTCCAACAGAAGAATCTAGTTCATTTCCTCTCTCGAGCAGGTGGAACAACTCTGTCTGGCTGAGTCACAGTTTAAACTGTTTTTATTCCTCTTTCTTTTTAAGCCTCTTCTCCCTGTTTGACTAAATTTCTGGCAATTTAAAAAAAGAACAATCTCTCCAGAGAAGCAAACATGAGTTTTATTTAATGCTTCAACTATAAACAACCTTTAACCATTTGGAAGGAGAATTTTGTCTTTCTCCATCTGCAAAAATCTATAGTTACTTATGGTCTGAATGGGCTTATTTCTGATGAAAGGAAGCAAGCAAATAAAAAGAGAACAGAAAAAGTCTCCTTGAGACTATGGACTGTATGTTTCCTTTACAGGAGGCTGCATGAACACCACATATTAAAATGGCTCCATGTCTCTTCAGGCAGCAGCTTTCTTCAAGAGTTAATGGTGCACTACACAGAGGGGGAAAAAATAGGTGTAACAGTTACCTAGCAAAATCTTCCCAGACAGTGGTAGGCATGAATCAAACAGCAGCAAATGTTTACAGCTACATGTATTAATATCTGATGGATGGATCCAAGAGAGAATCTCCAGCCTCTAGCCCCCAAGTTAGGGAAATTCAGGTGTAAATATAACTTTGTGGTTAATCCCTTTAGAATAGAGCTCACTCACCACCCACTAAAACCCACTTTTTCCCTTACAGCTTTAAGGCATTCAGGCCTGCATCTGACCTGTGCACTCAGGCCTATGCCAGCTTCTAATACAGGAGAAAAACAGAACAGAGCAAAAGGAAAATAAAGACATATCTGAACAGATATGAGGTCCTGGAGGTTTTTTACCTTCCTCTGCAGTATGGGGCACGGGTCACTTGCTGGAGAATTCTCTGCACCTTGAGATCTTTAAACCACAATTTGAGGACTTCAATAACTCAGATGTAGGTTAGGGGTTTGTTATAGGAGTGGGTGCGGTGAGATTCTGTAGCCTGCGTTGTGCAGGAGGTCAGCCTAGATGACCATAAAGGTCCCTTCTGACCTATCAATCTATGAACAAACATCTAAGTCTCCTATGGCTGCAGTCCAGACTCAGGTGCCTTACATTTCAGCTTCTAAATTACCTGATTACTAGTCCCCTCCCCAGGGCTGATTCAAGAAAATCTAGACTCTGTACTTAGATCTAAGCGAGAAAAGCTAGTTTATGACTCTCTCCCCAGGCTCCTCCCCTGTGTCAGACTGAGGCAATTAATTCCACAGCAAGGAAGGTGGAAGAAGTAAGGAAGATGACTAGAATGGTTGTGAGTGTAGAAGGAGGTAAGGGACTTATAGATGGAGATTTAGCAGGAGGAACCTGCAGTATGCTTCACTCTAGGCTATGGTAAATCAGGTGATAGGAGGTCAAATTATCCCCACAGTACAAAGTAATTCCTACTCCAAACTGTGACATTCTGACCACTGGCAGCAAATGTACCATTAGCATTTCAGCCTGTGCTTAGTGAGATGGGATTCCATGACCCTGGGTTCCCCAAGTACCAGAAGGTTTGATAGCATTGCCACACCTAACTTCATCTGTCTCAGCTCCTCCTTGTGAAATTCATGCTGCAACTCCTCTGAATGCTCTTAAACACAAATACTTGCTCTAGTGCTCATGCCTATAACCTTTGACTCTTAAAAAGATTTCTTCTGATTACCTAGCCTCCAAAGCAGACAGAACTCTCCTAATGCCCAAATCCAAAACAGCTGAGTTAGCTTAACACTCCTTTGCAATTTTAGTGTATGGGCTGGTTATGCTAGAGTGGGAGCTAGTTACTTGCTCTTTTCTGCCAGATGGTAGCAAGGGTAAGTCCTCCTTTGATTTTCTGTGCAAACAAATATCTTTTATAAAGCAGTTTAATTTATGCTCTTCTAGTAATATTTATTCATCATTATGGGAAACACTGGTTTAGAGTTAGCTAGACCCACCTTGGCTATATAGGTGCTCCAGATCAGTGGTTTTCAAACTTTTTGGGGGGGGGACCCAGTTGAAGAAAATTGTTGATGTCGGTGACCCAACAGAGCTGGGGATGAGGGGTTTGGGGTGTGGGAGGGGTTCAGGGCTGGGGCAGAGGGCTGGGATGCAGGGTGGGGCTGAGAATGAGGGGTTCAGGCTGTGGGAGGGGGCTCTGGGCTAGGGTGTGGGAGGGGGTCAGGGTTCTGGGCAGGGGGTGCAGGATCTGAGGTGGGACCAGGGATGAGGGGGTTGGGGTGCAGGAGGGGTTTGGGGTTTAGGGGGACCTCAGGGCTGGGGTAAGGGGTGCAGGAGGCAGGGGCGGCTCCAAGCACCAGCATGCCAAGCATGTGCTTGAGGTGGCAAGCCGCGGAGGTCGCTCTGCCGGTCACCGTGAGAGTGGCAGGCAGGCTGCCTTTGCTGGCATGCCTGTGGGGGGTCCGCTGGTCCCATGGCTTCGGCAGAACTCCCGCAGCTGCTGCTGAATCCGCAGGACCGTGAACTTCCCACAGGCAAGCTGCCAAAGGCAGCCTGCCTGCCGTGCTTGGGATGGCAAAATACCTAGAGTCACCCCTGGCAGGAGGGGGTCTGAGCTAGGGGGGCAGGCTGTGGGGTGGGGCTGGAGGTGAGGGGTTTGGGATGCAGGAAAGAGTTCTGGGTTGTGGGGGCTGAAGGCTGGGGCAGGGGATTGGCTTGTGGGCCTACTTCCCGCTGGCTTCCTGCCTGTCCTGGCACCACGGACCACTCTGTGCCCAGGAAGTGGCCCCCACCCTCACCACCTGCTCCCATTGGCTGGGAGTGCAGAGCTGGTGCTTGGGGTGGGGGCAGCACGGACCCCTGTGGCCCCCCTGCCTAGAAGCCAGACCCTCTGCTGGCCGTTTCTGAGACACAGTGCAGTGTCAGGATAGGTGGGGACTAGCCTGCCTTAGGTGGGTAGCACTGCCGACGGGACTTTTAACGTCTCGGTCAGCGATGCTGACCAGAGCCACTAGGGTACCTGGGTGCTGAGCAAGGTGACCCAGTGCATTACATGCTGCGCCCAGTACTGGGTTGTGACCCAAACTTTGAAAAAAACACTGTTCTAGATGAATGATGGTTTGCTCCCCTTTCTTCTAATCTCTCCTTAATGGCTTGCCTCTTTGTTATACCAACAATTAAATCCCTGAGATTCTTGCTCTCCCCTGGAATCTATCAGAAAAAGACTTGAGTACCTCACAAAGTCTGAATTCAAACTTCTCCTGAATTTGGATCTGGGTGTTCAGCTTAGTCCATGATGTCAGCTCAGGGGCCAGATGCAAATTCCAGATCCAGCCTTTGGGAGTGTTTGGAAATGGTCCCAATGTAGAGCAATAGCCAAGCCCAGAGTTTGGTTCTGAAATGTGGGGGTGTTTGGATCCAGTGTTTTGCTGTGGGCCCCTCTCTGTTTCCTATCTATTGGGAAGAAAGAGGCAGGAAAGACTGTCCAATGGCTGGGGCACCAGCCTAAGCCTTGGGAGATTTGGGTTCAGTGCCCTGCTCTGCCACATAGCTCCTATGTGACCTTGAGCAAGTTACTTAGGCCTAGATCCTCAAAGGTGTTTAGGCACCTAAATTCCATTGATGTCTAAATACCTTTAAGCATCTGGGCTTAGCCTCTCTGTGCCTCAGATCCCCATCTGTAAAGTGCAGATAACAGCACTCCTCTGTCAGGGATGCTGTGAGCATAAATACTCTACTGGAATATATTGAAGTGCATATAGTTAAGCAGATGCATAAATCTTTGCAGGATCAGGGCCTCACAGAGCATAATATCAAGCATGTGCATAAGTCTTTGTGGATCAAGGCCTTAGACATGGGGCAGGGACTGTCTCTCAGGGTGTTTGTACGGTGCCTAGAACAATGGAGCCCTGTCATGGTTGGGGCTTTGAGCTTCTCCTGTAATACACAGAATAACAAATATAAATGGATGCAAGGTGTCTGCCTGTGCAGATCCAAATGACTTAAATTGGAAAGGTAGAAATAATCTTTGTGTGGGAGGTGGCAGGGGGTAAGTTATTCAAAGCAGAAGAGATCTCCGGGAACCCAGCTTTGCTTAGTTCTCATGAAGAAGCTTTCAATACGATAGGGGGGAAAGCGCTGGGAGTAATTATCCAAAATGGGTGGCATAAATCCGAACAGGAAGTAATACATCAGTTTTAAAGCTACTCATTTCAAACTGTGAGTTAGATTTATTTGACCTGCATTTGGGAGCAAATATTAATGAAAGGGCGAAGGCAGCGTATGGCTCTTTCAGTTCTTTCATTTCCCACTAGATATCTCTGGTGTAAGAGCTAATTATGAATGTTCCTGATTGAATTTGGAAAAAAAATTGGATGAAGTTTTTTTTAATTTCTTTTAAGGTCCTGTGTTAACTTCAGACACTGCACAATAACTCTGGATCTTTCTTAAGTAACTACTCCAGGCTGGAGTCCAACGAGGCCACTTAGAACCCACGCAATTAATGGATATGATTATTTTTTAATAAGGATTTGTCCAAGGCTTCTAAGAATTAAAACTTTTTTCCTAGTTCCGAGGCTGCTACATGTTACAAACTTGCACCCATCTGTGATAGTAATGCATCCTTGGTAGCCCCTGAAATTTCCCTGTCTGTTTATTCCACACCATGTTAGCATGTTATATTTGAACTTGGATCTCATCTCTGCTTTGTTCTGTTCAACCAGCATTAGTGGCCTTCACAAGAATCCAGATCTTGGGTAATTCTAAGTGCCTGATTCTGCCATTGGGTATGTGGGGGTGGAATCTTTGCCTGGCTTATTGCTCCCCTGAAGTTAATAGGGCTCCACACAGATGCAAGGGCCCACCCATGTGGACCAGTTGCAAGACAGAGGCTTTACTTATACTTGAAGCACAAGATTCCTGTAGACATCATCTGCTACTTGCTGATGAGACAGCAGCAGAAAAGCAACCAGTGAAGAAGAGCCTTGGGGAACAATGGTTGCACTGAGATTTGTTATTGTAGAGTCACCGACCCTGTTCACATTTTATTTAAAGTAAGTTGCATTAAATCACTTTTTTTTCTCTCTCTCTTTTTTTAAGCAGGAACCCCAACTCGATGGCACTCCAGTGCCCAGTAAATATTCGACTCCCATCCATCCACGTGGAAGCTACCACACCATCCGTTGGAGAGCTCCGTAGAGCTTATGCGTTACACAGTTTGCTGCCCGTGATGGAGGTTTAAGGTAGGTAACGTTTAAGGACTGCAGAGTTCAACTGTATTGCACAGAGCACTGGCTTTTTGCAGGATTCCTGCAGCTATGCCACCTCAAGCTGTGATCCAATCGGATCTCGCAAGATAACATAGGACTGGAAGGGACCTCCTGGGTCACTGAGTCCAGTCCCTGCTAACGTTGATCATACGATCCCCTTCATAAACGTATCACACTCAAGCTTAAAACTAGTTATTTGTTTCCTTCTACTGCTCTCATTGGGAGACTCTTCGAGAACCTCACTGCTAAGATGGTTAGAAATCTTCTAATGTCCAACCAAAGTTTATCTCTGGCTAGTTTGTTCTTGTGCCAATATTGTCCTCGAGCTTAAACAACTCTTCTTCCTCTCTGGTGTTTAGTCCTCATTGTATTTAGAGTCATAGAGTTTAAGGCTACAAGGAACCACCGGATCATCTAGTCTAATCTTCTGTATATCACAGGCCACCAGCACCCATAGAGAGCTATTAGATCACCCTCTGCCTTTGTATTGCTGTGCTAAACAAGCCAAGTTCCTTTAGTCTCCTCTCATAACGTAAGAAAGGTTCTCCATTCCTCTGTGCGTCTTAGTAACGCTTCTCCATAGGATCTGGAAGGATCCATGGTAGGGCTGGAGACCACAAAAGAGCACCTAACCATTCTGGGGAATGGTGCTGATTTACTAGATGGTGTTCTTCCTCCAGAATCTATACAAGGGCTGGTCACCACATTTTCATTGAAAAGGTTTTTGGATAAAAAAATGGCTTTTCAAATTATTGGAATGTTTAGTCGATATGTTGCTTTGCTTTGAATGTAATCGAAACAAAACATCTTTGCATTCCTCTCTTTTTCAAAAGTCGTAGACAGGGCAAAAGGAGGAGGATGGAAACCAGCCGCCCTCATGCCCTCCCCCAAAAAGGTTCCTATCAAATGGAAATATTTTTTTCATGATGAAAAGTGGGGAAAATACCATGGAAGAATTTGGAAGGAACAAAAATCCTTCATTCCCCACCCCCATTTCCTTTTAAACTTGTCACGGAAAATGCTTCATGTTTTTCTGCCATCCCTCGTCAATACTGAACTAGTACTGAGGGGCATTCTGCTGCAAGGGAGAGCCAGCTTTTTAAATTGAAAAATAAAATGGAGATCCTAACTAGCTGTGCTCTATAGACATCCCATGGCACTTTTGGCAAGGGTAACCTTTGTGTCCTGGCTAAATTCCAGCTCAAGTAATTACAATCTACATATCTAAATATGCCCCCACCCAGCAGTTTCAAATGCATACGGTATTGTTCTATTATCTGATTAGAATAGTGCCCAAAGGCTCTAGGCAGGGTCAGGGACCTTCTTTGTTAAGTGCCATCCAGGCAACCTAAGTGTATGCGGTCCCTGCTCCAAAAAGGATCCTATCGAAGGGCCCAATCCTGCACCGACCTCTGTGTGGAACCAGCTTCAGGAGCGAAGGCCTAATTTGAAACTATATGCAACCAGACTGTGTGCCAAGCAATAGGAGGGAAGGTGGGATGGGCTGAGATGGCTTTGTAGTGTGGTTGTGTGCTATTAAACTGCTGCTATGTTCCACAATGATGGTGGATGAAGTTATCCTGATTTATTACTTCCATACTCGATGTGGGCTGGGCTTGTGAAGTATAGGGTGTGTCGACACTGTAATCACTGGTGTAGACATACCCTCGCTAGCTCAGGTACCAGAGTGAAGAAGCTGTGGTAGCTTGTGATTTTGTATGGGCTGGCTGTACAAGCCTGCCCAGAACCCTGGGTAGTCACTTGGAACAGTAGCCTGTAGTGAAGCCCTACACTTGGAACACTAGCCTGTAGTGAAGTCTGCCACTGCTCGGTACCAAGCTAGCTAGATACAAGCTAGTTCAGGATGTCTACTTACGCTGCAGTCACACCCCACGCAAGGGAGACATACTCATAGATGATGTTTGTGAGCATTGCTCTTAGAGAATGTTGGGTGAAGGGAACAACAGAAGAGCAAAGTGTTATTATGATTGCTCAACACATTTAGAATTGGACAAAATGTGTCATTTTCAGATTATGAAAAGCATTTTAGGCCTCAATTTAGCAAAGTAGGGTTTCTCAAACTAGGGTCCGTGAGGGTGTTCGGGGTGGGGGTGTCCACAAGTCATGTCTGGGGCAGCTGGGCCTGCTGATCAATTCCACCCACTCCTTCCCAGTGCCTCATGCATGCTGCAGAATAGCTGTTCTGTGGTGTGCAGGAGGTGCTGGGAGGGGGGGGAAGGAACGGGGATGGGATGAGCTCAGGGAGGAGGTGGAAAGAGGTGGGGTGGAGCGGCGGTGGGAAGAGGTCAGGTGGGGCTTTGGGGGAAGGGATGGAGTTGGGGTGGGGCCTGAGACTGAGAGGGGGACTGACTTGGGAGTCTGCGAAAAATTTTAACTCAAAATGGGGGTCCTCAGGTTGCTACAGTTTGAGAACTGCTGCAGCAAAGCATTTAAGCACATGTTTATGTTAAGCACTTTGGTGTCTGGGAATGGACTTAAGCATGTGCATATGTGCTTTGCTGAATTGAGAACCTTAAAAATGTTGGGAGGAAAGTCTTCCCTCATTATGTAATCGCATATCTTGCATTAGTGTGTCCATTGGAAATGTGGGGCTAGATTTTTCCAAAGAGCTCAGCACCATTTAGGCACCTAAATAAGAAGACAGATTTTTATTTTTAAGGTTTAATGCAGTTCCCATTGTGGCCAGATTTTCAGAAGTGCTCAGTACCCACCAGGGATCCAACGTCCTGAGCTTATTGAAATCTAGCCCACAAGGTCCACTTGCTTTGAAGCTTGGACAAATGAAATTCAAGATGAGAGCAAACTGAGCAATCAGAGAAATGTCACCATTTCTTTTGAACCACAGTTTTCTCCTGTTGAATTATTACAGCTGGGCAATTTCTATTTAGTGGCTTTGTGGCTGATTGAAATAGCTTGCATTGGCATTTCTGGTACATGTGGTACAGCCTATGGTCAGGGTCTATTAAGCCATTTTGGTTTGAATTTTTGCATATACATTTCTTGCATTTTTTTTTAAAGAGCTATAATTTAACTTTCAGTGTTTTTAAATGAAACCAGAACCTTTGGTTGCAGTTGGCATATGCTAGGTAGTCCATGGAGGGCAATTATTAATTTCCCAGTGGACATCTTTTCTTATGGTGATTGGCAGGTTTTTTTATTATTATTTATTATTACTGTGCCTTTTATTTAAAGCATTGCTAGATGTCTGTTTAATGGTGTATCTACCTCAGGAGAGTGCAGCTAAGCTTAGGAGGGGACTGGAGAGGACAGCGGTACAGCTGTCCTGTTTGTACATCTGTGTTCTGCTAGAGGAAGTGTTGTCTAATGGTTAAAGCATGGGACTGGCTATCTTAGTGCCTGGGTTCTACCTCTGGCTCTGTGACCTCAGGCAGGTTGTTTAACTTCTATATGCCCAAGTTTCCCCATTTTACAAATGGGAATGACAATCCTAACTGCTTTTGTAAAGTGTGTGATGAGCAGCTCTGAAGAGCCGTTCAGAGGATGGTTTCCACAGTCCCACAAGCATACTGTATGTCACACACTGTTGAGGGATGAAGGCAGATAGGGATTGGATCCTAATTCACTAGTGTTTGAGATCTTTGGATGAATGACGCTAGTGATTGAAAGTGATGTTGCTTATTAGTGCTATATGCTGTTTTAACAACTCTGAACAGAAGATCTGTTGCTGTGCAGAGTAAGCAACGACATACCCTGCTGTAGCAACTTGAGGCTTTAGTGCTTTTTACATATCTCTGAGAGCCAGTATTCAGCCCAAGACAGCTCCTAGAACAGTGATACTTCGACCTCAGTGAGTCAGGAGCCAAATTAGCAATCAGCATCACCCAAAGAGCCACAGTTGTGTGAATTCATTGTTTCATTTCCTATAGTACTATTAGGAACGTAAGAATGGCCACACTGGGTCAGACCAAAGGTCCATCTAGGCCAGTGTCCTATCTACCGACAGTGGCCAATGCCAGGTGCCCCAGAAGGAATGAACAGAACAGGTCATCAGCAAGTGATCCATATTAAAACAGTATGATGGGGGTAATATTTAGCTATTTGCTGTGAGAATAATAGATATCTATATGTTAATCACAGTGCAAGTTGGTAACTTAATTGTTTAATAACATAGTAAAAACATCCTGATTGGCTAATAACCTAGATTGTTAATAATTAAATCTCACAGTGTTTTAATATCATTTGCTTTAAAGAGCCGCAGGAGATCCATTAAAGAGCCACTTGCAGCTCACAAGCCGCAGTCTGAGTATCCCTGTCCTAGAGAAAAGCTGAAATGATGCAGCAAGGAATTAAGGGTGAGGTTTTCAAAAGCACGTGGCATTAGCCTGACTCAGTCCCCACTGAAATTCATAACAAAACTCCCATTGACTTAGACCAAGAGTGACACTGTGTGAAGATCCCATCCTAAATGGCTGAGTCACTTCCCTTGTGTGTGGCTCAGTTAAACCATCGGTAAAATGATTGGAACACTGTGGAGTTTTCAGCTGGTTTTGTTACAAACCCTAATCTTGGTCCTGGGGCTCTTTGGTGTTAGATTAGGAGGTGTTGGGCTTCCTTCTTCAGCTAAAACCAGTGTGGATTTGTGGATATGTGACTTTTATTTTTTTTAACCTGATCCTTGACAGGTTTATCTGAATCCTTACTTGTGGTTTTGGGGTCTGAAGCCAAAATTCCAACAAAACCAAGGGCTTATGAAACACCGGTGATGACACCAACTTCACCTAAAAGGCACATTCTACTATATTGTGTTATCATTAGCTACAAAATCCACATCTAGATCCACATTTCAACGCCCACCTTCCAGCTGAAACATCCATTAAAGTCAATGGCTCAAGTCCATAGTTTGGGGGTGTTTGGATCTGGGCTGCTTTAAAATGTTATTCCAGGATCTGATATTTCACCATGTGAGCTTGGAGGGCAGGGGTTTCGAATCCAGGGGTTTGGTTTTGCCCAATATAGCCATCAGTGGAGAGTCAGGAAATTCAGATCTGCGTTCAAACTCCAAGACTCTGGAAGTTCACAGGAGTGGTGTGACTGGTTATGGAGCATAGAAGATTAGGGTTGGATGAGACCTCAGGAGGTCTCATCCAACCCCCTGTTCAAAACAGGACCAATCCCAACTAAATCATCCCAGCCAGGGCTTTGTCAAGCCTGACCTTAAAAACCTCTAAGGAAGGAGATTCCACCATCTCCCTAGGTAACCCATTCCAGTGCTTCACCACCCTCCTAGTGAAAAAGTTTTTCCTAATATCCAGCCTAGACCTCCCCCATTGCAACTTGAGACCATTGCTCCTTGTTCGGTCATCTGCCACCACCGAGAACAGCTGAGCTCCATCCTCTTTGGAAACCCCCTTCAGATAGTTGAAGGCGGCTATCAAATCCCCCCTCACTCTTCTCTTCTGCAGACTAAATAAGACCAGTTCCCTCAGCCTCTCCTTGTAAGTTACATGCCCCAGCCCCCTGATCATTTTTGTTGCCCTCCACTGGACTTTCTCCAATTTGTCCACATCCTTTCTGTAGTGGTGGTGGTGGTGGTGGTGGTGGGGCAAAAATGGACACAATACTCCAGATGTGGCCTCACCAGTGCCGAATAGAGGGGAATAATCACTTCCCTCGATCTGCTGGCAATGCTCCTACTAATGTAGCCCAGTACGGCATTAGCCTTCTTGGCAACAAGGGCACACTGCTGACTCGTATTCAGCTTCTCATCCACTGTAACTCCTAGGTCTTTTTCTGCAGATCTGCTGCCTAGCCATTTGGTCCCTAGTCTGTAGCAGTGCATGGAATTCTTCCATCCTAAGTGCAGACTCTGCACTTGTCCTTGTTGAACCTCGTCTGATTTCTTTTGTCCCAATCCTCTAATTTTGTTTGGCAATTTGGTTTTGATCCATTTCTATTCTCTTAAGGAAGGGATTTCTAAGGGTTAGGTGTCAGTTCACATTGATTTTCAGTGGGAGATGCACACTAACTCCGTTAAGCCCAGTATCCTTAATTAGCTTTACCAGGGTGCTGGTAATGATTGTGTTTTCAACTGCAGAGATTCTCAAACTTTTGTACTGGTGACCCCTTTCACACAGCAAGTCTCTGAGTGTGACCCCCCCCTTTATAAATTAAAAACACTTTTTAAAATATATTTACCACCATTATAAATGCCAGAGGCAAAGCGGGGTTTGGGGTGGAGGCTGACAGCTTGCGACCCCCCCCCCCATGTAATAACCTCACGACCCTCTGAGGGGTCCCGACCCCCAGTTTGAGAACCTGTGAACTACAGAGATGATATTGGAATTGTTAAGGGAGACTATGACTTACACTCTGGGCAAAAAGACCCTTCTTAATTTTCATCTTTACGGCTAGTCAGAAAGATATATACTCTCCAAATAATAGCAGTTTCCTCATGGTGGAGTTATAGTGGCTTTGTGATACAATAAACAGCACCCTGTCATAAGTCTTGTATAAAAAATGGCCTGACATTTCTTTAAAAGTAAAGAGAAACACTACTGCAGGAATGACCTTTGTGCAAGGTCACAGATGTTTTGCATGGTGGGGGAAGCTATGGTCGCATACTTATGCACCACGATATATTGCTCACTTTTCACAAAGTGTTTTCCTGAGAAATTACAGTACATTAAAAAATGTCGGGTGAGCTCCATTCAGTGCTTTAATGCTAGTTTTTTAAATGATACAAAACAGAAAAAATATTGCTGGTTGGATTCACCCTGCCCCCCAACCCCTCCACATCTTTAAATGTCTAGCATTGCAGATTGGATACAAGTTCGAAGAACAGCAATGGAGCAGGTCCTCAAAAGGTTTGGAATTCAGCTTAGGTTTGGATAAGCACCCCAAAGTTTGTATGCTTACCAGAACATCTCCAAAAATTGAGCTGGAAATCTTGTCACGGTAGTTTTCTGATGAAATTTCTGGTGTTTTCCAGCATGTGTGTCGTTCACCCGTGGAATTCATTGCCACAAGATGTTAGCAAATCTGTAATCTGAGTGGGTTTAAGAACTGGATTAGAGATGTATGGGCCTGATCCTCAACTGATGTAAATTGACATAGCTCAGTTAAGGGAGCTAGTTCAGTTGAAACAACGAGGAGTCCTTGTGGCACCTTAGAGACTAAGGGTATGTCTACACTACTGGCCGGATCAGTGGGCAGCGATCTATCCAGTGGGGGTCGATTTTATCGCATCTAGTCTAGTCGCGATAAATTGACCCTGAGCGCTCTCCCGTCTACTCTTGTACTCCAGATCAGCAAGAGGTGCAGGCAGAGTCGATGGGGGAGTGGCAAAGTTGACTCACCGCAGTGAAGACACCACGGTAAGTCGATCTAAGTACGTCAACTTTTTCAGCTACATTATTCATGTAGCTGACGTTGCGTAACTTAAATCGATTCCCCTGCGCACCTCCCCCCCCATCCTCAGTGTTGACCAAGTCTAACAAATTTATTTGGGTATAAGCTTTCGTGGGCTAAAGTTTATGGAGTACTCCAATTTATACCAGCTGAGGATTTGTTCCCTATTTGTATAATAAGAATATGAACTGCAACTGCATTAGCTAGGATGAAAACATACAAAGGATATCTCCACTCATGGTTCAGGGCACAGACTAGGCATTAACTGGGGTGAGGAGAAAATTCACCCAAGGATGTGTTACAGAATTGTCCGTTCTCTAAAGATACCTGTGACTTAGCTCATGAGTATGAGAGCAGCAGAGCTATGTGGACTCTGAAAGAATCTCAGAAACCCCTCCAGACATAACAAACCAAGTGCCCACAAACTCTTGGGTAGTTGACTAATCAGCAAAGAGCTGTTGGTCCAATCTTTCCCACCAGAGAGAGTCACCAAGCATGTGCCATCAGGTGAAAGAGGAATGGATTTGAATCTGGATAGTTATGATTACTTATTTGTGTTACAGTACCATCTACAGTCCCCGCTGAGGTTAGGACATCATTGAGGTAGGCCCGGTGTGGACTTCTAGTAACAGAGAGTCCCTTTGCCAAATAGTAGAGCTGGGCAAACATTTTCAGACAAACCCTTTTTGGTCGGCTGCGGGGGTGCAAAAAATGCAGATTTGGGTTGCCCAAAACATTTTACAGATTTGAGTTGAATTTTTTCCACTTGTACCCTGCTGCAAAATTTTTCTGAATTTTTTAAAATTCAACTTTTTGATTTTTTTTTTAAATTAACAACCATGTTTTTGTGTTTGAAATTGACCTCATTTCATTTTGTAAAAAATAAGGGTTAAAATAGCTCAAATGAAATGCTTTGAACTGAAAATGACAATTTTTATTTTGGTTTTTTTTGTTACTTTTTTAGTTCACCGAAAATGTCAGGACATTTTTTTTTTGTTTGTTCATTTTGGGTTAAACCAAGCAGCCAGCCAGCTTACCATCTAACTGGGCACGACGAGCCAAAGGCTAGGAGGGAAAACTGAGAGACAGAGGTGATAGGATTTGCACAAGGTCAGACAGCAGGTCAGTGGCAGAGCAAGGTATAGAGCTTTGTCTCCTCACTCCCACTCCAGTGCTCTAGCTGTTGGTTTGTATTTCTCCAGATACTTCCTGATAGACAAAAAGACTGATCCTGGCCAGAACTCAGAAGAACAAAGGTAAAGAAGGGCCAGCTTCTTTTAATTGCTGTGCAGTGTCTTACGCTGTTAGCAGTCTCATGGAAGTCAATGGGGCTACTCGTGGCATAAGGTATAACTCTGGATCAGATTGGAACAGCCTTGCTCACATTCTTAGGCTTCATTCAGTCCAAAAATAGGCAAAAGGTAATCCTTTCCTGAACCTGTCCTACGTTGTTCAGAGCCAGTCTTGCTCCACTTTGCAGTCCAGTAATATAGATATTTTAGCTACCAGGTTGGACTAGTAAAGCACATGACCCCAAACTAGTTGGTTATAATTTAATGGTGAATTGGCCTCCGGAGGAGGGTAGAAAATGATTCTCTCCCTGGCCTGGGGACATGATGTAATGGAAAATGTTTCCCCTGCTCCTTAAATATTGTCTATTGAACATTAATTTACTTAATCAGCATTAGGTTTAAAGGACAAACAACAGCATCCAAGACCAACCCTCTTAGGAAGTCTATAGAATTTGTGCATGCTCAGTGCCTTGTGGAACAAAGCTTGGCTGGTCATGTTGACGGGAGCCCTTTCCGAAACTGTTGTTGTACCATACATTCACAACTTGCTAATTCTCTGGATAACACAGCAGGAGAGGGGAGTATGCAGCATAGTAATGGTCAAGCTATTTTGCACATCTGTGGGTACAAATGCAAGACAGGTCTCACAAACCCCTTTAGCTGGTGCTATCGGCTAGGATTTGGTGACTTGGACACCTAAGTGCCTTGGGCTCCTTTTGAAAAGCCCAGCCACCTTCCCCAGACTGGGACATGGATGGGATAAAACCCACACTTTCAAAAATGGCTCTAATTTTGGGTGCCTCTGTTCTGGGGTGTCCAGACATAGGGCTCATCTGCATGAACGGTTAGTTTGCAGTAAGCTTGGACATGAGTCTTGCTGTGGTCTAACTGTCCATGTGTACCCTGCTGATGTTCATTAACAGTTTGTTAGAGCACATCAGGAGGGAGCACACACACAGCCAATCTAGCTTCAACTTCCAGCCATTAGATTGTGTTAGACCTGTTTTTGCTAGATTGAAGAGCTCATTATCAAATATTTGTTCCCCACATAGATACTTCTAGACTGTCATCAAGCTGCCCCTTAACTTTCTCTTTGTTAAGCTAAATAGCTTGAGATCCTAGAGTTTATCACTATAAGGTCAGTTGTCTAAGGACTCCTCGTTGTTAATCATTCTTGTGACTCTTCTCTTTGCGTAGACAAGCCCTTAGGTGCCTAGGTCCAGCTTTGCCAACACCTGGCAGCTCCCATTATTCACCCATGAACTGAGCACTAGTGAAAATCCAGCTGGATTGATTTAGGATCCTAAATTAGAGCTGTCGGTTGCTGAACTTAAAAATCTGGCCCCACTAGCCTCTCTGCAGGTGCCGAACACCTTCAACTTCCATTGACTTTGGGTAAGCATCCAAAAATAGAAGCCATTCTAGAAAATTTGCCCCCTAAGTGACTTGCTTAAGAGAGTGATGATATTTAACTTTCACACAGTGCTCTTCATCTGGAGATCTGCAAACAGGAGGTATCAACAGTGCAGCTGAAGGTGCAATTTCCAGCTAGGGTAGACATGCACGTGCTAGTTTTGACTGAGCTAGAGCACTAAAAACTGCATGTAGCCACAGGTGTGGACAGCAACAAGGGCCAGCTGCCTGCGTATATACCTAGGGTTTCGGATAGGGCTGTATTTGGAAAGCTAGCTCATGTGGCTGTCCAGGCCACCACGGCCGCACTGCTTTTTAGTGTGCTAGCTCAATCAAAGCTAGCATGCGTACATCGACTCAAGCTGGCTATTACTCGTCCAGCTGCTGCATCGATGCACTCCAAGTGATTTACAAAGCAAAGTCAGGATTATCATCTCCATTTTACAGATGGAGAAAATGAGGCCCAGAGAGACGAAGTGATATATCGTCCCAGGGATCAATCTCAGCAGCCGTCAGTCATTGTCCCCTGCTTAGCTATCAGGCAGCACTCCCTCTTGCACGTCGGTGACTTGAAATGGGCTGGCAGACATGCACACGTCCTGTTTTACAGAACTAGTTGAGAGTCCCAGCACTTGGCATTGCATAAATTACCCTAAAGGCTTTCATCCCTGAGCAAACTCTAATGGGAGAGTAAGAACCAGAAGGCAACTTGAATTGCCACTGACAAGGACAAAAACAGATTTGTAGCTGGGTTTTAATCCATGTTAATTTAATGCCATTTTAAACTGTTCAATTAGAGGTTGCACCCTTGACAGCAGTGTTTGAAGCATGCAGTTGCAAAGCAAACCCTTTGTTTACCATTTGGCAGTAGAATATATGCCCCGCCCCTCATTTTATCTTTTAAATTAATTAAAGAAACACTAATTTTGATCCAAGCTCCTCTTTAACTAGTTTTTTTTTTCAGTCAATAAGAAAAATCCTCTTTATCTTTAAAACAAAGACCAGGCAGCTAATAATGTGGCAGGACAGTAGCTGGGAGGTAATCCTCTTGAAAAGCACACAGAATTTTATCCAGAAGGGGACTAGGAACCGGTAGTGCTCTGACTTTGGAACGTTTAGTTATTATCCACTAGATGGCAACAGACAGCTACTTACAGAGATTTCCGTTCTCATTTCAACCGCAGTCTTTGGTTTAGGTGTTTTCACGTTGTCTTTAGTTACTTTATTTAAAGGTACAGTATTTGGCGACCTTTGCTGCCTTGAACTCTATGGAGAACTGTCTGATACATGTACAAAGTGCTTCCTTTGTTTAAATAGACACTGTCAAGGTGTTGTCTTCTCTTACTTGAAAACCTCTTCGGCAGTTTGCAGCTGGAATACATTTCCTTATGAGTATTTCCCCCTTACTTTCCATCATGTGTGTAGTATTGTTTATTGCATGGGACTGTTGTTTAATGACTGGAGTCAGGGTATCTGGTTTGCATTCCTGCCTCTATCACTGATGCCCAAGTTAACATAGCACAAGTCACTAACCACACCTGTGCCTCAGTTTCCCATCTGTAGAATAGGGATGATACTGACCCACCTTTGTGAAATGCTTTGAGATCTGTGGACGAAAGATGCTACGTAAGTGGTATTATTTATTATGGTTTGAGCTTGTTTTTTAAAGCAGACGTGTGTTTGGGTAATAGATGCCGTATAGATGCTACATATAGTGATGTAGACTTGGGAATTGAAAACATGAACTATGTAGTTTCCCCCTGCAAGAGCATAACAAGAACGCCTTTGCTCAGGCATGTACATCTTCCAGGGTGCTCTGTCACAAGAGCAAACAGGATATTTCATTTTTCTCTTCAGGAGGATTAAAGCACTGTCCACTGGAGAGCAAAAGCTGTCTGTGAGATGATTCTGTAAAGTAGGCTTGAGACCATTCTCTTTCATCCAGTGCTCTGCAGAAGTACGGGGTGGGAGTTGCAAATGCCACCTAATGCAGTGATGATTTGCAACTGAGCCTATCTTGTGGTTTTCATTATTTAGACTGAGCTGTGTGCTGTCACTTTAAAACAATAGACATTCGGAGGGGGGGAAATAGTCTTGAATAATTAGACTGGAGAGCACCAAGGGACATGACAGATGAAAGAATGGCTGAATATTTAAACAGAACAAGCACAGCTGGTGATCTCATTCTTCACCATGAAGCCAGAACCTGCTCACCTTATTCAAAGGAGAAGACCCATTGATTCCTAGACAATGAAGAATCTGAACACGATTTGGCCTGTGTAGCCGTACCAGATATCTACTAGCTGTGTACTTACTTAAATATGAGCTATACTGCAGTCCTACAGTGGAGGTAACCAAGGTGGAGGCACTGGGCAGTTCAGAGGCTTTGCTTAGGGTGTTATAAAATCTTTTCCCATCACCTGTTTGAATCCAGCCAAGACCATGGGCCAAGATTTTCAAAAGCTACTATTGAATTTTGGGTGCTTCAAAGAACCTTCTCTCCAGAAGGAGCTGAGCACCCATGGGCTGAAAATCAGGCTGCTTTAGTGTGTCTCAAACTGGGCACTCAGAATCATGAGCTATTTTTAAAAAAAATCTCATCCACATTGTGCAAAAGTTGCCACTGGTAGATGGCTGGTCATTGGCAAATGTGAGATGTGTTGATGGGGGTCAGCCTAGTTCCTAGTAGATGTGCATCTAAATGACCACTGCAGGTAACGCTTATTGGAGACCTTAGACTGAATGGGCCATGTTTTCACCCCTAAATGTGGTGTTTCAGGTATGGTAGTGGGGGTACCTTCCACCTTCGCTACCCATGCGGTGTATTTCTTCTGTGTCCAAACAGAAATTTCCTTCCTCCAAGACACTTAGTTGACCACTCACCAGCCTTAAATAAATGATTGCTCTTTACAGTACAATGGTTGCAAGCACACTTTAGTTACAGTGTAGTTACACTGTTGGTCTGAGTTTTGATGCATGTAATTACTACGTAGCTACGTTAACCATGTTGCTGAGAGCGAATTAAGTATAAATACAGTGTAGTTAATGAACCCATGTTTAAGTTCGACATGTATTAAAAATGAAAGCAAAGGGGGTAATAACAAGTAGTTATGTAATACAATTAACCTTCTAGTTAAATGAATGAGCGGTAATTACCTATCAAAAAAGCATGACAACAGCGTAATTACACTGGATTTGTGGTGTAGTTAGCCACTGTATTATCAAGTGTAACCCAAATACACTCCGTGAAATCAACAAAATAAGATTCTTATCTCATTTGGAGCCAGTTAGCTTTCATTATTATTAATAAGCATTGGCACTGAGTGCATTGGGGCTACAAAGTAGAGCTAAAATAATAATTTGCCACAAGTAGCTTATTTCATTTAAAATTCATTTTTTTCATCCCTGAATTGTCAGATACATTTGCCAGTTGAACTTATTTTTTGAAATAACTAACTGTTGGTTCTCACATCTTCATGAGTTCATTGTAGGTATTTGCAGCTTGTGCCATGTTTGGTCAGTTACATTAATGATGTAGTTTTGTTCCCTTATTGGATGATTGAGCTGAAATCACCAGAGCAGTGCAAAGCGCCAAGTATGTACTTTACAGTTGAAGATCAGCTTTGAAACTCCTGTTAAGGGTGCAGTTCACCGCAGGTCTGGGGCCAGCATGAGGCCTATGGACCAGCTGAATTCCACTTACCTCTCAAAATTGTGCATGAAGTTTTTTATAGCTGATATGATAAATGATGATTGTCTATTAACTAGCAGATAGCCTGCCCTATGCGTTGTTGCAATGTAACAGTATTTTTGTTTCAATGGAGAATCATTCTGATCAGTTTGTTATAAGAATAATTAAAGTTTTTAAAATTGTTTCAGTAGTTATATACATTTGTGTGGAATTGGGTATAAATAAACTGTTTACCACAAAATAACTGAAAATCAGTTTTATTCTTTAAGTAGGGCCTGATCCTGGGCATCTTCCACTCAAAACCCAGGGAGGTTGCTCTGTGTGTTGCAGGATTGGGCCCATGATCTGATTTCGGCTTTCTCTCTTGCTGTATTTTTTTCTGTTTCCTTCTCCTCAAGCTGCTGACATCACTGACACCTATAGCAAGTCTGTGTAAAGGAGCCCGAGTCTCCTCTGTGCTGTCGGTGTCATTTGATATTATCAATGGCTGCAGGCGAGACCCTGGAACCTGAATGAAGGGCTCGGCAGAGGAAAAGCATTTTCAGGTCACCTTTTAATAATTAAAAGTACGAAGTGAGCAAAGGTAACACAAGCGAACCCATTCTGCTATGTGAGCCCTAGATACTACTTGGTGCGCACGCAACAACTTTAACTTGGCCCCCTGCACTGCAGCACATATGGTCTCTTAGCAGAAGCTCACACATAATAATGTGACATGCTGCACGCTGGGAAAATATTTTGTTGCAAATATGAGCAAAGCATCTTTGTGCCTCATGGATAATTAGTGGTAGAATATGTAGAGAACTTGTTTCTCAGAAAGGCTAGGTCTGCAGCTCCCTCTGTGTTCATATGGTTAATACTAATCAAAATCCGTCACCAATTTATTGCCCTCTTCCACTTTGTCTATTGTCTCTAATTAGATTGTAAGCTCTTTGGGGCAGGGACTGTCTCTCGTTTTGTGTTTATACAGTGGGGCCTCAACGTATCACCTTAATACTTACTGCTGCTACTGCTAATAATAATTGCACTTAGAATTTATACCAGTTTAGTCAGGGCTGGCCCAACGGTAATGCTCAATACTAGCAAAATGAGAAGATTGGTCATATGTAAAAAGCACAAGATTAGGAGTCAGGACTCCTGAGTTCTCTTCCTTTGTCTGACACTAACTCATATGATCTTGGGCGAGACACTCCTCTTCTTCTGATCTCAGTTTTCCTCTCCGCAAGATGGTGAAATGTGATGCATAAGAGCAGCATTTTATTGGTGATGATCCTGGATCAGCTGCTCTATAGGGATTTCCATTCAAACCTCTTCTGGTTGTGAAGCCTGGGACCATGACTTGGGATCTGAGGAGCATCAGCTACTACAGGGATTAGGTGTTCTATACCTAAGCAGAGCACTCAGAAGGGTAGAAAATAAACTCAGGCAGTTGGGGCCCTGGATTTATCACCCACATGCTGTATTGTCTACATGCACAGAAGGGGATTTGTTAGCATTGCTGTTTACCTACGTGGCGCTGAGAAGTGTGATACTGTGGAACATATGGGCTGCAATATCACGGCAGAATAGCCTGTGTGAGGGATGCCATGGCTCTGAATTTTCTTGCTTTTTGTCAGTTTTGAATGGATGCTGTTAACAGAATTTAAGTCTGACATTTAGATCTTTGTGGCTTAAAGAAAAAAGGATTTACCGAGCCTGGTTTTTGAAGATTTTTTTTCATCCTAATTTTATTTCAGTAAGAACAATTTAAAAGAAAACAAAACACATTTCTTTTGAAGCTCTGTGAACCCAGCCAGTCCAAGAGAGCCAGAAAATGAAACTGACTTGAAAGGGATATTAACACAGTAAAACTGGGCTTTCTTCCTTCCCCAAGCTGAATGAACTGCAAAGGGTCAATACCTGGACAAATCCTAGGAGGTGCTGAGCAGCCTGAACACTCATTTACCATCAGTGGGAGTTAATGGTGCTCTGTACATTGCAGGATTAGGCTCATGCTGTGTAAAAGAAGAAATGCACTCTGATTTATCCTATTCATCTAGGGTCTGATCCAAACCAAGTGGAATAATTTAAAAGTCTCCCATTTGCTTCAGTGTGCTTTGGGTTGGGCCTTACAAGTGTAAATAGTAAGTCATTTTGTTTTAAAGAGTGTTCTATTCTTAGTATCTAGAAAGGCCTGATTTTGCACTACTGCAGTCAATGGGAGCTTTGCAATTGCCCCTAAAATTCCCATGTAACCCCAACACTATTCAGTCACTCCTTCTTGCACTCCTGAACCGGTAATAAAGCCATGCTGCATCTGGACCCAACTGTATTATCTCTTATTCTGAGGATTTGTCTTCACATGCCTTTTGCATTATTGTAACCGACAAGTCTAAGACACTGTCTAATGTTAATTCTGTTCATTGCTGCCAATTATAATCAGAGCTAGTCAAAATAAACAAATTAAACAAATAAACATGTCAAAACATCTCAGTTGTAGAGAAATTAAGCCAATTCCAAACTCTATCAGTGCTGATAACTGATATGCTGTGTATTGTAAAATGTTCCATCATATCTTTCACCTTTAGTTGGGGAAAGGAAAGAAAAGGTGAGTCACTTTAGAATCACAATTCAGCTCTGCTCTGGTAAGGAGTCTGCAACTGAAACCAAATCAAACCCAAATGTTCCCCCCCTTCCCAGCGCCTTCATCCGGCCTAATGATAATCTGCTGTATGTTTTAAATGCTTTTTTTTTTAAGTAGTTGTTTCTTGGTTGTCACGGTGCCAGGACACTAAATCGCTGTAAGATTTGGACAAGATTCAGGTGAAAATATACCAAATGCGGTTATACACTTCAATATAAAACACACTGCCCAGTCTGAAATGTTAAAATATAGTGCCTTCTAATTTAATTGCATCATAGGTCTGAAAGAGGAATATATTAAAACATGTTTTTGCTACACGTAGGGGATATCTTAGCCTGGATTGTTAAGAATTGGTGGTGATAGGGAGAACAATATTTTTTTTTTTTTAAGTGGTATGTTAACCTTAAAAATATGTTCTGAAGTTAAAGGAAAAAGCTGTCGTTTTAGACAGGTGGTTCTTGTAAAGAGGTGATCTTTTAAAGTGCAGTCTTACAATGTCAAAACCAACGTCTCCGCAGAGATAAAGCTATAATGCAGGTGATTGCTGGGACTGTTCTGTTGTCTGTCGCATATTTTTAAAATCTATTTTTCAAGACTTGGGTTTAAGCGTTGTCTCAGTTTGGGGAAGTGTGTTGTTTTTTTTTCGTTGCATTTTCTTTATCTGAGACACATGCATCAAGTATTACTTTCAGATAGTCAGAAGTGGATCCCTGAAATAGAATGAGTAGAAACTAAATGCCTTATTTTTCAAACGCTTATTACTACGAGTGGAGCTTGTTACTGCTAATCATCCAAGAACGCTTACTCTAGTAAGTGTTGGGCCCTAAATTCAATAGAGACAGATCCTCAGCTGATATAGCCCAGTGTAACTCCATTGAGGATCTGGCTCAAACTCTTTTAAAAAGCAGAATAATACCTTTTTTTAAGAGAGAGAGAGAGAGAGAGAGAGAGAGCAGCTTGACAACCATGAAAATTTTACCAGCCCATTAACTAAATTTATTTGCCCATCTTAAAATAATGGTGGAAAAGCAACTATTCAAAAAAAGCTAAGTTTGCCCAAAGTGAGGAGAATTTTGCAAGGCAGTTTGAAGAGCATGTGAATCCTGCTTGAAATGTACAGAGGACTCTTATTATTGAGCTGCTTTTTCCTTCGTTGTTGTCTTCCCCCCACCATGTTTTTAATGTACATAGGGTCTGGGGAGAAAAGGAACAGTGTGCCTTTGAAATGTTGTTTGCTGAAGACAGTATATAGAATCTTGGTTATTAACAGCCTCTCACAAGACAGTTATTTTTGGAGTGGCCTCTGAGGAGGCAACCTCTTGGAATCGAACTCATTTATTCTGCGTTTCACTGTCCTGCCATTTCCTGCAGAGAGAGGGGAAAAGTGAAACCACATGTTTTGAGGAGCGAGCGTAGGAAACCCCACCAAAGACAAATGACTGCTCCTCTCCCCTGGCAATTAGTCAAACCCGGGCTGCGTGCCAGCCCAGGTGTTCCCGACTGTGTATAAATTTGCCAAAGAACAATGAAAATAGCAGCTGATTGTGCTGACAGATTCTTCTGGTAATTTCCTGTTGTTTGGCATCTTCAGGTTACTTTCCCACAATTATAGATCCTGATGAAGTCAGGGGCCTTCAAATCTACTTTCAAACTGGAAACTAAGAGAGCATTTCTCTCCCTCACATACACTATGTTCTCCTTCCCCTTCACTCTTCTCCCAGTTTCCAGATGTTTTAATTTAATCCTCTTTGCAAAATACATATTTTAATGAGCCTGAATTTTAAAAAAACTATTTGCACCTGCATCATATAGAGTTTCTTGGCAACCACGCCACAGCTTTTTGCCAGGATCCATGCTTGTTCTGCTCCTTAAACCTACCAGTTGGAAGGATTTCCTCTTGTACCTTCCATTATCTTCTAAATCAAGGCTACTCTAGCAGCACTCCCTAATGAGACTCAGAGCCTTGAGCCAGCCACAGGAGATGAGGCGGGGAGGGGGGAGGGGGAAGGAGGGAGGGTGAGTGAGTGTGGTTTGACAGACTCAAACGCTGACAATCTGGTGTTGTTAAAAGAGGGGCTCCTTCAGATGCCAGCCACTGATTTGGGATATGTGGGAAGATGTCTGTCCCTAAAGAGATCCAAGTTTTATCATCTAGGGGAAGGGGTATGGAGGGAGAGAGAGAGGTGTGTGGCGGGGGGAAATTTCTCAGTCATACTAAAGCTTTGCATTATCCAGTCAATCTGGAAGTTATAAATACTCATTTGGTGAGTGGGTTGTTTTGTTTTTGTTCAGCTTTAAAACAGTTTGAGTTGGAACATAGCTGGAAGGGCAGCAAGGGGCATTATCTCCCAAAGAAGGGGAGAACAGAAAGTGTGTGTGTGTGTGTGTGAGAGAGAGAGAGATGCTCATAGTATAGCCACAGAGAAGCTGTATTTAAAAAGGTTGGAGAACTGCAACATTCCACTGCTTTTATTCATAGAATCCAGAACTATACCCTGCAGTAACCAAAACAGAATGTGACAAAGCAGGCTGCTCCCTAAGGCAGCGAGGCACAACTCACCCCCACTTTGTTCCAGATTGATTCTGATCACATGCTTCCCTGCAGAGCCCCTTGGCCTGCAAGGAGGACCAGACCTGCCCCCTTGACACACAGTCGTAAAGTGATAGATTGTAATTCCAATGAAGTCCTCAACATACCACAGCATGTATGTTCTGTCTAATGCCTCCAATACATGTTCCCTTCTTGTTAGGGGGGTAAAAGATCAACTGTAAAAAGGTGAATGTGTTTAAAATAATTTCCAAATGTTCTAGAGTGATAATTCCTGAGTATAAAATGTAATGACAGGTGTCATGTAAACATAAATGTCTTACTGCAGTGGTCCCCTAGTCAGAGCAAGTTTTCTACCTTTTTCCTCAAGAAGGTCAGATTTCCCATCACTGTGTGGGGCTGGTGGAGTATAATTAGAACTGGTCAAATATTTCCTATGGAAACGTTTGGGGTTTGTTTCTGGACAGAAAATTGGATTTTGCACTAAATAAAATTTTCGTGGACTATTTGACTTTTTGTTGGAAAACTGAAAACCAAACATTTTTCAGTTTTGAATTTTTTGACAAAGTAAAAATGCTCTACCAAAAATTTCAGTGGAACCATGTTCCACATGCCCTTCCCCCTCCACACACATAGTTTGACTGAAATTTTCCAAAAGGTGAGCTGAGGCATTTCCAGTCAGCTCCAAATATAATAGGTATACCTTGTGTAACCAGCTGGTAAAGTGTGATCTGTCCCCCTCTAGTGGATGGTCTACATGAAGGATAAAACTCACCTACTACTAGCTAATAGTTACTCTTTTAGCTTAAGTGGTAGAGGTCTATACTTTGGCATTGAAAGTCTGAGATTCAGATCCTGTTCACAATTTGTGCTGGGGTCATCAGAACTGAATGGGTGATAATTGGTGTTATGTATGGTAATCCTGTGTATGGGTTTTTTTTCCTGAGTGGGTCAGAAAACATTGTGAAAGTCTGTCTCTCTCCCCTGCCCCCAATCCCACCTGTTTTTTATCAAAAGTTTGTTTTAGTGGAAATTTTTTTCCCAGCTCTAGTGTTGCCTTCTGTTCAGTTCTCTAAAATTAGACCGAAAGTCCGCTCTCACTTATTCAAATCCATACTGCCTGCATCACAGTAATTATCTTCCTGAAGCAGCAGTGAGCCATGCAGGTTTGTGAAGCACTTTGAAGATGAAAAGCCCTCTGCGACATGTCTTAGTAAGAGCACCAAAAAAGTACCACCATGGCTAAACAACAAAGTAAAAGCAGTGGTTAGAGGCAAAAAGGCATCCTTTAAAAATCGGAAGTTCAATCCTACTGAGGAAAATAGAAAGGAGCATAAGCTCTGTCAAGTCTAGAATAAACCTATAATTAGGCAGTCCTAAAAGGAATTTGAAGAGCAACTAGCCAAAGACTCAAAAACTAGTAGCAATTTTTTTTTTTAATACATCAGAAGCAGGAAGCCTGCCAACCAGCTAGTGGAGCCACTGGATGATCAAAGTGCTAAAGGGACACTCAAGGAAGATAGGTCATTGTGGAGAAGCTAAATGAATTCTTTGCATCAGTCTTCACTATAAAGGATGTGAAGGAGAGTCTTACACCTAAGTCATTCTTTTTAGGTGACAAATCTGAGGAACTCTCCCATATTTAGGGTATCAACAGAGGAGGTTTTGGAACAAACTGATAAATTAAACAGTAATAAATCACCAGGACCAGATGGCATTCACCCAAGAGTTCTGTAGGAACTCATATGAAATTGCAGAACTACTAACTGTGGTAGGTAACATTGGAAGACATAATCCCAACTCTACCTATAAAATGATGGGGTCTAAATTAGCTGTTACCACTGGAGAAAGAGAGCTGGGAGTCGTTGTGGATAGTTCTCTGAAAACATCCACTCAATGTGCAGTGGCAGTCAAAAAAGCAAACACAATGTTGGGAATCATTAAGAAAGAGAGAGATAACAAGATAGAAAATATAATATTGCCTCTATAGAAATCCATGATATGCTCACATCTGGATACTGCATGAAGATCTGGTTGCCCCATCTCAAAAAAGATGTATTGGAAAAGGTTCAGAAAAAGGCAGCAAAAATGATTAGGGGTATGGAATGGCTGCCATATGAGGACAGATTAATAAAAGTGGGACTTTTCAGCATGGAAAAGAGAAGACTAAGAGGGGATATGATAGAGGTCTAGAAAATAGTGACTGATGTAGAAAAAGTATGTAAGGAAGTGTTGTTTGCTCCTTCACATAACACAAGAACTAGGGGTCACCCAATGAAATTAATAGGCAGCAGGTTTAAAACAAACAAAAGGTGGTGGTCCTTCTGACAATCATAGTTAATGGGTGGAACTCATTGTCAGGAGACACTGTGAAGGCCAAACCTATACTGGGGCTCAGAAAAGAATTAGATAAGGTCATGGATGACAGATCCATCAATGGCTATTAGCCACGATGGTCGGGGATGCAACCCTACTCTCTGGATATCTGTAGCTTCTGCTGGGAGAGGATGACAGGGGATGGATCACTCAGTGATTACCTGTTCTGTTAATTCCCTCTGGGACACCTGGCTTTGGCCACTGTCACAAGACAGGATCCTGGCCTAGATGGACCATTGATCTGACCCAGTGTGGCTGTTCTTATGTTGGTCCGTGCATACAGCTGGATAAATGAGCTGTGAACAGGAAAAATGCATCAGGAGATCGGTGGTGGTGTGTGGGGACCATAGATTCCTCCCCCACAACCCAGGGCACAGTTTCAGAAATGCAATAGCACTGGTGGTTTGCTCTATAGTCCCTACCTGGGGTGTGGCCAGAGGCTTTATATAGCCTTTTATACACTGGGCTTGATCTAAAGTCCATTGAAGTCAATCATAGAATATCAGGGTTGGAAGGCACCTCAGGAGATCATCTAGATCAACCCCCTACTCAAAGCAGGACCTAATCCCCAACTAAATCATCCCAGCCAGGGCTTTGTCAAGCCTGATCTTAAAAACCTCTAAGGAAGGAGATTCCACTACCTCTCTAGGTAACCCATTCCAGTGCTTCACCACCCTCCCAGTGAAAAAGTTTTTCCTAATATCCAACCTAAACCTCCCCCACTGCAACTTGAGACCATTACTCCTTGTTCTGTCTTCAAGTACCACTGAAAACTGTCTAGATCCATCCTTTTTGGAACCCCCTTTCCAGTAGTTGAAAGCAGCTATCAAATCCCCCCTCATTCTTCTCTTCTGCAGACTAAACAGTCCAGGTACCCTCAGCCTCTCCTCATAAGTGATGTGCTCCAGTTCCCTAATCGTTTTTGTTGCCCTCTGCTGGACTTTCTCTACTTTTTCCACATCCTTCTTATAGTGTGGGGCCCAAAACTGGACATACTACAATGGGAGTCTTTCCATTGATTCTTAATGAGCTTTGAATTGGGTTGTGTGTTCTCATGTCCTTTGCTGTTTGGAGAAGACCACCACAGACAACATCCTCTCTATGGCCCCCTCCTCTCCTGCAGGAACCCAGATGGTTCTGTTGTGTTTGGGGCTACTTGTTCTTGAGAAGCTTTGCCCCTATTTGATGGCTCCGTTTGGATGTATGTGCGCGTGTGTTTGAGATCAGGCCATAGATGCTGTATGAATACAATAGCGCTCTAATAGAACCTCACTGCCTGCTAATCAATTTATAGTGAGTGACAGACATGGAATCGCCAAGCCCCCATAAATCCAGGCTTGTGTTCTAATTTCACACCATTAATGGCATGTCAGGGCTTTTATTCCTGTCTGACGGAGCGCTGTCAGCATCATGATTTGCAGTCTCTTGATAGCCTCATGGAGCATTTGGAAGGTCTGCAATGCATCAGGTGTGGGAGGTCTATCCTGTCCCTAGCACAGCTGCGCTGTTAGCACCACCCCAATGAAGGGGCTGTCAAGGTTCTTATTAGAGTTGTTTGTTTAACAAAAAATACAGTGTGGAGCTGAACTTAGCAACCCAAGCTTGGGTCTCAGTGAGCATTATTTCCATTTTATGAAGAGGAAGTGGATGAGCAGAGAGGGAATGGAGCTACAGGTCACGAGAGCTGGTTGTATTCATAGCTTTGCCATCAACTTGCTGTATGGCCCTGGCAAATCACTTCCCCACTCTATGTCCCTGATTCCCCTCTCACCCCTTGTTTGCCTTGGTTTGTTTAGACTATAAATTCTTCAGCATGAGGACTGTCTCTCCCTCTGTGTTTGTACAGCACCTAGCACAATGGGGGCGGCAATCTCACCTGGGGCATCTGGGCGCTACTGCAATGTATAATAATTTTTCCATAGACACGCACATCATGCTTTTTTTGTAAACAGCATGGTCAAGTAGATAGGTAGGCTTGGAAGGATTAGTTTCGTACCGTTAAGAGTCAGTCAAAGCCAATTTCACTGCACACGCAAACCGACGGAAAAATATTTCCACCGGGGTGATCGAAATTTACAAATAAAGTAAGTAAAATGCTGCTTGAGAACTTCTTAGAGTTTGACTGAAGGATTTTTATTTTGTATCTTTTTGACATGATGGTGACATTTTGATTTTTAATGACTATAAATAAAGCTTTGAATTGAAAATATGTTAATGTCTAGCTCCTCCAGATAATTGTCTAACCCAGTTGCAAGAAGTTTTGGATCTCTAGGAATGGGAACAAATGCTTAGAAATAAGCATCAATTTTATCCATTGAATTATAAAATAAAAATAAAAAAAATTGAATTCTCCCAAGTCTATAAATAGGACACTAGATTAGGATACAAGAGACTCTGTTTTTTTAATTTCTGGCTCTTACATGGAATCAGTGTGTGACCTTGGACATGACACGTCAGTTCTCAGATTTCCCATCTCTATAAATGGGTATGATGATGCTTCCCCATCTTTCCAAAGTATTTTGAAGTCTGTGGGTGAAAAGGACTATACAAGGGCTAACTGTTTTATTGTACTTCTACATGTAAAGTGAATAAGCAAGCTATTAAGGCTGATTTGAATTAAGATTGTCTTTTGCATTAGCAGAATACAATAATGTTTTGACTTAAAAATTAAGTGTATTAGTCCATAATAAATAAAATCCCAAGCCATAAACTTGGTTCTGTGTTGACATTCCCAGAGTTCAGGGTGTATGTGTAGTGAGTGATCCTAACACCTGGTGGTCATAAAGATTTGAGTGGAGGACTTTCAGCACCAAACCACTTGAGCTCAAGGAGTAATCATGCTATCTGGCTGGAATAGTAGGCTGTTATCCCCATGTGACCTATGGGGGAGATGACACATGATTTACGAGCATGTTCCTTTCAGGATCTGAGATTTTCTTCCATGCCTAAAATGTGGGGCTGAGATTTTTCAAAGATGGCTAAAACATTTGAATACCCAATTTCTATTAAAATGTATGAGAATTTGGTGTCAAAAGCCTTCCCAGTGGCTTTGAACATCCCAGCCTTACTGTTTTATAAAAAGTGCTACTCTGTATGCTGGAAGTTACTTTAAGGGGGGAGGAAAAAGCATCCGCTTGCAATGAATCTACCTGTTCTAACAAAACCTTCCAACTCAATCTTAATTTTCTGGAAAGATTTTAAGTGCATTTTTGAGGTAGTGAAAGGCTGCTCATAGAATTATTGTGTCCTATTGGCAGATGTGGTGCTTCACCGACATGTAAACAGTAAAGCGGACGCAACCTACCACAATGGGGTCCTGGTCTATGAGTAGGTGCACTAGGAGTTACAGTAGTAGAAACAGTAACAGGATAGATAAGGTAACAAGAAATGAAGATGAGCTAGTGAAGGAGTGGGAAGGGAAGCATGATCTTTTAGGGGAGCAACAATTCAACAAGAATTCTGATCGTTTGTTTAGTTGGACGGGAATATTTGAATTTGGTTTTTAAAAAGCTGCATTTTATTGTACAAATGTGGCCAGGCCAGAGAGGCAAATTGGAAACAAAACACCTGTGTTACTCATGCAGTGTGTACAATGCTAGTGACCAGGTACTGCACATTATCTCTATACTGCCCCATTCAATGTGTCTCAACCCTGCCCTTAAGGAACCATCTTTAGAGGCAAAACGGGAGTTCAGTCTGCCTGATGCATTATTTCTATGCATTACCATACTGCTTAGGAGCCCCAGTCATTGACCAGCACCCCATGGTGCTAGGCACTGTACAAACACAGAACACAAAGACGGTCCCTGCCCCAAAGAGCTTGCAATCTAAGTCGAGTTCTTGATCCCTCTGCTGAAATCACCAATAAGGGGGCCCGTTAGCACCAGCCGTGTGCTGCTGTTTTGTCAAATGGATTCCTGAGTTTGGTTAGAACAATGGGTTTCTTCCCAGGCTAACTTCCCATTCTCACCTCATCTCAAAGGGCCAATAAGTAAAAATAAAAGTAATGGAGACTTGGCATAAAAATTTCATAAGCACCTAAATGACTCTAGAAGCTTAAGCCCCATTTTCAAAAGTGACTAAGGGCCAGATTTTTAAAGGGTGTTTAGGTGCCTAACTGTCATTAAAATCAAACGGAATTAGTCACCTAAATACCTTAACAATTTGGCCTGTAAGCACTAGGGGGGTCAAAGCCTCTTGCAAGTGGGATTTAGGTGCTTTGAAAATTTTACCCTTTGCTTTTCTGCATCATAAAGAAACAAAAAGTCACACCTTTCTGCTTAGAAATTCACCATTAAAAGGGACACCACCAATATAAAATGAGAAGTAGTCACTGTCCTAAATATTGACCAAAGCTCAAAGCATCATAAGTCACCAAATCACGTTTTTTTCTTCTCCTGCGCTACACTGACTGCTAAACAAAGGAAATAATAGGAGTCAGGGATGGAGATCTAACTTCGAATGTCCCAGGTGATGAGACTTTCACTGCTTCCTTTGGGAGACAACTAGACAACCCAATAGATCTTACTGTTGAAGTTTTTCCCGATAGGGAAAATTAGGCCGACTTTCTTAATTTCATCCCTTGACTCTTAGTAATATTCCCTTGTCTCACTCTAAATAACTTTTCCCCCCTCTCGTTGGTGTTTACTTCATTCAAATATTTGCAGGCACCTCTATTTGGTCATCTTCTACACAGCCTAAACACATTTAGATCTTTCAGTCCTTTTTTGTGAGTCCATCATTATGACACCGATTGTGTTTGTTGCTTGCTTTTGAATTCCCTCCTGAAGGTGGGAAAGGAAAGTCAAAGACCAAAGAAAAAGAGGGAATATTGAATCTCATCAGAACTAGATCGGAGTGAATAATTCACACTGAATAATTTATTTGACAAATTTAAGACTCTTCCTCTGCTCACCATGAACTGACTGCAATTTCTCCAGATTTGTTGTTGGTGGTTTGTTTTTTTTTTCTATAGGGAATGAATTTGACTGACTTTTTTTCAGTTTTTGTTCTGTGGGTTGATCACAAATATTTGAAACTTGAGCTGTGTGGGTATTTTTAGTTTAATAGTAGATGTAATATCTGTTTAATACAATTAGTCAGACACAACGTCCTCTTTTGCAGCCTGATGCTGAACCAAAGGGGAAAAAAGTTGATTATTTTTACCATAGCAAATAAGAGCTGAAGTTATGGACCAGGATCACACTGTGCTAGGTGCTGTACCAACACACAACAAAAAGATGGTGCCTCCCCCAAAGACCTTACAATTGATCATCTTTTAGTCTAAATGCTAAATGTGAGCTGGATTTATATGTCCACAGAGAGAGGAGTAAAAGATACACATCCACCTGCATCTTACATGCCACCTTTTGTTCAGGGCTGTGCCAAATGGTACAATCTATCCTTCAATCAGTAGTGTTAGTTACTGCAGCCACAGTGGAAATTAGGTAAAATCCTGGCCCCACGAAAGTCAGCAGGAGTTTTGCCATTGACTTCAGTGAGGTCAGGAGTTCATCCCTTGCTCAAGCACCTGACGTAGGGCCTGATCCATCCATAGTTTCTCATGCCGCATAGTACTTGGCAAAGTGAGTAACCCCGTTGAAATCCATGGGACTCTTGCAATTTTAGATGCTGCTTGGACTTAAAGGGGGAGAATCTGTCCCTTAAGCTATTGGCAAAACAAGTTGACCAGAAAATGGGATATTTAAAGGTCCAACAAAATCGTACAGGTTATTCTGGAGAGTCTTGATAATGGCCTTTAAAAACAGAGACTGGTGATGATCACTTAGGGTAAGTTTGGTTGCTCTTTATATGGATGATCTGAATAATAATTCACTAATTGTTATTTGCAACATATCCAGTGTCCATTTTTCTAGCCTATAATTATGTCATTGTTCCCAGTATATAATTATGAAAGAACACCCCCAACTTATTCCAGTTCAAGACACAAGGAGAAAGCAAACATGGGAGCTAACTGGGAGTCCTTATCCAAGGAAGTACAATGTAAGAAAAATAAGTTGTTTGGTTTAAATTATGATTATGATGGATATTAAAAACAAAAACAACAATTTGTGCAACTGAATGGCACAAAGGAAGCACTTTTCAGCTGGATGTTTTTAATGCAAACGTAAATATTTTACGCACTATAAAATTAAATGTCTTGAGCTGTAGAGGATTTTTGCCTCTATGAAGGGAAAAAAAGATCCAAACTTTCTGTTATCTGAACAGTACAATAAACCACATTCAAATCCATGCTTCCTATATTCTTCAGTTTATGAGACAAGTATTTATGACCATGAAAATACAGTGTATGGTCTCTCCTTTTCCTCTTTTAAATGCTATTAGTTTTATAGTCCAATGAAGAATGTTGGAGAGTCTGGAGAAGCACTGTTTCCTGGCAGAAGCTGGGTTAGTAATGAACAAGGGAAGAAATGGAAGTGTCACATGAAGTCCTATAACATGTAATGGCAGAAATGTAATGATACCTTCATGGCTTATGAAATCATCTGATGATTCATGCTTATGGGAGAATTATCTAGTTTTTGCATACATGTACCCGCAGACTCAACCCTCCTGCCCATTTCTTCACAGAACTCAGACTTTTTTAATTATTTATCTCTTCTTAAAGAATTATGGCCTCTTCCTTGAAAGTGGATTGATTGAATTTGCATCTCCCACTTTGCTCCTGAACTGGCCAAATTCAAGACAAGGGAATTTAAGAGAACATAACATTCCTACAAAGAAATGCTGACAACACAATAAAATGTTCAACTAAAAAAATGCCTAGATCCCAATTTAAAAATAAATGCTAATTAGGAACTATAAAGTAATGTGGTTTTAGTTTTTATGGGACATCTCTGAAATAAGCTGTTGAATGCCTTGGATAAAATTCATCCTTGTTCAGAGGACCAGCACAAGTCCAATATATGCTAAAGCACAACTGTGAGGACTTTAAGTGGGTTGTAAGCAGTGCATAAGCTTTGTGCTGGTCCCTCTGCTCAGAGGATGAATGTCATCTGATGTGATTTTGTGAACTAAGTCCTCATTTACATGGGAAAGTTTTTACCAGAATATTAAACTGGTATAACCTCTCTGTGTGGACACACTTATTTCGGTATAAGAGTGGGGATATTTTTGGTTTAGCTTAAACTCCTTCCCAAATAACATAAGCTAAAACTAAGGAAGGTGCACTTACACCAGAATAAGAGCATCCACATGGAGGATTAGAGCAGTGTATCAATAGTGGTTTAAACTCACACTTCAGCTTATACCAGCATAACTTTCCCATGTAGACAAGCCTTAACTTATAAACTATACAGTGTTACTGATCAGACTTCATAAGCTTATTAAGTGTATACCTGAAGTCTTATTTTCAAAAGCACCTAACTCCCGTAGACTCCTAAATCCCATTAAAATCAATGGTGTTTAGGCTCCTAAGTGACTTAAATACCTTTTGGTCTATTCTTATACAGTGAGATCTCTAAGGAAAACATTTTAAAGGGAAGCTGTGTTGGTTATTTAGGAGAAAGCATTCTCATTAAGCAGGTGCTGAACCAATGGCCCGGCATGGTGTGTTAGGAGATGCTGGGTGATATTTTCAAAGGCACAAAAGGCAATTAGGCAACACAACTCCCGTTGAAAATCTAAAGAAACGCTAAGGAAAGCCACACTGTAAAGTCAATGGGAGTTAGGTGTTTTATTGCCAATTGCGCTTTTCTGAAAGTTGTCTCCCAATGTCTTTTGAGTGAGATATAACCTGGAGGGTGGTGAAGCACTGGGATGGTTACCTAGGGAGGTGAAGGAATCTTCTCCCTTAGAGGTTTTTAAGGTCAGGCTTCACAAAGACCTGGCTGGGATGATTTAGTTGGGAATTGGTCCTGCTTTGAGCAGTGGATTGGACTAGATACCTCCTGAGGTCACTTCCAACCCTGATATTCTGTGATTCCACCTGTGATCATTAAGGATTCCAGTAAGGGTCTACAGTAGCTGAAGTTTCCAAATAGCTTTCAATAGGAGCCTAATGTAGAATGTATGATAGCTACACAGGGACAGATTTTCAAAGGTATTTAGGACCCCAAAGATGTAGGTAGGCAACAAATGTGATTCCCCTCCCCTCCCCCTCAAAAGTAGCTAACCAGGTTAGGTGCCTAACTCACATTGAAATTATGGTGCTCCCCCCATATGTTTTATGGATAGTAGGCACTTAACCATGCTGAGTACTTTTGAAAATTGCACTAAGTGCTTATCTATATCTTTAGTCTCCTAAATACATTTGAAAATCTGATCCCTTTTCTCTCGGCTGGAAAGCCATTGATAACTCTAAGGAAAGCCACATTGGAAAGATGATGTCATACTTAGAGCTGTTTGAAATGTTGGTGTATTTTTGTGAACATTTTTAATAAAACTAAGTTTTCATTTCATGCTGCAGGGGAGCCAGCTGGCCTGGGACTACATGTCTATTTTGGGAGTCCAGAGCCCTGGACTCCCTGGCTTCAGGGCAGTCCATGTGGCAGAACTACCCCAGAATCATGGGTTCTAGAGTCTTGAGGTCAGCTGTCCTCATGGCAGGACTCCCCAGCAGCCCACCAGGTGAGCTAGCAGGGAAGTAGGTAGCTTTCCAATGAAAACCTACCTGTGATTCAGTGAAAGGTGGTTGAACCTAGCTTCCTTTCATGAGAAATCTCTGGTACAACAAACTGGTGTTTTCAGACTGAAGTCTGTTTCCGGCCAGCTCTAATGTGAATGTAGGAATTGCCACATTGGATCACATCCATGCGCCATCCAGTCCACTGTCTTGTCTTTGATAGTAGCCAGTTCTAGATGCAACTAGAAGGTGGAAGGTGCAAGAAACCCTGGCAGATAGGCAGAATAGTCGGTTGTAGAATGGCAAATGCTTTGAAACTTGGTGGGTCAGATCTTCAGCTGGTGTAAATTGGTGCAGCTCCAGTGAAATCAAATGAACAAAAAATAAGCCTGTAATCTGAAAATCTCAACAATAGAACAACCTGCTCGCTGACAGGAGGGCAATCCAAATCCTTACTATTAATTGATTGATCAATCAAAAGTTTATCCAGAAAAATACAGGGTTACATTCAGCTGTCATTAGCTCTGTTGTAAATCAGGAATAACACAAATGGAGTTAGTCTGGATTTACACCAAGATAACTAAAATCATAATGTGACTGACAGCATCTGCATGTGCTAATATTCTCCTCTTCCCTCTGATGATCGTGGCACAAGAGCCCTAAAATTAATGACTTTTACAGCCAGTACCTGCATTTCTTCAAGTCCATTATCGTGTGTCTCATGACAAATGAGCTTCCAGAGTGTTGAATATTATTTTCTTTTTAAGCTCCCATCCCTCTCTGGATGGCTACTTTCTCCCTTTCACTCTTGGACATAAACTTAATATAAAGAAAATCCTCCAGCCTTTGCAGGCAGGGCCGGCTTTAGCAAGTGCGGGGCCCGATTCGAACAGTTTCAACGGGGTCCCAGCAGGGATGACTGGGAAAAAAAACCACACACACACACAAAACACATGGGGCTTATACTCACTGGGAGGCGTTCTTAGTCTTCGGAGGCAGGTCCTTCACTTGCTCCAGTCTTTGACGGCACTGTAGGACCTGCCACTGAAGTGCTGCCGAAGACCCGAAGCACCGCTGGATGAATAAAAATTAAAAAGGAGCCTCTAGCCAGGGAAGGGATTCTCGGCCACTGGGCGCGGGGCCCGATTTGGGGGAATTGGTGGAATTGGCCTAAAGCCGGCCCTGACTGCAGGTTGCTGGATTTCTGTACTGTACAATGGGTTTGAGGAGTGTTCTCTGGCTTCTTCTCTTGTTTGCATATTGCCCTTCTCTGTTTATGCATATTTAGCTTCTGATTAAGAAACTTAATGTCCCTCAAGTGCTCAGTTTAAAAAAAATGTTTTGGTTCAGTTTGTTCTCGTTTCATATGCACTTTTACTGGCCTCATTTCCTCAGATATAACTATTCTATGTAGGTTCTCATACCATCCTCCTCACCATAGTCAAACCCTGCAAGGTGCTCTGGTACTAAACAGAGTTAGACCCAGTCAGTGACTGAGTGGGAGACCTAGCAGAGAAATCTATGTTGGGGGGCCAACCCTGAAATGACTGCAGCATGCAGGTAACTTTACTTACCTGACTGATCCTGTTGGCTGCAATGGGAGTACTCACCTGAGTAAAGTTACTCATGTGTTTGTCTTTGCAGGATCAGGAATATGTCTTGGTGATTGAGATTGGTGATGTGCTGTTAAAGTTGCCACCTGAACCTAAAACAGACAGCATGACCACTTGTTATCATTAAAGATCCTCCAGCAACTTTTGCTAGAGGCAGGTATTAGAGCTGTTTACACTGAGCAAAATTCGATCGGGTTAATGACGTTCTACTTGCCTGATTTCTCCCTGCACTCTCCCTTGGATACTATATTCTAGTGCATTAACTAGTTTGGGCAGCTGCATAGCAGGGCCATGCGCTGTTGAACAGCTGCTGTGCTTCACCCCAGTGATGGCTGCACTTCAAGGGTAGATGTGGTGGTTCCTCTGGTAGATGTAGCACAGGTTCAAAAATCATTCTGTGATCCTTTGGGGATAAGAAGTCCTATATCAATATGTGATTTTTTTTGGAGCCAAGGTTTTCCCAAAGTGTCAAATGGTTTCAGGCGTTTTAACTGAAGAACAAGTTTTTCGGAAGTGACTAGTGATTTTGGATGCCCAATTTCAGATATCTTTTAAAGGGCCTGATTTTTGGAGGGCAGGTGCTCAGCACTTTTTTGGAAACTTATGAGGCATCTCAAGTTGGCTACCCCAAAGTCATGACTGAAACTCTGTCTCTGTGGTTGTGTTTTGTTTTTGTTTTTGTTTGTTTTTCCTTTGAAGCCAGTCAAAGCTTTGGAATTGCTGATCTCTTAGAGATGCAGAAGAAATGCAAATGATTTTCATGGTGTTTTTTTGGAATAGTTTAACAATTGTCTGACCCTTCTTTTTTTTTTTTTTGGTAGGAAGTCCTGGATATTTGCTCTTTAAAGTTATGAAAAACAGGTTTGCTCACTTAGGAGAGGTAGGAGAGGGACACACATTTATTCTGACTTTATCTTTATTTCATTCTACTGAGGTAAGGTTCCACACCATTCTACTTCACCCAGCTGGTTTCAATCATATCAAGAGAACACTATTTATTAAGTGTCTGTCTGGGACAGTGTCAAATCCTTCAGCTCCTACCCTATTCTCTATTGTAAGCAGGCACTTTGGTAGCCCAGGTGGGCTTTGAATTGCTTCAGAAAGTAGGTAGGTGAGAATCTATTTATTACTTACTATAGATCTCAAAAGATGGAGACTCCAGTTAAAACAGGAAACTGACAGTTTTTCCCAACTTTCTTCAAACATGAGATTAGGAAATGGGATTGATTTTTTTTTTTTTTAAGTAAAATAACTGAGGTTACTCTGCATTTTCTTTTAAAAGCCTGGAATCAGAATTCGTTGCTGCTTTGGAATTTATCTGACTCTTCCTGTTCTTCATTTATATGTGGAGAAGGTGGTGAGATGAGAGATTTTTTTTAGACCACACCAGTGATAGTGCTCTGAAGTAGTGCTGTAGTGGGTTATGTTTATGCTGCGATTGGAGGTCTGATTGCAGCCTGTGCAGGCATATCGGAGCCAGCTTTGATCTAGCTAGCCCGTTACAGTAGCAGTAAGGTCACAACAGTATGGGCTAGTTGCCCACGTAATTACTCCAGGGTCATGGGCAAGCCTTGCTGAAGCCTGCATGCTGCAATTCCACAGCTATCAGTACGCAAGCTAATTAGATAACAGTGATTGCATTGTAGACATATCTGAAGCATCAGAAGCCAGGTGCTTGATCCAGTGGCAAAACCCACTGGGCGTAGTACTGGACTGGATCATAGTCGTTCTTGGGTCTGGAGTAACACCGTTGGCTCTAATAGAATTATTCAGGATTTACACCAATATGGCTAAGATCAGAATCTGGCCTGCTATGACTGCATGGTTATACTATTCTGTTACCTCTGACCCCTAGTCTTCTAATTAGACCGGTGCAAATAACTGGCTTTTTGGTTCTTTGGCAGTGTCAATAAATAAATATGGGTTTGGGTTGACCCAAACCTGAAATTTTTCTACAATTTTGGTGAATCAAAAAATGTTCATTTTTGGTCAATGACATGTTTTGTTTGACTCAAAAGAAACCTTTCAATTTCAGGCACTTAAAATTACCTTCTTTCTTTCTGTCTCTGAATAAAAGCAAGCAAAGGGCTAGATTCACAGAACTGGTGATGCCCTCCTCATGTACAATAGCCCAGTGGTGTGGGGCACTCCCCTGGGAAGTGGGAAGCTGCATTTCAATCCCTGTTCTGGAGCAAAGATGTGAATCCAGGTCTCTCCTCTCTTATGTGAGCACCCTTTTCTGCCAGGCTATTGGCTGTTCCGGGGTTGATCTCTTTCAGTCTCTCCTGTTGGAGAAGTTCGTCTATGTATAAAATACTTGACTAGTCAGTGGGGCCAGAGAGAGAGATTATATAGCCTGGTTATTAGGTCACTCCCCAGGGGTGCGGACACAAGGGTTCCAGTCCAGGCTCCAACAATAAATCCATTTGCCAGAGATCTTTCTCACACTGGATTCAAATGCTCCCCAAGCTTTGGAATGTTTGTCATCTGGCTCCAAATCTGCTGGTGTTAGTTTCAATTTGCAAAGCTATTACATAAAAAGAAGGAAATCCTGCAGGATGGGAAGCATAAAAGTCAAAAATCCATTCCAAAACTAATCCATATGGAAATTATTTTAGGAATTGAAGGAAACAAGTTTATTTAAAAAAAAAAAAAAGGTAAAACCCTACATGTAACCATTAGATTTCATTTTTTTGAAATTTAATTCACTTTTAATAACCAAAGGTAATACTAGAGAGGATCATTTCTAAGAACAAAATGGGGTCAAGCCTTCAACTAATGTAGATAGACACAGTTCCATTTAAGTTACTGAAACTCCACCGGCTGAGAATCTAGCTGGTGGCTGGCATCTCTCTGATTCAATTTCAGGAAGCCCTCAACCTCTGCAAATTGATTCTTGTCTTGACATTGTCCCTTTAACACTCCTGGTGGGGCAAATTCTCAACTGGTGTAAACTGCAATATAGTTCTACTGAAGCCATATACCAAAGACCATTTATGTCAGCTGGGAAACTGCCCATGGTTTTTGTTAGGGTTTAACATTTTTATGCAGTGTAAAAAAGAAGGCTTGTGTGGTCCAGAAACAAACCAACTTATAAATTACCAGAATACGTCGGACTATTAGAGGACTTCATTGTTCACACGCATCTCTGCCACTTGACATATAAGCTGCCCTGTGTCACTCTGTAGCATGTCCTCTACATATTAATACCTATTTATCATTAATTCATTTGAATGTATTTTTTCCCAAGGAAAAGAGACAGAAAACATCTGCATTATTGAGTAATATTAGCTACACTGTGAGTCTCAAGTGAGAGTAACTGACAAGCCTAATTTATTATAACTGCGTAGGCCTAATTGGATTGACATAGAATTTGGACTTCGAAAGGAAAAGTAGCATTCAGATCTTTGACAGTTTTGTTTGGGGGTGGGGTGGGGGTGGAAGATAAAAGAACATAACATCCTGCCAACAATGTTTTACATATTTATTAAGACTCAAACCTATAAGAGCTGTTTTAATAAAGATGCTTAAATGAGGTATTAGTTATTAAGCCATATGGTTTACATTACCTCTCTCATCTTTTGTTTCCTGCTTATGCTGTCAAGCATTAATGTGATTGTTTTGATTCTTAATGTCTTAATGCATCACTCTTCTCAATGCATTAGGCTAATAACTTTGGTCCTCTTAAGGGCTATGTCACCATCCATTACTCTTCCTGTTTTGGCTGACCATAGATTTTGAAATGAGTGACTCTATTTAAAACAAAAAAAAATCTATCTATGTAGTCCAGTGTTTAGGAAGCCAGCACATTGAAATCATACAGAGAGAGCCTGGAGTGCTTAAAGGGAAGCTGATTTCCACCATGATATTTGCATATCATGCCTTTCAGCTAGCAGTGGCCTAAGGCAATTTACAAATCTTGTGTGTGAGGTAACTATGTAAAATCTGTTGCGATGTGACTTGAAATTATTTCCTAATTCTGCACTAGTTCTCAGCTTGTTTTCTGCAAAAACATGCAACATTGCAAGAAAATCATGTCCTAAATTGCCACAGCTTCTCATAGTCTTGGCATGTGTATATAGAAATATATAGTACAGAGCATTTTATTGGAAGATCCACGTGTCACACTCCCATCACCGTTGGTAAGATACAGCAGCAAGAACATAATAGGACAAAGCCATTCCAAACATCCGATAGCTTGTCTCATCATACTATGTTGCCACAGCTGCAGTTAGCTGACATACTCCTAGACTTTAAGGCCAGAAGGGACCATCATGATCCTCCAGGCTGATCTGCACATCTCAAGCCACAGAACGTCACTCACCCACTCCTGTAGTAAGCCCATAGCCTCTGGCTGTGTTACTGAAGTTCTCAAATCTTGATTTAAAGACTTATATACAGAGAATCCACCATTTACTCTAGTTCAAGTGACCCGTGCCCCATGCTGCAGAGAAAGGCAAAACCCCCCTAGGGTCTCTGCCAATCTGACTAGGGGAGAAATTCTTTCCTGGACCCATATATGGTGATCAGTTAGATCCTTGGCTTGTGGGCAAGACCCACCAGCCAGACACCCACAAAAGTGTTCTCTGTAGTGACTCAGACTCTCTCCATCTAGTATCCTATCTCCGGCCTTTGGAGATATTTGCTTGAGGTGGGTCCTTGATTTAAGACAGGGACCTGGAAGTAGAGTGTTCTCTGTAAGACACACTGAGCTGTGAACCAAGCTCCCACACTGCCCGCCTCTCAGGCCCAAGGCTATTGACCTTCAAAGTGCACAGCAGAGAACATCTATGTGCAAAAGATGCATCAGGGTGGGGTTTGCTGGGGTTGATCTTGGGGCGGGTGGGGGGAGTTTTGTGTTCTGCTGGCTGGCTGTTTTGAATAATTTATGGCAAGGATGATGGACAAGAACCTCTTTTTATTTTGGTATACAAATCTAAATAAAGCAGTAAGGCCAGGCTGCAGTGACACTGGGGATGGATGGTGGTAAGGGGTTGTGCTGGGGAAGGGAAATTGGTGTTTTAGGTCTTGTAGGGAAGTTCCGTTCCATTGGATGGGGGTAGAACTGCCCAGAAAAGAGAATTTGCATCCCATAAAATATTCCAACATTTAAAAAAAAAAATCATCTGTAAAAAGTACCAAAAGTAAAATCTTGAATGGAGGATGGAAATTCTGAAATATTTTGATTCAGAAACATCAATATGGCCTTATTGAAACAACAGTTACTACATAAAAGTATAAATATATAATAAAATTAAAAACAAACCAATAGTTGGAATGAAAGTCAAGACAAAACATTCCATTTCAATTTGAAATCAGTTTACAAAAAGATTCTATCCACACTTTTATTTCATTGAAACAGCATTTTCTGCTGAGAAACTGTTCTTTGAAGGGGCGGGCAGGCGGGGAGTGACCAGTTTTAATGAGGGGTGAGTTGCTATTTTATTTTTATTTCTCAGACACATGTGGCTAGGTGCTCCTCTTTTATTGTAGGATTCCAGTTGAGGCTAGAAAGATGGCTTTACTGTTTCAGTTGAAACTGCAGAGGGAATTTTAGGTTGGCAGCATTTAATTAACCACATTGGTATCTGGCTAGTATGCCAGCTAACATCCCTGCTCTTGTGAAGTGCCAGGAAGTCTGGTGGCCTGGAGTGGTCAGGAGGTTGAGGTCATCTGGTTTTATTTCTTGTCAGAAATGGAATCCCCCCCCACCCCCCAGGGCCGGTGCAAGGAAGTTTTGCGCCCTAGTTGAAACTTCCACCTTGCAACACCCTCCACCCAGCTAACCCTGCCCCCCCACGGCAGCTAACCCAGCCCCCCATTCAGGGAGCCCTCCACCCCCCCAGGGTACCCCCCCTTGCAGCTAACCCACCCAGAGAGACCCCCCCGCCCACAGCAGCTAACCCCGCCTGGGGAGACTCCCTCCCTCCCCCCGCAGAACCTAACCCTGCCCGGGGAGCTCCCTCCCTGTAGCAGCTAACCCCGGCTGGGGAGACCCCCGCTGCAGCAGCTAACTCCCCCTGGGGAGACTCCCGCCGCCCGCAGAAGCTAACCCTGCCTGGGGAGCATTGGCTAATGATAGGCTTAGAGGGAGCAATGCCTCATACTGAATAGCCAACTCCGCCTAAATGTCTCTTGGAGATCCTCTAACTAAATATTAACCCATCCCAACTCTGCTTAGCTTGTGAGGCCTGATAGGATCACAGCACATTGTGTTGTGGTTGCAAGCTCTGCTGTGAATCTCCTCTGAGAAGTCGGACAATGGAACTGAATCATTTTGAGGCCAGAGATTTATTTGGAACTTTCTGCTAGTGGGTTTAAGCCAGAGGCTACTCTTCAAAGCAAATATTCTAAAGAAGAATAATTATTTATATTATGACTATGATAACACCCAGAAGTCCCTGTCGAGACTGGAGCACTTTTGTGCTAGGCACTGTACAAATACATTGTAAGACAGTCCCTACCCCAAAGATCTTACAGTCTAAATTGATGAGTCAGACAAATAATAGGAAGGTAAACAAGCACAAAGAGATGAGTGTTTGCCTTAGGTTAGCATCGGAGTGGTTCCCAGTCCACTGTCCTGCTCACAAGACCACATTCCATCCCATTATATTATTAGTATATTGATATTTTAAATATTTTGGCAGACTGGCCTAAGTTTTTATTTTAAGACATTTGGGCATTGGAGACAGTTATAACAGCTGTTGCGATGGGAGTACTCTTTCCAATGAAATAGAATTGAAAAGTTTCTCTTCCTTGCCTGTTTCTCAAAGCTTGATTGGAGCTACAGCTCACCAATTTAGGCTGCTGAAGCTATGACTGTGCTCCTAAGTCCAATGTTGCCATTATATGTCAATGTACCCTTTCAGGTTGCTGATGCAAGAATCCATCCTTTAAAAAGTGATAAGGACGTCCTGAAAGTTGGCTCTTCTGTTGGCTGGAGAGACCACCTCCTCCCATCCAGAAAGGTAAATGTGGTGAACTTCTGCATACGTTTTTTGTGGCACGGAAGAAAGTAAAAGAGAGTAGGGGTAGTATCTGGCTGAGATACAAGAATCTGAACTCTAAAGGAAGATAGGAAAAGAAAAATGATATGATTAGGACAAAACCCGTGTATTTCTCTCATAAAGATAAATAAACTGGATCAGCTAAAATAAAAATGGACCCAAAACATGATGCTAATTAAATCTGTGCACCTGTTTCGTAAGTATTTATTCTGAGACTATCTAGCCTTACTCACATGTACCTTTCACACACGTGTGAACCTTGGGGATGGCTGCTGCCAGAACAGGAAATACAGAAATTCCATGAGAAAAAGCTATCCTTATGATGGTTTTTACTCAGACTAAACCCATTCATTACTTGTAATTTGGGAAACGTTGATTGGTTCTATAGTTAGTTGAAAAAAAATAAAAGGGAAATTTATGCAAAAATGTGTTTTTGAAAATCCCTCTCACCCTCAACTTTGAAAAATTTCAACCAGTTTTATGCAGGATACGTTAGGAGGTTGTGGTGTTCATTTAGAAGATGACACTTCTTCTTAGGATATGTCTGTCACAGTTCAGGGCAACTGCACCTGTATTCCCCCTCCGCAGTCCAGCAAGGACATCCACTTTTAGGTTTCTGACTCTCAGCTGTCACTCTTTTTTTGGTGGAGACATGTGGGGGTTTTCCAGGCTGCACAGTTCCCTGATTACAGTGTGTTAATTCCTGGCAAGCCAGACATCCTAACCAGGCCATGAGTTAATTCAGTTCAAACTAGATGGAAGGATAAACAAAAATAGATCTGGGACTAGGGTTTTTGATTTCAAAAGGGCTAACTTTAAAGAATTAAGGAAATTAGTTAGGGAAGTGGATTGGACTGAAGAACTGTGGATCTAAAGGCGAGAAGGCCTGAAATTACTTCAAGTCAAAGTTGCAGAAACGAACAGAAGCCTGCATCCAAGAAAGGGGGAAAAGTCATAGGCAGGAGTTGTAGACCAAGCTGGATGAGCAAGCAATCCAGAGAGGTGATTAAGAAAAAGCAGAAAGCCTACAAGGAGTAGAAAGATGGGGCGGGATTAGCAAGGAAAGCTACCTTATTGAAGTCAGAACATGTAGGGTGAAGTGAGAAAGGCTAAAAGCCATGTAGAGTTGGAACCTTGCAAAGGGAATTAAACCAATAGTAAAAAGGTCTATAGCCATATAAATAAGAAGGAAAAACAAAGAAAGAAGAAGTGGGACTGCTAAACACTGAGGATGGAATGAGGTTAAAAGATAATCTAGGCATGGCCCAATATCTAAATAAATACTTTGCCTCAGTCTTTAATAATCTATATGAGGATTTAGAAAATAGAAGGATGATAAATGGGAATGAGGATATGGAGGTACAGATATTACCCTTCCGAGTAGAAGCAAACTCGAACAGCTTAATGAGATAAAATCGGAGGGCCCAGATAATCTTCATCCAAGAATATAAAGGAGCTGGCACATGAAATTGCAAAGCCTATTAGCAAGAATTTTTAATGAATCAGTAAACTCATGTTTACCGTACGACTGGAGATTGCTAACATAGTCCTATTTAGAAAGGGGAAAAAAACGTGATCCGAAACTATTCGACTGTTAGCTTGACATCTGTAAGTATTGAAGGTCTTGGAAAAAATTGTTGAAGGAGATAAGGCTAACGGACATTGAGGTCAGTGGTATATTGGGAAAAATACACATGGTTTACAAAAGGTAGATTGTGCAAAGCCAACCTCGATCATTCTTTGAGAAGGTAGCAGATGTTTTCAGACAAAGGAATCGCAGTGATCTAATTACCTCAATTTCATGTAAGGCATTTGACACGGTTCCACATGGAATATTATATAAATTGGAAAAGATGGGGTGATCAATATTGAAAATTGAAAGGTGGATAAGGACTGGTTAAAGGGGAACACAATGGGCATACTGAAAGGTGACTGTCAGACTGGAGGAGGTTATTAGTGGAGTTCTCAGGATCGTTTTGAGGACCAAACATATTAATCTTTTAATTACTTGATCTTGGCACAAAAAGGGGAATGTGCTAGTAAAGTTTGCGGATGACACAAACTCGGAGGTATTGCTAAACAGAGAAGACCGGGATATCATACAGGAAGATCTGATGACCTGTAATGGAAAGTAATAGGAAATAGGGGATGAAATTTTAATAGTTGAAGTGCAAGGTCCATGCACTAGGGTTAATAACAAGAATTATCTTATAAATTGGTGACACACAGTCATTGAAAGTAACGGAGGAGGAGAAGACCTCAGAGTAGGTTGATCACAGGATACTATGAGCCCAGTGTGATAGGGCCATTAAAAGCTCAATGCAGTTAGCATTTCCAGCAAAGATAAGAATGTGTTAGTACCATTTGTAAGGCACTGGTGAGACCTCAATCGGATAGATGTGCAGTCTGGATCTCCCCATGTTTAAGAAGGATGAATTCAAACTGTAACAGGTTCAGAGAGGGCTATCTGGGATAAATCCGAGGAATGGAAAACTGTCTTATGAAAGGAGACTCAAGAGCTTATGTTTACCTAACAAAAGAAGGTTGAGGGGGGGATATGATTTGCTTTTTAATAATATATCAGAAGGGAGTTAGTATTAGGAGGGAGAGGAATATTTAAGCTTAATACCAAATGTGGACACAAGAACAAATGGATATAACTGGACACTAGGAATTAAGACTTGAATTAGACGAAGGTATACCATCAGAGGAGTGAAATTCTGGGAAACCGGCTCAAGGGAGTAGTGGGGCAAAAACATATCTGGTTAAAACTAAGCTGATAAGTTTATGGAGGGGGATGGTATGATGGGATAGGCCTACATTTTGGCATCTACTTTGGCAATTGACTTGAATGATCACGCAGGTAAGTAACCCAGTGGTCTGTGATGGGCCTGTTAGAGGGTGGGAATCTGAGTTACCAGAGAATTCTTCCGGATGCTGGCGGGATCTTGCCCCATGCACCGGTTTAACTGACGCGTTGTTGGGTCGGGAAGGAATTTTCCTCCAGGGCAGATTGGCAGAGGCCCTGGAGGTTTTTCATCCGACTGTCCCTGGCAGCATGGGGCACGGTCATTTGCTGGGATTCTCTGCAAGCTTGAGATCTCAAGCCAATTGAGATCAATAACTCAGACTCAGGTTAGGGGTTTGTTATAGAAGTGGATGGGTGAGATTCTGTGACTTGCATTGTGCAGGAGGTCAGATTAGATGATCATAATGGTCTCTTCTGACCGTAAGTCTATGAGCTGTGCTTTACTTGCTCTTTGAAGGCTATGCACAACAACAACATGCTAAAAAGCTTACCAGAGATCTTACAACTCCAACCTCAGACTCTGGCAGGTGTCAACCCTTCCCTAAGGATTGGCTCCCCTCTTCGCCCCTTGCCCCTTGGACAGAAGGTTCCATCCATTTGCTATATCAGAAAGAAGGCCCTGAGTCAGTTGGTTTCTAGAGAATCCCGTTTGAACCAGTATATGAGAGACTCTTCTGATGTTGGTACATCTTTAGAGGTGTTAAAACCTGACCGAATTTGCCTAATCACCCCACCTCCCTTCTTTTCCTCTTCCCCGCTCCCTCCCACTGTTGATAGTTCCTGTACGTCTGTGGCTGCTTCTCCCCATGGAATTACCTACAGTTCCCTGGCCCACAATGATACACAAACTTAATGCAGTAGGTTCTCCCAGAGAGACTGCAAGAAATTGCTGTATGTGTCCCAGTGTCTACACAGAAGCTGGGATTGTTCTTACTGCTGCAGATAGACAGTCACGCACTAGCAATGTGACTGTGGTGACATGGGCAGCACCTCAGGTTAGCCATCTGAGCTACCCAGAGGGAGTACCTAAGTACTCTCTCTAATGCCAAAAGTTGAATGAGTAATGACCAACTTAGCATCTCCTTTTGCTTGTCAAATATCTGTGAGCAAACGGCCATTTCCTTAACTTATTCACTCTTAGCTGTAATTTTTGGATTACTGTTTGAATGGCGCGTTCCGAGTATTTAAAATCTGAGCTATTGTGCTTGCTTCAGAATAGTTGGATAAATCAGGGGAAGTTGTTAACTTTCTTTGGATGAATGTATATGCATTTGTGTATAGTCACTCATGCAAATGTGGCATGAACCCAAGTAAGTGATTCATTTTGTTTAGGTGACAAATCTGAGGAACTGTTCCAGACTGAGATGTAAATAGAGGTGGTTTTGGAACAAACTGATTACTCACACTCATGTAAATTTCAAAATCTGCCCATCTCTAGTAATGGCCCGTGTATGGTGGTAGGGGGCAGTCTCAAGCTGGACTGTGAGATATAAACTGTCCTGACTACTTGGGTTTTATTTAACAAAAAAAAAAAAATTCCAAAGCATTTTTAGTAAGAAGTGTTTTGGCTTAGATGCATCCCAATTCAGTTAGTTACATTCCGCTTACCTACAATTTCACCTTATAACTTCAAATGGATACAGTATTCTTTGCATCCTGTTCTCAGCTGATGTGCAGTGCCAGTTAGTACTGTGTTTCATCCAGTGAAGTAGTGGGAAGAACAATGCGTAAAATTTGTAAAGCACTTAGGGACCCTTTGGGATGACAAGTGTTATATAAATGTAAGATTATTGTTATCCTCTGGTCACCCCAATTTATACAGTTGAAATAGCAAATGGAACGAGGTGGCAGGAAACTGAAAGGTGTGACAAGTTGTTCACAACATTAAAATGACCAGCGTCCACCAGGGAGTCTGATGTATATTCAGCATGTCACCGAAACACTTAAGAGATGGGACTGAATTTGAGTATGTGTCAATATAAAAGACAAGGAAATGATTTAAGTATATAATGCATGATATGCCCTATAGTATTGTCATGAAGACTGTGATTTAAGCACTCAGTAGGCCTGCTCCAGGAGGAGCCAGGGTAGAAACTTTGAGAGAGGATCTAGCAAATATTGTGGGATCTATTCTGTTGGGAAAATGTCCTTTTTGGGTTTGTTTTCCACACTGGCTGAGAGGCTGAAGCAGAAGAGGTTTACTTTATGTGCAGAAGAAAATCCAGTGCATTTGTGAGGGAAATGCAGTGCATGCTTTCTCAGCCTGTGTGTCTTTATGGGTACCGTATGAGCTCTGAGGATTGCAACCTTTGAACAAACTGTTTTGTTACTAGATGAACCCGGGACAGTCAGCACAGCACCAAAGCTTTAACCTCAGAGGTACAAGGGCTGTTTTATTTTAATTCTGTAATATAGTGTTCTAGAGACTTAATATCCCATCTGGCTTGTAGGAAGGGTGTCCTTTTTTTAAAAATACAGGAACTCACCCTGCAGGGCTGGAAAACACCAGTAGGACAGGAGGAAATTTAATTCACCAATGCTCTGTCCCTTGGACTTGACCTAATGGCTTGGAGTCAATGGGAGTCTTTCTGCTGTCATCAATGGACTTTGGATCTGGCCCCTCGTGTAGTCATTTACATCTGTGCAAATTGGATGTAAAATGTTACTATATCAGAACGGTAGTTTTCTGCACTGTCTTTGCACTGATGGAAATGACTATGTGAATTGGGCCCTATCTGTAGCCTCTAAAACAGTGGTCCCCAACCTTTTTCTGACCTAGATCACTTTTTGAATTTAAGGGCAACCCAGAATCTACCCCGCCCCTTCCCCAAAGCCATGTCCCACTCACTTCATCCGCCCCTCTCTCTGTCACTCGCTCTACCCACCCTAACTCACTTTCACCAGGCTGGGATAGGGGATTGGTATTCGGAAGCGGGCTCTGGGCTGGAGCTGAGGGGTTTGCAGTGTGAGTGGGGGCTCTGGGCTGAGCCTGGGGATTGGGGTACAAGAAAGGGTGAGGGGGTGCAAGCTCTGAGAGGGAGTTTGGGTGCAGGAGGGGGCTCTGGGCTGGGGTGCAGAAGAGAGTACAGAGTGCTGGCTCTGGGACGAGAGTCAGGGCTGTGGCAGGGGTTGGGATGCAAGAGGAGATATGGCGTGCAGTCTTTGAGAGGGGGCTTAGGGTTTGAGGTTGGGGTGCATCCTCCCACCGGGCAGCACTTACCTACGGTGGCTCCCAGTTGGCGGTGCAGTGTAGCTGTCGCCAAGGCAAGCTCCCTGCCTACCCTGGCCCCCTGCCACTCCCAGAAGGGGCCGATGCACCCCTGCAGCCCCTGAGTGCGGGGCTGGCAGCATGTGGCTCTGCGCACTGCCCCTCTCTGCAAGCACCTCACCCGCAACTCCCATTAGCCACAGCTCCCTGTTCCTGGCCAATGGGAGCTGCGGGAGCAGTGCTTGCAGGCAGGAGCAGCATGCAGAGGGAGACCCCTGCCCGCCACGAGGCACATTGGCTGCTTCAGGGAGTGGCGTGGGGCCGGGGCAGGCAAGGAACCTGCATTAGCTGCAGCCCCACTGTGCCACTGAAGATCGTAATCGACTGGGAGATCCTCTAGGATCAACCAGTCAATCACAATTGACCAGTTGGTGACCACTGCTCTAAAGCAAATGGGGAATGAAAAATTCCCCAGAAAATCCACCGGGGAGTGCTTAATTAAAACCAGATCCAGGCCACCGTATGTTGAATCTGGTCCTCAATGCGAAAGACAATGGAGTGTAGCTGAGACAACGCTGGGAGTAAAGAAAATTAAGTGATAGGTTTGCAGTTAGAGATAAAGACTTGCTCTTCTCTTCAGCCATCTTCACCCAGTTCACTGGTCCTGCAGTGTCATTTCCTTTAGAGTCTCTGCACTCTTTTCACTCACTGATAGCCTCACAGAGGTATGGTGAGTATGTAGAGAGAGAAAGGCTTGTTCCTTACTGCAGTGTTTTGAGAATCACCACAACCAGTAAGTGTTTCTGTTGCTGCCTGCCCAATAACCTTGAGATGCCTTATTGCCAAGCTGTTATGACTCAGATCCCTGACACCAGTAGCCTGCCCACAAACACAATATTTCACCCTGGCTTCCACCAGCCTAGTAACTCCTTGTAGGGTAACACCAACAGCCCTGCCAGTCACAAGTCTCCCCTCAATTCTTCCTTCCCAAGTTCTTAACTACCAGTCCCTGCCCCAAAGAGCTTGGCTTTTCCCCTGCTAGTTTGTCACTCCTGAAGTTGTGAAACCAGCCCCCCAGTTATCACTTCACTTTGACACACACACTTCACACGGTTTCCACAGCACAGACCTACCTGGGGTACAAATAAACAAAAGAGGTTTATTTAATAGAGAAACATCCGATTCAAGGATGAAATAGAAAGGAAAAGCAAATGTATACAAGTTACACAGTAAATAAACATAAGGATGGAACCCCAGACTTCACACATCTGTATTAGATAAAATCCCTTTTCTAATACAAGTTACCTATTTCCTTTAAACAATTTCCCAGAGTACCTCCTAACTGCAGGGAGGAGCTGGTGTGTCTTAGCTGCCTGGTTAAAGGCTGTCACTCAATTTCTGGATCCTTTCACTTCAAACCCCTCCTATTTTAAAAGTGTTTGTCAGATGATGGTTGTTTTTTTTTTTTCTCCCTCCAGGTATGGTGACTTACAGTTATTCAGGATGGGGAAATCCCAATTGTCTATGTCTTTCCCTTAACTTTAGTGGTCCACCAATGTCCTTTCCTGGGCTGGACAATGCATGGATATCTGAAGTTGGTTTCATGTAACAACTGGTTTGGGAAGGACAATCTGCCAGCTTATCTCATAATGACCATCACGTTCACAACATGACAAATGTTCACAAAAGACCATACTTGATATGTTTTTGTAGTACAATAACATTGTAAACAATCGCTTGATTTTTAACTGCTTATTTTGGGGGTTTGAACCTTCTGTTCTCCCCTTGAGGTGCCTGGACCTGGTTGTCATGCCTACCAAATCTCAGCTTGGTTTTTAAATCAATGCCTGCAAGTCATTGGTATGTGAGAGTTTGTGATAGTTCACTCAAGACAGTAGCGTAAGTAATCTCCCAAGATGCCTCGGCGTAGATGGGACCCTGAAGGGAAATGCTTCAGACTCTGTTGGCTGAGGACTTAAACAATGAGGAATATGTTCCATCTCTTTCCATTTGCTTATTAATAGGTTCTGTGTATCAAGCTCCAAAGGGATTGTCCTCTCTTTGTATTGCTAGCAGGGAAGCATTCAGGCATTTGCTTGATATAAATGGAAGAAGGGGTGGGGGAGAAGATTGGAGCACGCCCTCAGAAATCGAAATTGGAGGTCTCGACTTTTCAGAAGTGCTGAGCTCTGGAGTAAATGGACCTGGGGATGCTAAGGAGCTTTGAAAATCAGGTCCTGATTGCTTTCAAGTTCAGCCATCTCAAAATTACCACCATTACCATGGCAGAGTTGTGTCTAACCGTCGCAAGAGCTTTAAGCAAAATGGCAAAGTCCAGTGCAGTATTGGAAAGGAAAGATCGGCCCAACACCATGTAAGCTCTTTGGGGGCAGAGACTGTCTTTCTGTCCTGTGTTTTGCACAGTGCCTCACACAATGGGGTTCCGGTTTAGGACTGGGCTCTTAGGTACTGTGATGATAATACAAATAAACATTGTTCATTGGGCATTGTGATACAGTTGCACTGAGCCAGATCCTGCATACCTCAACTCACGCAGAGTCCCTGCTTAGCTTCATCCCATTGAATCCACTGAGACTATTCACTTGAGGAAGGGACGGCAAATATGTGCTTCTCAAAGTTGGGATCCGTGTTTTTTTACATTCTTGGTTCTTGGTGAGCACTATTAATGTTCCTTTTGAGTGAGATTTGCAAAGCTGCCTGGGAAATTTAGACCCTTTGTTCCTATTCGCTTTAATGGGCATTAGATATTAAAATCATTTCGGCAGTTTTAAAGCTCTCAGACTAGGGACTGTTGTCTCCACACACATTTGCACTGGTTTAGGATACGTCTACACAAGGAGCTCTGCAGCTGCACTGCTGTAGCATAGACACTTGCGACAGCGATGGAAGAAATTTTTCCATCACTGTAATAAATCTACCGTCTTGAGAGGGAGTAGCTAGGTCAACAGAAGAATCTTTTGACCTCCTTGTGTCTATAGTGGGGTTTGGACAACCTAACTGAAATTTTTCACAGCCCTGAACGCTGTATCTAGGTTGACCTAAGTTTTAGTCCTGGCTGAACCATTTCACTTCTTCATTTCAGCTTGAGTGGCTTGGTTTGGTTTCTGTTAGGCTTGTTCCTAATGGATTTAAACGGAACCAGAATAATTCGTATTGAACCTGAAATAAGACACAGAGTAGAATGTTCAAAAGTGGAGAGCGGTAACTAGTGGTGTTCCCCAACGGTCAGTCCTAGGACCAATCCTATTCAATTTATTCATAAATGATCTGGAGAAAGGGGTAAACAGTGAGGTGGCAAAGTTTGCAGATGATACTAAACTCCTCAAGATAGTTAAGACCAAAGCAGATTGTGAAGAACTTCAAAAAGATCTCACAAAACTAAGGGTTTGGGCAACAAAATGGCAAATGAAATTTAATGTGGATAAATGTAAAGTAATGCACATTGGAAAAAATAACCCCAACTATACATACAATATGATGGGGGCTAATTTAGCTACAACGAGTCAGGAAAAAGATCTTGGCGTCATCGTGGATAGTTCTCTGAAGATGTCCACGCAGTGCGCAGAGGCGGTCAAAAAAGCAAACAGGATGTTAGGAATCATTAAAAAGGGGATAGAGAATAAGACTGAGAATATATTATTGCCCTTATATAAATCCATGGTACGCCCACATCTCGAATACTGTGTACAGATGTGGTCTCCTCACCTCAAAAAAGATATTCTAGCACTAGAAAAGGTTCAGAAAAGGGCAACTAAAATGATTAGGGGTTTGGAGAGGGTCCCATATGAGGAAAGATTAAAGAGGCTAGGCCTCTTCAGCTTGGAAAAGAGGAGACTAAGGGGGGATATGATAGAGGTATATAAAATCATGAGTGATGTGGAGAAAGTGGATAAGGAAAAGTTATTTACTTATTCCCATAATACAAGAACTAGGGGTCACCAAATGAAATTAATAGGTAGCAGGTTTAAAACAAATAAAAGGAAGTTCTTCTTCACACAGCGCACAGTCAACTTGTGGAACTCCTTACCTGAGGAGGTTGTGAAGGCTGGGACTATAACAGTGTTTAAAAGGGAACTGGATAAATTCATGGTGACTAAGTCCATAAATGGCTATTAGCCAGGAAGGGTAAAGAATGGTGTCCCTAGCCTCTGTTCATCAGAGGATGGAGATGGATGGCAGGAGAGAGATCACTTGATCATTGCCTGTTAGGTTCACTCCCTCTGGGGCACCTGGCATTGGCCACTGTTGGTAGACGGATACTGGGCTAGATGGACCTTTGGTCTGACCCGGTACGGCCGTTCTTATGCCCGAGTCCCGTTTTCAAAAGAGACTTAGGAGTCTAAGGGGTTGTCTACACTTGAAATGCTACAGAGTCAAAGCTGCACCTCTGTTGCACGTCTGTGTAGACACTGCCTACACAGACAGGAGGGGTTCTTCCTTTGGCATAGGTTGTCCACCTCCTTGAGAGGCGGCAGCTAGGTCAATGGATGAATTCTTAGTCAATTGCCTTGGGCTTATGCTGCAGGGCTAAAAATAGCAGTGTAGACATTTGAACATGGGCTGTGAGACACCCCCCCCCCACACCTTTACCAGGTTTCAGAGCCCAGCCTCTGTCCAGAGCCCAAACCTCTACACTAGTATTTTCAGCCCCATAGCACTAGTCCTGCAAGCCCATGTCAGTTGACTTAGACTTGTTGCTGCAGGGTTGTGTGTTTTTTTGTTTTGTTTTGTTTTGTTTTGGGTTTTTTGGGTCATGTGTTTTTTGGGTCATGTAGACTTACCCTAAGTCTCCCTTGGCAAAGGGATTTCGGGTCCTAAAAGATGTAGGAGCTTTTGAAAATTTTATCTACAGCACTAGTTGTTTGAAATTCCAACCTTAAGTTAAACTGGTGGTGTTCTGCCTGCAGACAAGCGGACCTGTACGTGTCCCTGCATATCAGGTACATAGACAAACGTAGAAGTGACATTAATTATAGCTGCAAAACACCTGGGTTGAGTTTGGGCTGAAACTGGCCCTTTACTATGGAAGATGAAATGGCAAACAAAAGATCACCTACACCTTATGGTGTATCACTTGTGCTAGCCCAAAGTAGGTGTGTAAAATACTGTGGTTCAGATTTAGTAATATTTGGCCCTGCCCTTGTTCCCTTATAAATGACAACATGAGGTGAGGGACACTGTGGAATCTGGCTGCAGATAGCTGATGTGCAGTTTCATGAGTGGCTGTGGTCTGATGGCTCAATGAACACGAATGGCTGTATTTATAGCTTTATTGTAATTTTCTGCATCTTTGCATGGTTCTATATAGGACAGTTCACATCTGCTTTTATTTGCTGTGCTAGGCATCCAAGTGCTAAACAAATACAGACCAGCCAGACCACATAGGTTGGTCTTGATATTCTTTTGGCAAAGTTGCTGCTTCCAACAAAGCAGAAAATCCAATGAGTTAATTAATGAAGAATTGTCTATGATTTCCTTTTACCTTTTATTTCTACCCCCCACCTCCTGTACGTCTGTGCAGTGGAGCTGGCTTGTCCCTTGTGCCAGAATGATTAATGGTGGGACCACAAGGAGGTCAATTAGCTGGGGTCGGCATGAAGCTGAAAGGTGGCATGTGTTTCTTTATTGAACATTGCATTCACACTGAAAACTGTGACCTGGACTACAGTGATTTATTACCAGGGCAGTGTTCTGATCACTTACCTTCAGTACCTTACCTTGGCTTCAGAAATCAGGCTTTCACTATCAATTAAACTCCAGCAAGGCGATCCAGTCGAAATCTGAAATGTACCTCTGACTTGAGCAGAGAAGGCCTGCCTGCTTTAAAAAAAAAGTGAGAGGGGGGCCTCATAAGCTTTAGTGTAACCAAGAAATTAAATTATGATCTATCCTGGGGAAAGTAAAAGTTCAACTGCCGACACATTTCGAATGTTGAGTCAGAGAAAAGGGTGTGCATCTGAGGAAGTGGGTGTTTTACCCACGAAAGCTTATGCCCAAATAAATCTGTTAGTCTTTAAGGTGCCACCGGACTCCTGGTTGTTTTTGTGGATACAGACTAACCTGGCTACCCCCAATACTTGATAGAAGAAGATGTGAAACTGACGTTAAATTTGGAGAGAGGCGCTGAGGTTAAAATCCCTGCACCTGATCTCTGAATAGGGAGAGGGAGGAGGGCAAAAATCACCTGACATTTTTTTAGACGTAAAAAATTACTTCATGGCTATTTAAAATGTTTCCCAATGAATAGCATTTATTGCTTACAGGGCATCTTTCATCAGAGGATCCTGAAGCACATATGAATGGTAGTTAAGCCTCCTGATATTCTAGTCATGAAGATAATACTTATACACTCGCTTCTATAGATGGCTAAGAGGGGTTAAGATTCTGGTCCTGAGAGGTGCTGAACATCCAGAGTTGAATTAGGAGCAGGCCCTTTTGTGACTTACCCCAGGGACACACAGATCCCGGGGAAAAAAGTGTTTTTAAGAATACTTTGTAATTAGCATATTTTAAAAAAATGTATTACTGTTATTTTGCGATTGAGGCTCCATTGCGTAAAGCACAGTACAAACACATGGTAAGAGACACTCTCTGCCCGCAATGCCTTTCAGACTAAGGCTGGAATTTTCCAGTTCTCCTAAGGAAGTTAGCCAGGTGTTTTTTAAGGAATTCCCCACCTGTCTGGACAAAGGCTGGCCAGTAAAACAGAGCTGGAAGGGTAGAGACATGATCAGTGGCAGAGACAGGAGTATAGTCCCGCGCTCTCAGTCCACTGGAGATGGGAATAGAGCACATGCGTAAAGGTTTGCTGGATCGGGACCATGATTTGTAAAGATCACAAAAGCCTCACTTAAAAAAAATTGCTACTATTTTCCAAAATATTTTTGTTTTCTCCACTAGGCATAGGAACTAGAGATGGAAAATACCTATTAATTCATCAAGTCCGTGCCCCTGCCAATGTAGGATTGGTCCCGACAGAATATTCTCCAGTGCTTTGTCCAGACTATTTTTAAATGACTCAAATGATGGGGCTTCAACTGCATCCGGTGGGAGGCTATTCCAGATTTTAATAGGTCTCTCCATTTGTATGGCACACAGTAGCTTCCTTACCCTATAGGAAAGGTTATAAACTTATGGTCGAGAACGGTCTGAGTATTCATTGCAATGCATTAGCTTTATTTTATTGTTAGTATCTGCATGGCTGTTATGTGAACGCTCTAACTCTTTATTGAAAAGGGAATAGGAATTTTCGATAGTTAGTGTCTTTCGGTATCCAGGCCTATTGCTTGCTATATTTATGATTTACATCTGTTCTAATTTGCACTCTCTTCTCAGGCAAATGTTGCACTGTGTCTGCTACATGGTGCAAAACAAGTGTCTTGCAGACATGCTGCATGGTTTCACACTGTATTAACTCCATCTTCACTGTTCTTTGCTTTGCCTCAATCTCTTCGCCACTGAAAATTAGATATGGTAAATTGCCCAAAGTGCCACCAGCACTATGGAAAATTAGGATTTGCCATATTGGACAGACCACTCACCCAACAAGTCCGTTGCCTCTGGCAATGTTCAATACCAGATGCTCCAGAGGAAAATGAAATACCCATAATGCACTTGGTCAACCGCATAATCCTGTACATCATTACAGGTGCCTGGAGCTGGGGAGGTGAACTTTTTAAAGATTTTAGAGCAGTTCTATAGAACCCTGTGTCACAGTTCATGGCGACTGCACCTATATTCCCCTCCGTGGCCCAGCAAATGGAACCTACTTTAAGCTTCAGTTCTGCTTTCTCTTGCCACCAGACTGCAAGCTGTTGGATTTCCAGATAAAGTTGGTCCCTCTCCAACTGTATCCTCTCTTGATCTACCTATAGATCAGTCTATGATTCAAATGAATGTGGTTGCTGCTTTAGTCAGGTTCTCTCCACTCTCCCACCAGGGAGTCGGATCAAAGATTTCCCCACTTGCTGGACCCTCTGCCAGTGGGCTAGATGTTCCCTGTGAACCTGGACCATCATTTTTCTTCCGGTCATCAGAATATAACAAGTCAAGTAGCTGCACCCTCGTCCGCTCCTCAGTGTCTGCTGCCTTACTCTGCATAGCTTGACCAGCTGGCTTTTCCTCAGCTGTTCCCAATTCATTTCCCCTATCTCTCTCTCTTCACTATTACTTTCCTGAAATGATTGAGATTTTTCTGTTCTTTTCCCTTCTAGGGTATTTGCTTTCTCCGCTGGTGGCACTTTGGGCAATTCACCGTGTCACAGATCCCACACATGCTGCCGCCAGCCCCGACTGTATTCCTGTGGAACCCTATTGATTCCGTGCCTATTCGATTTTATAAGACTTTCCCCATAAGAGTCAGTAAAGGACAGTCATGATAATATCAGCCCTCTTTTGGTAAATTCGAATGACAATTTTGCACAGTTGCCTTAATTCCTATTTTGGATGTCTCTGAGTCACATTTCCTGCACCCTGTTTTTTTAGGGCTTCATCCTACAAGATGTTGATCAGTCTGGCCCCAATCCAACAAGGCATGAAGGCACCCGAAATGAGCAGGGAGAGATTTTCAAAGGCATAAATGCTAGTTAGGTCCCCAACTCCCACTGCCTTTCTCTAACTGCCCGTTGCACCTTGAAAAATCTTTCCTTAAATCAATAAGTTTCTATAGAAGTTACTCTCAAAACCTATAAAACCTCATAGAAAACTAGATCTTTTGCTTGTTTGTTTGTTTTTAAATTATCCTGTAGAGTTCTACTGCAGAAGTACAATTCCTCATTAAATGCTACAAGGATGGAACAAAAATCCTGTGGAAAGGAAATTATTTTCTATTGGTTCCTATATGAACAAAAATATTTTTTTTAAAAAAAAAGCTGTTTTATTTGCCCATTTAAAAAAACCACACACTTCAACAGGTTCACTTAAGTGCTTAAAGATAAGCATATGCATAAGTGCTTTTCTGGATTGGGGCCACAATATTCAGCATGTTGCAAGATAGAGCCATTAGTGAATGACCACCAGATTTCAAGAAGATATTAACAGCTTTGGATAGTTGTCTCAGCTCAGGCTGCCTGCCTTCTATGCGTTAATCATACATAACGAGACATTTGCAGTGTGAATCTATTTACACTTACAAGAAAATAACATTATAACGTCTTTATACAGATGATCACTTCCAGTACTGAATTGTAATCAAAAGGAAAGCTAAACACAGCCACATGCTAACATGGACATTCAAGTGGAAAGTTATTATGAAGTATACTTTAATAATAGTATTTTCCCCTCTTTATGCAATGGGTGCTTTTTTTTTTTTTTTTTTAAAGAAACTTTTTAGAGGAGCAGAAAGAACATCCCTCCAAGAGCTTTGATCTGTATCTTTGAAACAAAATCCATTAATAGGCTGTTTGGTTTGGCAGTATCTTCTTTCTGGGCAAAACCCAAGCAGATAACCTGTTGGGGAGGCAGGGTGTGATGCTATGATTGACACACAACTTTTTGTGTCAGAGATGCAAGTCAGACTGGAGTTATCCATGCTAGCTTTTGTCCAATCTACTGTGACTTGTTACACACCTCCTGGCAGTTAAATATTCCTCTCCTTCCCATACAATGTGAAAAATATGTTTCAGGGACACTGGAAATACAATTTTTCCAATGGAAATACTTCCTATGCTTATATGACTGGGGAGTTACATGCTTATCAACAATATATTAATATGCTGAGATACATCATTTAGAACTTGGAGGCAGTATCATCTGGATTGAGCATCAGAAGGCTTGTTCTTCCACTGACCAGTTTGCACCTCTCTGTGCCTGTTTCTCCTCTTGCCATTAGTCTGTTCAGATTTTAGAATCTTCAGGGCAGGGACTGTCTCTTTTTATGTGCCTGTTCAGCACCTGGCACGATGAACCTTTAATCTTGATTGGAGCCCCTAGGTGCTGCCATAATACAATCAAGTGAGGCACGAAGGACTTTCAGTTTCCATAGTCAAATGGTACTCATCATCTCTCCAGACTGAGTGTCAAATTATTCATACTCTGTTGCCCATCTTCACATAGAATCAGTCACTATAAAACACTGGCCATGCTACCGAATTTACCTGCAAGTAGTTAAAACTGAGTTGTACAAACCTTATTCGCATGAGCAATTCTTACTTGCACAATAAGTCAGTGGGACTATTCTTGTGAATAGGGACTACTCATGAGGAAAGATGGTGGGACTGGGGCTAGGAATGGTATCCTGACACTATGGAAAAAATCCAGTAGAATTTAATGGTATGTGATAAATTGTCTATAGTTTTTTGGGGGTCCATCCAATCACATTGAATGGAAAATTGTATACACTTCTATAGGATAGTTTCCACCCCCATCACTACCCAAAATAACAACCTATGAAAATAATCTAATTCTGTGTTTAAATACTATAGGATTATAAAGTAATTTCTATAGATCCCTATTGATTCCATCTCTGTTAAACTCTGTAGAACTTTCCCATAGTGCTTGAACACCTGTAATTTTCAGCAACTGCAAAAACGGGCATTGACCATAGAAAAACTGTAGGAGTTCAATATACTTCTGTACTGTGGGCCAGATCCTTAGCTGTTGTAAATTGACGTGCCTCTACTGAGGCTATGATGACCAGACAGCAACTGTAAAAAATTAAGACAGGGGTGGGGGGTAATAGGAGCCTATATAAGAAAAAGACCCCAAAATAGGGACTTTCCCTATAAAATAGGCACATCTGATCACCCTAACTGAGGCCAAAGAAACTAGTTTGATTTACACCCACTGAGAATCTGGTCCACAGGTTACGAATACATTTTAAGCAAGAAAATCTTCCTACGACCTAAGAGGGATGTTGCCTCTGTCACTGCAAATGGGTTTTGCCACTTTCTTCTTGTTGTTGTTGCCTGTTTTCTAAACAGGCTCAGCGTGCAGTGGCATAGGTGTCTTTGTCTGCGTAGGCAAGAGAGCATATATACAATAGTTGCTAGCCATCTCGGCACATACATAGCAGTCTTGTTTTAATGTTTAATCGCTAATTGGTGCGACGATCAAGGGACAGTGAGGGAGCACTTTGACATCTGATCTCTTGAACTGATTACATGTGCTTTGCACTACATGTTGTTTATCACGGTCAGGCTAATTTCTTTCGCCGAGTGCTGATTTCTTTTTGTGGTGAAATCTCACACTAATGCTGGCAGGGAGAGACTTTCTTTTATGTATTTATTTATTTGTTTGTTTTGGAAAGGATTCCAATATGCACTGGGCTCCTGTTATTGACCAGACTCTCCAATAGATACGATTCAAGTTCTGTTGGATGATTGGACTTGAGCTTTCTCCCATGCTCGCTCTCAGCTCTCATTCTCTGTTAGTTCTCTTTGTTCGTTCCTTTTCTCTCCATCTTTCTTTCCTTCCCACCCCTCCTTCTCTTTCTCTGTTCCCTTTTCCTTTATTTTATCTTCCCTTTCCTGTATGGTTGGTTGTTTTTGGTTTTTTCTATATGTCTGTGACTGAAATCATACCTTTCAGGGGCTCCTTTTAATCTTGCTCAAAACAACAGCAAGAAAAAATACAAACCGAGCTGCCAATCCTAGTAGGGGAAGAGGGTTCTCTCCCTTTTTGTATTATTATTATTTGTTAAGGGAAGTGGGAAAAAAATGGAGAGAGAATTTGACATTATTTTATAATTTAAAATTGCACAGCCTACAGCCCACAAAACAGAGCATGTAATTACACACTTACTAGAGGTAACAGCAGTGCTGATAATTATTCTTTACACAGGAGGATCTCGCTGATATCCCAGAGTCGGAAAGTGGGAACTACAATATCTTTAATACCATCCTTAGAGACCCTTATAAGCAGAGAAGAAGTCTGAGGAGGCACACAGGGTCCAGAGCAATATCTTCATCGCGCCAGAATGTCAAGGGCTTTAGCACAGCAGAAATCAATAGTTTCAAGTACATTTTTTTTTAAGGTACAATATTTTTTTTATGACCCTACCCAGAGAAAGTACAGCAAAGCCAGAGGTATGGCAGTGGTATGAAACAAACATTTTGAATGGAAGCCTTGTCGATTTAGAAGAGCAGCAAGCTAGATTTTTATGAGACAAGTTCGGCATTAACTATCTCTGGGCTGTAATCCTGGAATTTATTTGGCATTCCATCCCTAGATTGTTTGTTTTTCTTCCCTTTCTATTGCCCTTTCCATCTGCACCTTGTCTAAAATGTTGTTGTCTCATAGACTTTAAACCTAGGTCACTATGATTATTCTCCTGCATAACAAAGGGCATAGAATTTCACGCAGTGATTGCTGCAGCGAGGCTGATCACTTGCAGTTGAGCTGGTGTATATCTTTTAGAAAAAGACTGCCACCTTAATGTAAAGACTCCCAGTGAAGGAGAATTTACCCTAGGCCTTGGTAATTTAGTCCAATGCATAATTTACCCTGGTGTGTTTTATATGGGCCAGATTTTGCTACCCTTCCTTGCATTCTATAGTACCTTGCTCTGCAAATTGTTCCATTGATTTCATGGAGTCTGGTAGCACTCACTGTGAATAAACGCAGCAGAATCTGCCCCCTATATGTGGGATACTTTTTCAAGTTACCTTTTAGCCAAGGCTTGGAGAAAATCAAAGTAACGGGGCCTGATTTTCTCCCACTGTTCTAGCCACTTCACGTGGTTCAGGCAGTGAAAAGTTATGATTGACTGTCCAGCTTTGAATTCTTCGAGTGTAGGGGATTTTTCAGTTTGCATAGTCGACTCCTATGCCAGGTGTGTGTCTCATGCTGATATAAGGGATGAGAGGGCACATTCTGGAAGCAGGAGGGTGTAGGACAGTGTTCCTCCTATTCTCTATTGTGATATAATTTCACGAGGCCCATTGCAGTCCAGGTATAAGCTAGAGCAGCATAAAGGCTGCTGTAACTGACGCTGTTGAAGCGGGGCTAGTGTGGATGCACCAGGAGAGTCAGGGAGGCATAACTTGCTCCCTGATGGTCTCAACTCTCCTGCCTGAGCCAATCACTGCATTGGAGAGAATCTGGGTCATGTTTCCAAGGGCTTAGGAAATCAAAGTGAATAATGCGTTGAGGGGGGCTGAGGAGGAATCAAGGGACATAAAGTTAATTAAAAAAATGTGTATTTAATATCCCTCCTATCCACCTTAAAGTAACACCACGATCTCTCAGAAGTTGGCTTTAATCCCATCTAAAATCATTTAGGCTTCTCCTTTCATTCAGGCCGCATGCTAATACTGCAAACATTGTTCGAATGCCGGTGAGCGCTCGTCCTTTCGGAAGGAAGCCTTTGTTATCCAAAACCATCCATTGCAATATGTGGGGGTGGGGGTGGAGGAAGCTGGAGTTAAGGCAGCAATGTACACTGTGTAGTCACAGTCATTTCAGATCTGAGCTAAACCGGACTGTTGCTTGGGATGCTGGGTGGGCAGCGAGAGGAGATGGGAAGGATCACAATATGTTCTTCAGGTTTAAGGCACTGAGACTCAGGAGGTCTGAGTTCAGTTCCCAGCTCTGCCACAGAATTCCTGTGAGACCTTGTGTAGGTCATCAAACTTCTCTGTGCCTTGGCTCCCCAGTGTAAGGCTCCAAGTAATTTCTGCAGGCTTCGGGGTTGTGGTTTCTTTTTCTTCAAGGGTTGAGGTAGGAAGAGGCTAGGGAATATGTTGGATAGAAAGTGCCTCAAATTATATCTGCATTGGTAAAGGATTTTTACATTTTATTTTCCTGCCAACGTTTACAGAAATTAAACTATCAATATCTGGAGCTACTGAGTGTCTGAGCAAATCCTCCAAGGTAGGAAGCCAGATCTTCTGGTGCTCAGGACCATAAGTGCCTTCTTTTCAGTTACACCAAGTACACTGAGACCTCTTTGAACTGCTCTGGCAGTGGAAAGAAACCTTTGTGTGTGTGTAGAAATTCATCCCTTTACCCCACCATTAGGCCCATAATGTCTTAAAAATAAGACTCTCTTCTTAAGATTTTTTTAATGGTGATAGATGAAAAATGAATCTGAGCCTCTGAAGTAAAACTGAATTTAATGGTGATCAAAGGCATTTAAGGGCTTGATCCAAAGTCCTTTGAACTCACTTGAACTCCTAATCAATCCCTACAATCCTTTGTGGCAGGGTTTGCAGTATGGTTCATAGCTCAAAGGAAGGATGACCTTCTGTTGAAGACATTGTACTCAAGAGGTCCGGGTTCAGTTGTCACTCAGCTCTGCCACAGATTACCTGAATGACCTTGAGTAGGTCATTTAACCTTTCTGTGCTTCAATTTCCTCCTTGCAAAACTGAATAATAACTCGTCTCCTTTCTCCCATCCCGAGTCATTCTTGTCTTTTTAAAATGTAAGCTTTTTGGGGCCAGAATTCTTTATTAATATGTGCTTGTGCAATGCCTTGCGCACCTGAGCTTGCTTGTGATTTCTAGATGATGCTGTAATACAAATAATAATGATGGATCATCTCATTTTTCATTAAGGTCCTGGAAGGACACCAGACAAATCTTCATGCCTATACTTTTGAGACAGAAGGCAAAACATCCTCGTCAGGGAAATGAATCCTTGCAAAGACCAAGGTTCTTGCATATACTTTTTAGATCAATGCAAGAGCCTTGTTCTCTGCAACATTAGTGTTTGTTTAAAGAGGAAATTCAATTTTTTAATCCCCTGCAACTTTCTGTTGCTTTATGTTTGATTTGCCATGTTTATGTGACAAAGGCATGCAGAGCCTGCTTAGAGGGATGTACATCTAGGAGATAATGCTGATTGTTGTTATTGAGAGAGGGACCTAGGAGGCTGGCTTTGGGTTTTACAAAATCAGATCAAGGAGGCAGTTTGGTTGAGTTCCATTATTATTTATATCTGACTCTCCAAAATGAGGCCTGGGTCCTGCACCATCCCTCACCACTTATTGTCTTCAGTGAGTCCTTCACATTTGGGAGTCAGATAAATGGTCTGGTTTGACCCGTCTCCTTGCTGTTTGTTTATTTCAAGTTCCATAACCATCCTGGACTCTTTTTGAAACCCATCTGCAGATCCTTGGCTAAATCTTGTCCTCTTTTCTTACACTTCTGCTGAATATAGGGGTGATTTGGCTGTGTGGTTCCCAAGGTATTAGAGAGAGAAGGTGGGTAAGATACTATCTTTTATTGGACCAAGCTCTGTTGGTGAGAGACATGAACTTTTGAACTCACATAGAACTCTTTGTCACGTCAATAGTAAATTTGCTGAACTAATATTAATATATGCATCTATCTGTTGTGACAGCCAATCTGATAGCTACCTTTGCTTTACTCAGATATGTTATATCTTGACATTTTGTGATTCACATGTTATGTTGCTAATTATTATTGTTTCACACTTAATCAACATCTTGGTAACTAATTTGCTCCAGGGTTCAAAACTTGTTTATTACATTTTAGCCCTGAGCAAATTTTTTGCATCCAAGCGCCGAACTCTATCCCCAGATATGAATTTATATTGGAAATGCTGATGGGTCCTGTCTGGAATTGGTGCAAAGCAACACAGCTGTGATAGAATAATGTAAAACATTGACTTTGTTACGCGTAGGGATTGGGGGTATCTTTTTTTTCTCCTTTTCCTTTCTTTTGTGGAAATCTGTTTTCACCACAGGAGCACATGCTGTCTCTTCTGGCTACAACACTACTTACTAATTCATCGATTCATCTTTAATGAGGCCCCCTGCCAATGTTTAAATAGCATTCAGAACAAAGAAAAAGGCAACATTTCCAAAACAGCTGCTTATCTCCAATCCTGACATATCAGCCCTTCAGAATATCAAGAAATATATTTTTTCTTCCCTTAAAGTTGGTAATTTATAATTTAGGTGCAGCTTTATAATTAATTGTTTTCAGGAGGATGGGAGATATAGAAAGAGATGGGAATGAAAAGGGAAAAAAAAAAAAGTAAAGTTTCCCTCAGGCTGTTACGATACATGAAGCCAACACGGCTTCTGTGGATTGTGCTAGCACTGCAGATATAACAGTGGGAGAGTTTTCTTTTACAGCCAGAATAGTTTGTTGTATGTTGCAAGTTGAGTGCAAGGACATGAGTAGGGAAGTTTCTTTCTGCCTCAGCGGCGCACAGGAATATACAGCCTCAGGATCCAGTTGGTTAACAACCCCCTGACATATCGGAGTAGATTTCCATAGGCTGCTCTTAAGAAGAATGTGGAGTGTCCATTGCCTTAGTGACTGTTGTTTGTTTGTATTCCGGTCATATCTAGAAGCCCTAACTCAGATCAGAGCTCTGCTGTACTAGCTATTGTATGAACATACAGTAAGCGAGACAGTGGGGAAAAGAATTTGGAGCCCTTAAGGGTTATGTCTACATTTCAGCTGGGAGCAAGTCTCCCACCGGGGCTCAAGTTCTGCATGTTGCAGCCTCTGGCAGAGACTTGGGCTAGCCATCTGCTCCCAAGCCTAGCGGACCGGGTGGGCTTGAACTTGGGTGGCTAGCATGAGTCTCTGCCAGAGCACACAATGTCCCCAGGGCTTGAGCACCGCTACCTGCCTACCTGGCTGGGAGTCTTGCTCCCAGCTACAATATAAACATACCCCTTGGGTACGTCTACACAGCACACTAAGCCCAGGTTTGTGGGAACCAGGCTTGTGGACTGGGGGTTTCCAAGCCCATGCTTGAGCTTCCACACTGCTTTACAATTGTTGGACCTGGGTCTTGCAGCTGTGCTGACACCTACATGCTGCACTATGCAGACCTTCTGACTCCGGTCTGTGACATGACACTGCAGATGACGGGCCTTGGACCAGAATCCTAGTGGGAATCGAGCTCTGACCCTTAGCAGGGACCAAGACCTAGGTCCTGAGTGCTTGCTGACTCGAGTAAGACTATTTTGTGTGTGGATGAAAGAAGAGCCCAGGTTTAGCACGCAGTGCAGACATATCCTTGGTGACTTAAGGGCCTAACGCCCATTATGAAAAGTAACTTAGCAGCCCAAGTGTCACTGACTTTCAGTGACCCTGAGGCATCTAAGCCACTTTTGAAAAGGAGACTTGGGCTCCTAAGTCACTTACGCTCTTTGAAAATTTCACGCACACTGAGCACACAATTTAAATAGACAAGGAACACAAACAGTGGGAGAAAGAGAAGGTTGTTATCCTCAGGTTACAGGTGGGGAACTGAGGTATGGAGAGATGAAGTGACTGTTCCAAGGTTGTCCATGGAGGCTGTGGCAAAGCAACTGAACCCGGGTCTCCTGAGACCTAATCCACTATCTGAGCCTCAAGACCATCCTTCCTCTCTGGGAGGATTACAGTAAGCAACATTATACTGCCCAGGAGTGGTGCCTGCTTGACAGCACGGGAGACTGAAACTCTCGGTTTGATCAACAGCAAAAAGTACAGCTAGCAACAGTGTAGTCCCCTGCACTGCAACACTTCCAGGGACGGGAAGGTTTTGTCTCTGGGATCCATTCAGGCCTTGAGAGGAAGGACTCTGAAGGAATTGCCATCAAGGGTACCAGCTGTGCTTTGTAGCTTTTGTGTGTGCTGTAGGAGCTGGATTGAAACCCGTCAGCTGAGTTCACATAGGTCCTTGAACAATTGTCATATAGTAAGAGCTTTGGCCTATCACCCATGTGGTCTGAATTCAAATCAGTGACCTAGAGGTAGATAAAAGGCTCTGTATCCCAGTCCCAAAGTCTTTGAGCCATTCGGTGCACTCCAAACTATTTATTTCCCTGGGTTTAGTAGTAAATAAGAGGTTCTAGTCTTCCCCTTCACATGTGGCAGTACCGAGAATAATCAAACGTTGGACTCTCTCAGCAAGTCACATCCCAGAACCACTAACTTTGCATGGTTATATTAATAGTAAGAAACATTTATGTAGAGTTGAAGTGATGGATTGCTGAGTAGAGCAGGACACATTCTACAACTACCTAATCCAGTCCAGGATCTAAGAAGACCCTGTGTGATTGTAACCCACCTGCCCCCTCTGGACCTTATCCAGTATGTGTTTCCAACCCCACAGCAAGAGATCCTGGATCTGTAGCCCAAGCTGTAGAGACTCGTGTTCAGCTCCAGTTCAATCCCCAGTGTCAACCAAGATGGCAGCCATCACATGGTGACCACAGGAAGCACAGGCCATGTTAATCAGTCTGAGACCAAGGGTGATCCACATAGCCATGTCTGGGTCCAGCAGCCTCAGCAGAGAATACCCCTCTCTATTCGTTACATCAGAGTCCTGTCTCTCTTCAACCATGATGGATACACTACATATGCGTGAATCTCCCTGTTGTCAAACCAGTTTATTTTACTTGTACATGCAGATACAGTGGTGAATATTTTAATACCCACCTGCCCTCAGAACGGTGAGACAAACACTGTCAAAGGAGATCCACGCAGAACAGACGGAAAGGCTTCGAAAGAGGAGAGGACGTTGTACATTTATATAACATAGAATCTAATTTAGATTCTAAAGGCTTTTTACATTAAATAACAGCACGACTCCTGCACTCTCTCCCAATGCACCTGAAAACAACAACAAACAAAACAAAATAAAGGAGGCTGGAGACGTTTCCAGGGAAAAGATTCACAATTCTGTTTCCATGGAAGCGACAGCACATCCCAAGTGGCAGGAAGAATCGACAGAGCGCAGCTATGAAAGTTAAAGTGCCATCTTCCTCTTTCCACCACAGAGCAGAGCAGGGGATGCTGGTGGGGAGAAATGCTTTTTAAAAAGAATAAGATGAATTAAAAGGAAGGATGATCTAGTGATTAAGGCACTGGATAGATTATCTGGGTTCCATTCTTGGCTTGGCCACCGACTTCCTGTGTCACCATGGGCAAGTCACTTAAGACCTGATCCCATTCTTGTTGCTGTCAATAGGAGTCATTCCATTGACTTCAATGGGCATTGGACCAGGGGCTAAACCAGTTTGTGTCTATGTGTAATAACACTAAAATATCTCCTTTTGTCGGCCATTTCCTCTTGTTTTTTAGATTGAGCTCTTCAAGGCAGGGGGTGTCTTACTATGTGCATATAGCTCCTAGCATATTAGAGCCATCATCTTGGTTGGGACCTCTACGTCCTACTGTAATACAGATAATAAATAATCCCCAAATCACAAAACTCTGCATATGCAAGGTGATTTAACTGCCTAGTTGTGTTGCTTCCAGAAATTACATCTGGGGAATTGAGCAGCAGTTCCTGCCAGTCATCACTCAGCTGCCTCAGCAGCCTTTTGGGCAGCACCATAATCTTTAGGTGGTACCAAATAAGTGTATAAATGGTGGTACTACATGCCCAATGGGCAGACTAGAATATCTGCCTTTGTCTTCTTACTGCCATAGAATATCAGGATTGGAAGGGACCTCAAGAGATCATCTAGTCCAACCCCCTGCTCAAAGCAGGACCAATCCCCAGTTAGATTTTTACCTCAGTTCCCTAAGTGGCCCCCTCAAGGATTGAACTCACAACCCTGGGTTTAGCAGGTCAATGCTCAAACCACTGAGCTAGCTATCTCTTCTCTCCTCTCCTCCCTCATGGGTAGGAGAGAAACTGTCCCCATGTGTTTTTTTTTCCTTGTTCATTTTGCCCAGAGCTGCCATGAAATTTTATCTTGCTTAATTTTTTTTTCAGAATCAGATGATGATTGAAAACTTGTAGGATTCAGGGTTTTGCTTGAAAGTCAGTTGGACTAGCTATTGTGAAAATAGGACTTAGGAGCCTAAGTCTTTTAGGCCCTTTTGAAAAAGTTACCCTATCTCTGACTATAGCATCCCCTGAGCCATCAACATGCTTTGTGACCTGTGGAAAATACCTATGCAACAAAATCTGTCACCTTGATGGAAGGCATTCCTGCTACCCCTGCAGACTCTGCATTAGTAAACTGAAGAAATTCAGCTGTTTTCTACCTTTTTTGGTGAGCAACTTGTGCAATAGGTTGTGGTAAAATATTTGAAATTAGGGCACTTTTGGTGTGAGTTTGAAGTTGATCTTGTAGTTGAGATTTTGTTGCATGTGTTGAAATGTGCTAATTTTCAAGCAAAGCAATTAGTCTGTGGAACTGATTGTCACCCAGTATTACTGAGACCAATAGCTTTGCAGGATTTAAAAAAAAGACTGAGCATTTATGTTCATAAGGACAACATCCAGAGTTGCAATCGGCAAAAATATGAAAAGAAACTCCTAACGTTTGGAAAGGTTATAAAATTGCATGCTTCTCAATATCAGCCAAACATAAACTAATGGGAGCTATGAAGAGACTTTGCATGTGGGCAGGTTATTCCATAATGTCCCATATCAGGGTTTATTGTACATTAAGAGGCTCAAAATGTACTGGTTAAGGCTGGTCAGAAAGTTCCAATTGTTTTTTGCTGGACACTTTGGGGAGGGAAACAAATCTTTTTGTTGACGTTTTCTGTGTATCTTTTCAACTTTACGAAACTGAAACTCAAAATATATGTTTGATTTTTCCATTGGAAAAGAAATCAGAATTTTGTGGTGAAAAGCCATTTAAAATTTTGTTGACAGTTTTTGACCAGCTTATTGCTTTACAGATCAAATGTAATGAGTTGGGGCCTGATCCAAATGTGGTTGAAAAGGATGGAACATTGACTTGTATGGTCACTGCCTCTTTCTGGTTTTAGAGGCAAGACAATGAGGAAGGATGGCAAACAATGGAGTAAGGGACAAGGGAAGGGGAAAGGGTTGCTGTAACAGGACCATATGGTAACTTAGTTATGGTATAGGCACATCTTGATGGTTCCATTGCTGTTTCTCCCTGAAGCAGCTAATACTGGCCACTGTCAGAGATGGGATACTGGATTGAATAGACCAGTGGTCTGGCCTGTTCCAAGTTTTCATTGTGAAAAGTGAGAAAAATAAAATGAATAATTCATTGCTCATAGAAAAATGAGATTTTTCATTGTTGTTCTAAACCCTTGATTTTTGTCTTTATTAATATACTTGAACTGGAAAACAGAATTCAAATTCTACTGATGCTTATCCCTATTAACACTAGCACTAACACAATCAAGTATTGTAGGTCTTACTTGTAACAATTTCCACCTATCTCACCTTTCAGTTCTACCATTTTTTTTTAACTTGCAAAGAAGTAAAAGGGTCAGAAAATTTTGCTGGTGTGAAAATATCACATTTTAGAAGCACAAAAAGAAGCGAAAGCAAAATTCCATCCACTATCACCCCTCCTCCCCTCAAAATAGGTTTTTTGCCAACTTTTCAGTTGCTTGCAGTTTAAACTTGAAATTTTAACTCCCCTCATACATACCCCTAATAAAGCTATTTAACCACTGGAATAAACTACCAAGGCAAGTAGTAGATTCTCCATCTCTCAGCTGAATGCTTTAGCTTCATCAAGATTGGAAGCTTTTTGGAAGATATGCTTTAGCCGAAAACAAGTTATTGGGTTCAATGTATGGAAAAGTGGGTGAAATTTTCTGGCCTGTGTTATGCAGAAGGGCAGACCAGATGACATAATGTTTCCTTCTGGCCTCTCATCTATCACCATCATCATCATCATGTTCCTATTATGCCTCTGGCATTTAGGGCAGTGTGACAAAGCTCCTCCACTCCTGTCTCTTTCTGGCAAGTCTTTCAATGGTTCCCCAGCTGTGCTCCAGATTTTTCAGCTCGGCTTCCACAGCTCTTCACCATGTTGTTTTCAGGTGGCCTTGTTTTCACTTGCCTTCAGGTGTCCATCTTATTGCTACTCTGGGGATGGAATCAGTTTCCATCCAAAGCACATGACCCATCCATATCTGACACCTCCTGGCAGTGATGGTGCTCAGATCCTCTTGGCTGCACTGTGTCAGTAGAGCTTGGTTTGAGATTGTCCTGGGGCAAAAGATACAAGGGATTTTTCTGAGGCAGGTTGTATGGAATGAAGACAGTTTGGACATGTCATACTCTCTCATTCCCCAGCATTCTGCACTATAAAGTAGTGTTGAAAGTACGCAGCTCTGATAAATCTTGAGTTTGGTTTTGGTGTTGTATTTTGATGATTTTCAGACTGTATTTAAGCTCCTGAAGGTGTTCCTGGCTTTATTGATTTTGTTCCGGATGTCCTGGCTTGTTCCACCATCCTGGCTGATGGTGCTGTCCAAGTATGTGACTGTTTCTACACTGGTGAGAACATAATCCTCTATCCTTACTGGTGATGGTAAAGCAATATTAAAGGTCATGATATCTGTCTTATTGCGGTTGATTTTCAGTTCAATTTGCTGGCTGAATGCTTTGAGTTGAGTTATTTCTTGAGTATGGTGTTGGGTATGTGATAGGAGCGTGACATTATCTGCAAAATTCCAGTCATAAAAGGATGAGAAGAGTGTTCATTTAATGCCTCTTGGCATGTCTTTTGTTGTATGCCGCATTACAGTCGATGGCAATGTTGAAGAGGATTGCAGACATGACACACCCCTGACATACTTCTGTTTTGATCACAGTGAGCTCAGTTTTTAAGTCAACATTGCATGTCAAGTTGAAATAGCAGCTTTTGATGACGTTGATTATGAAATCTATGAAAGGACCAAATTCTGGAAGTAGCTCCATGTGGGGCAAATCTGTGCCCACATAGACCCATTGAAATCAGTGGGGCTGCAAGGAACTCCTGGTAGGATCAAGATTTAAAGCATTCCATAAAGCATTCATGCTCGCAACTCGTTACTTTTAACTAGCAGAGCTGTTTTGCCATGGTCCCCATTGAGAGAGCTTTAACTACTGCCATGCAGACATAATCAGGGTACAAAGAATGAGCTGGCCATATGCAACAAGCAGGGCAAACAGGCATGGTGAAAGAGGGGGAATTAAAATTTGCTTCTGGCAATTCATTATATTATGTAAGCGCTTCCCCCCTGCCCCACAAGCATTACAGAGAGCTCCAGTGTTTCCTTATGAATGCTGGAGGAGAATGTCCAATTGGGCTAATTTTTATGCATGCTGTACGAGCATTCAGCTGTCTGCTTTGCAAAAGAAAAAGACATGTTATTACTTCTTAGAAGAAATGTTTTTAATTGCATACTATTGATTTCCCTCCTCCCCTCCCCCCCCTTGCTGGAGCACATGTTCTGTTGTTGATGGATATAGCTGAATACAAGACTGGCGTATGTGCATAGACTGGCACTGAAATAACAAAATGTGTGAATTCGCTTATTTTGCTGCAATATATGTGTAGATCAGCCCACATGGAACCTTACTTTTTCTTTTGTTGAATTTAGTGAAATAAATACAATTGATCTGTCATCTTTTTTTTTTTTCCCCCAGTGAACTTAGGCTACACTGTGTATATTTCACTTTCTGTCCATCCCTCTTTTTCAATGGATTCAGTGAAATATACACAATGTACACAAGTATTCATTTCCCTGCCCCCCCACCCCGTTATTACATTAATATTAGCACCCAGTACAGCTCAGTCATCAGTCCATATAAAATGATATCATGTCTGCATTTGTGGCTGTTGTAATTTACCTGTTAAATTCCCCCTCCTCTTTCGATACTGGAGTGGCTTTTAAAGCTTTCTTCTTTTGGGGATGGGGTGGGGGGTGTTAATAGTCACATATATTTTACTTTGCTTCCCGTTGCAAAATAAAACAAGCTGTAGAACCCTCCACTCCTCCTTGCACACCCTGGGGAGAAAAAGTAATTTTGTGAATGGCTGGATGTAAGCAGGTAAAGGCAGAACCATGGAGTATAACCCTTCCATTATCGTTACCCTTATGTGTTATGATAATATGCAGTTCAGATCCGATAAAAGACATATGCATGCATGTTGATAAAGGGCCAGGGAGTTCTAAAATTGTTTTCATGTTTCTGTGTAAAGCAATTACTGATTTTTCTCTGCCTCATAACCTGAAAAATGGAGCAGGCATACAGGAAGTCTAAATTTTTATTTCTCTCAAGTAGACTTGTAAAGCATGCAGCTCTGGTATACAGTGCCACAAGAGTCAAATGAATACTGGATTTTTTTTATTGCATTACTTGTAGCCCCTTCATTCAGGCAAATACCTGCATGGCAGGAGAAGGTGGGTGAAGGAATAGCAAGTTTCAAAAAGCCTGCACTATATTCATTCGCCTTCCTGGCGATCAGCAGATTGTTCCGGTGTATGTGTGTTTCTTCATATCATCACTGTCCCACGCTGTCACATACAGGCCTTGAGAAATGAAACTTTAAAATGAAATGATTTTTTTTTTCAATTACCACTTGGTAATTTACTACAACAAGAGATGAGGTGGGTGGGGTAATTTATTGGACCAACTTCTGTTGGAGAGAGAGGCAGGCTTTCCTCCTACACAGAGCTCTTCCTCAGGTCTGAGAAAGGTACTCACGGCTTGTCTACACTTGCGGGCAGCGATCGATCCAACAGGGGTTGATTTATCGCGCCTCTCGTCGACTCCAGTATTCTACCAGAATAAGGAGCGCAAGCGGAGTCAACGGGAGAGTGTCAGCTGTTGACTTACCACAGACACTGCAGTAAGTAGATCTAAGCATGTCGACTTCAGCTATGCTATTCACATAGCTTAAGTCGCGTATCTTAGATCGACCCCACGCGGTAGTGTAGACAAGCCCTAAGAGTGAGTGTCAAAGCTAAATACAAGGTTGAACAGATAGTTGAGCATAAGTAGTTAGCATATATTCCAAGGGACCATTCAAGGTGAAGTGGTCAGTTAATACTCCTGTAGTCATAGTACAAAACAGCAGGTTAGTGTGTTACAGATTGTTGAAATAAGCTATACATCCAGTGTCCTTATTAAAACCATGATTTTTAGTGTCTGGCAAAGTTATGAATTTAAGCTCCCAGTCTTGTCTTTTGAAACATCAAATAAATCACTATTTTGAGCCTACTTGTTCTTTTATGAAGTGTAATTAATTCAGTTTCAGAATTTGCCTTTCATCTCAATGCTCATTTTACAAAGGTGCTAAGCCCTTCCCATCAGGGCAGAATTTAAACAGATTTGTTCCTGCATCCTTGATTTCAGAGTTGATTGAATCCATGCACATGGGGCAGTCCAGTGATGGTGCAAAGAAAGGCTGGCCTGCTGCTTAATACACTGGTCTGGGAGATTTGTGTTCCATTTCTGGCTCTGCCACAGAGTCCCTGTGTGAGTTTGGGCAAGTCACTTAATCTCTCCGTGCCTCAGTGCCCCATCAGTAAAATGCGGGTAATCATACTACTTTTCTCTCGCTCTTCGTTTGGTGTGTTTACACTGTAAGCTCTTTGGAGTAGGGACTGTTTCTTGCCATATCAAGCACCAGGCCCACCGACAGCAATTCTGAGCCCCAGGGCAGAACAATCAGTGGGTCCCACTGGAGCCCAGTGAGCTTCCGGGTGCACTCTTCTGGCATGGCCATAGCTTCCACATGCCCACCTGATGGCTTTCATCACCGCCGGTACCATCCTGTGCATGCTTAGGAACATAGGCACCGACTTCCAGATTTTCCAGGGAGTGTTCAACCCCCCCGCTCTGTCCTATGTCCCGTCCCCCATGCCCCATCCCTGTCCCACCTTTTCCCACCCCTGTTCCTCCCCCTCCCTCCGAGAGCACCCCATATACAACTGGTGTCTCCCCATAATGGGGGAGCACGATCTAAAGGGCAGGTCGTGTGTCTGTTCCCCCCCTGTGCCCAGCCCAGGACCACTGCGCTTTCCCTGCCCCATTACCTCTGAGGGGGGGGCGCTTTGTTCTGCTGCTCTCCCTGGTGGGCAGGAGCCCAGGCAACCAGCAGTAGTGAGCTGCTTTTAACTGTTCGACCGAGTATGCCTTGTTCCCAGCTCTCACATGCTTCATCCTTGGCTTTGTGATCTTCAGGGCAGAGGACGTGCCTTATTTATGCTTGTAAAGTGCAGAGTCTTCCATTGTGCACAGGAGTCTGCCTGCATGGCGCTCCTTGCAGGATCAAAGCCTAAGACATCTCTCTACTTATCCCAGAAGCTAGATGTACTTTACCCTAAAGCACTTCAGTAAGACCCTCTAGCCCTATGGTATCTCAATAAAACACATTAAAATACTGTGGTGAGGCAAATGTGTTGAAATGCTATACTACTATTTCATTTTCCTTACCTTCTGTATGCTGGTGATGCTGGCTTAGTTTCAGTATATGTTTAGATATTCTGGATTGTGCATAGTTCCATTACTACAAAAGAGCATGATCTAGAGGTTTAGGGGTTTTTAGCTGATAGTAGCTTTCTTTGGCCTGGAGACATATGGTAGTTCCAAACAGAGAGGCTATGTTGGCAGGGACAGGGACAGCTGTTTGTAGTATCCCTACTGACCTAGCAAGTATCTAGTGGTGGGCCCAAGCAACTGAAAAAGCTCAAGTCTGTAAAAGAAAGGAAGGAGAGTATTGTTAATAATAGTAACTTAGGGTGAAAAATTATTTACATAGCAAAACAAATTTTACTCAGCACTTTGCAAACATAAATAAGACTCATCCCTTCCCCTGGAGAACTTACGGTTTAACGATGTGTAGTTTTTAGATCGCACTTTTCATCTGCAGATCTCAGAGCACTTTACAAAGGAAGGTATGTATCATTATCCCCATTTTACAGACGAACAGCTCAGAGAGATGAATCAATTATTTAAGATCATACAGCAGGTCAGTGGCAGAGCCAGAACCCAAGCCTCAGGGCTCTCTCTAGTTGCCCTGTGCACTGGACAATGCTGCCTCCTTTTATTAAAAGGAAAGACATAGAGTGGCAGTTAAAAGATGAAGGAAAAAGGCTAGTTTATTGGTGAGGAGAGAGAAGGAAGGAAGAAATCCTGAAAAGTAGGTTTTAAGAAGGGATTTAGGACAAATAAGAGGTGGAGAAAAGAGCAGTCTTGTTGGACTGGAAGTGGGAGATGGTTCCAAGCACGGGGACACTGAGAAGAGGTACAAAGGTTGGTAAAGTGAGCTGCAAGAGGACTGGGAAGATTATAGGGAGTGGTAGGAAGAAATGAAAACAGATCTGTAGATGAGGATAAGAGCATGCAGTGTCTTGACTGAGATGTTGGCGCAGTGTGAATCTAATATGGTAAGAGAAAGGGAGCAAAGGAGGGGACTTGGTTACGTGGCAGGAGATGAGGGTGATTTATGCAGGTGTGCTGTAGCTAGAATGGAACTGGCTGTTTCCTAAAGGAGGAAAATGATTTTAAGGCCAGATTTTCAAAAGTGCTCAGTACCCATAAATAGGGGCCAGCTTTTTCAAAAGCTCAGATCCCAGTTAGGTCCCTAAATGAAGGGGCAGGATTTCTGAAAGAACTTAATGAGCCAACGGCTCCTTAGTGGGAGCTGCTGGGTATGCAGACCTCTTGAAAATATCGCCCGCTCCATTCAAGTGCCTAAATGACAGCTGGCCTTAAAATTCTACTCCATTCTGCTCTCTTCAGATTCTTGTACTATATCCATCCCCATGTCATCTGAGCATCTGGCTTGACATCAGGCACCTTACATAGGATATCTCCCATAGCTCTAAATGGTTATCGTTGGCCCTAGTACCTTGGTTTTTTGTTTTGCTTTCTCTGTCATTGGAAAAGCCTTGTAAACCTGCACTGGCAAAATATTAAGAGAGTCTGAGCTGAAGAATTGGAAACAACACAGATAAGTAGGACAAGGTCCTGAATCTTCTGAAAACAGCTCTGAGTATTAAGTCTCCATTCATCCCTAAAACAGTCTCCAAAATGTAGGCCAGTGTTTAACATAATTTACGCTTTATATGTATTTCCAACCTTTCAATTCTGAGTGGAGGGAAGATGTGGCATCGTTTTTAGAAAGATGACATTCAATACATGGCCGGTGGAGGAAAGGTTGATCTAAGTCACCTTTGCAAATGGGACGATGACTATTTATTTATTTGATTTTTGTGTTGCGTTAGCACCTAGGAGTTGCAGACATAGATCAGGACCATATTGTGCTAAGAGCTGTACAAACACAGAATAAAAAGATGGTCCCTGCCCCCAAAGTATTTACAATCTAATATAAGACAAGACAATAGATAGATACAGACTGATGGGGAGTACAATGAGTCAATATTCTCCAAATAGACAAGACAGACACGGGTTGGGGAGAAAAGGGTATAACTCACAAGCAGAGTGAACAATGCAATGGTAGCAAATGTCAAGTTAGTGCCGCGTTTATTTTTTAGTCAGTCTCCAAAGTTAGTTAAAGCAGCAAAGAGTTCTGTGGCACCTTACAGACTAACAGACGTATTGGAGCAGCCACCAAAGCTCATGCTCCAATACGTCTGTTAGTCTATAAGGTGCCACAGGAGATTCTGCTGCTTTTACAGATCCAGACTCACACGGCTACCCCTCTGATACTTGACAAAGTTAGTTAGGAGCTTTGGAAAATGTTAGCCTTGCATTTCTTTGTAAATCACATGACATGCCATCATTACTACAAATAATGCTAATAATTCTGTCTCTGGGTATTTGTAATATGCCCATCCAGATGACAACATGTCTTGGTTTCCAAATTAATGTAACTGAATAAAAATGTCACACTCAGTCCAGAGGAATGTTTGATTTCATTCCAGGCATAAAGTAACAAATTACTTTTATTGGCAGCGTCACCAGAAACAGGCCTCAGTCGCTTTGCCATGTCACTTTCAAGTGCCTTGTTGATATTTTTATGGATTTTTATTATATAGCTTGTTATGCAGCTTAGAGCAACCATGCCATGTTCTGGGGGAGCAGCAGGCAGGGGAGGATGAGCTATAATAAGAATTGTTACACTCGTGGTTTTAATATCTTTTACTTCAAAGCAAGGAGTTGATTTGATCTTTCATTATCTCAGCTGTTGTTTACCAGCTTCCTACAGATGCTGTTTGAACTAACAAACCTCACATTTCCTGGTTTGAGTGAGTAATTCCCTTGACACTTGCAATCCATTCACTTGGAAGCTTAGTCGTCCTGATTGAATGATGCCACTAACAAGAAGGGGATAAATCATTTAAACGTGCAGTATCACCTTTCAATCAAATAATAACTGGCTAAATTAGCTTGGTTTAGCTTCTCAGCCCTACTGTTTGTTTACTGCTCAGAGGGGAAACGACCAACAAGAACAGGTCTGGGTTTTGGCTCCGTTTGCTCCAAGTCTCAGAGGTGTTTTCTGATACCAGGGCTTCTTTTTGGCACTGATTTGTGAATAGCGTTTTTGTTGACTAGCAGAATCTTTTAAATCAGTGGAACTCTAAAAATTACAGATGAGGAAAGAGCTGCTAGGTCACCTATTCTGAATAGAACTGAATATGTTTTTCTGTACCTATCACTGTAGGATAGAAGCTCTTTAAGTGGGGTTATTAGCATAAGCTATGTATGGTTCATTTTTTTTTCTTCCTACTCCCAGCTCCTCATTGGGGAGAAGATAGAAAATGTATGTATTACAGTAGAACTGAAAGGGCCCAACAAAGCTGTGGGTCTCGTTGCTGTGGGTACTGTACAGGCATATAGTGAGAAACAATCCCTGCCCAACAGAGAGGACAGTCCAAACAGACAAAGATTGGGAAGGGAACTAGAAGCAGAAAGTGACTGCCCAGTCTCACGAAGCAAGTCAGTGGCAGACTAGGAGAATCAAACTCACATCTCCAAGTCTATTTCCCTATCCAGTGGACCACATTGGTTCTCTTTTCTTTTTTTAAACATATGATTTTTTTTGTGTGGCTGTTTATTAGTGAAGGTGGTTTGAAGAAATGCACCTTGAACTTGGAATGGAAGGCGGTGAGGTTTGTGGTAGATCTTACATCCTGCAGGAGAAAATTCCACAGTCTTTCACTGTCCCTCTCAAAAGCTCAGTCTCCTGCACAAACTTACTTTACCCTGGTTGTAGACCATTCCACTACACCAAAGGAGCAGAATGGCTGACAGTGGCCCTTCTCTTTGCCTAAAGTTTCTTCTTTAAGTATCCCAGGTCCAGATCATTAAGGGCATTGAAGATAAGGATCAAGAACTTGAATTTGATGTGATATTCTATGGGAAAGTATCTGATCCTCCTACAGGGCCATAGTTCCCATTAACTGCAGATTGTACTGGTTGCACGGAGCACACTATTGCAATCTCTGTGGTAACTGTCTCCCTGGTCCCACTTGTCTATGTACATGGAAAATTATAGACTCCAAAACCACTTACCCGTGGCCAGCTGGAACTGCCCCTCCCTGGGTGCAAGGAGGCTGCAATCAATACCTCATGTTCTTAGATTCTCGTCTCCAGTGCGATTTTACTGAACAAAAGTTTAATTGACCTGGAAGAGAAACTTGCTGGGTTTCAAAGCCATCGGTGCACCTAGCAAAATAAACATTCTTTAGGGAGACTTCCTTGTTATTTCTGTGCCTGGTTTCTTTTTCTTTTTTTTCTTCAGTCACCTCTTACAGCAAAAGGTAAAACCACCGTGATGGAATCTACTCAGTTCCCAGTGTTTTCTTATAAAACACTATTTTTTTAAAAAAGGCATCTTAGTAAGAAACACGTATGAGAAAAATGATGGATGGTCCTGTTTCATAGAGGTCCAAGAATAATTTCTCCACTGTTCAGGATACTTGAATATTTAATCTACATAAGAGGCATGGGACCTTGATCAGCTAGAGTCATTTTGTTACTGAAGGGAGTCTGAGAGTCACACAAGGATGTAGAATTTGTAAAATAAGAGCCTGATTCTCATTTGCACTTAAGGGTCCTTTTAGTGGCATAAGAGCCTGAGACTTTGTTGTATCAGATCTTTCATAAAATCTATTCACTCAATGTGCTTTAAGGTTAAATTAATTCAGTTAATGAGTTCCTTAAATCAAGGAGAGAGAAATTAAGAGGTACAGACAAGAAGGGAAGAAAGATGCTTCCAGATGCTGAGTTTTGGAAAGTGAGGAAGAGAACTGCAGGGAAGTGACCCCGCATGGCAAGGAGGGAGGAGGAGGGCACTCACACACCCTTGGTGGTCAGATTGTATGAAGGGACTGAGACATGGTCAACACTGCAGAAACGTGTAAGAGATTTATAATAAATAGGAGTTAATGAACAAGTTTAATACAGGCTAGAGACAGATACAGTTTTCACTTTTCTTAGCTGGTTATTGCCAAGTACTTACAGATTGTGCAAATGTTTCTCTCATTATTTATTTATTATTTGTATTAAGGTAATGTCTGAGAGTCTCAGTCATGGACCAGGACCCCACTGTGCTAGGCACTGTACAAATGCAGGAAAAAAAAGAAGATGGTCCATGTCTTGGTTTCATGCCATCCAGAATCCCACAGTGCTAAAACCAGATTGATTTATGGAACTTGCTCCTCCAACAAGGACAGGTTCCTACCACTTGAGATAAATAGTCTCCTTGGGTGACTGGCTGGCACCAGTTCTCCCCTTTTTCACTTTCCTCTTCTTATCTGTTAATGTCTTCCAGGGAGGCATGGCCTATTACACCTTTTCCTGGGTCCTCTAGTGGTCTCCTCTTTCTTCTATCTCAGTCCAGAAAAGGTCATCACATCTCTCCATGCTACATTCAAGGTGGAGAGTCACAAGTCTAGGGAAATGTAGGACTTCCATCGCCACAGGATCTGAGTGCTTCACATCTGACTAAAGAAAGGCTGCATCAGAACTAGAGAATCACGGTTTTCAGCGCATAAGAAATACCAGCTTAGATCAAAGGTTTAGCGAGACTGATATCCTGTCTTTGCCTTCTCTGTCACATCAGGTAATAGCAAATGTCAATGAGAAACGCACGAATTGACATTTGTGCCATAACGTGCCAAAGGGGGGAGCCTTCTTCTTTACCCCAGATAGTGTACTGAAGTATGAGCCTAGTGGAATTTACCAAAGTGCCTAGATTTCTAACTCCCATTGAAGTCAATTGGACCTGGGTGCCTAACTTTCTAAACATTACTAACTGCTTAGGTGCACTTAGGGTGCCTAAATACCTTTGTAAATCTGGCCTTTCCTCAATAAATAGTCCTAGGGTAAAATTTTATAAAATACTCAAGTGACTTAGGTTCCTAGGAAAATATAGGACCTCATAACCACAGGATCTGAGTGCTTCACATCTGCCTAAACAAGGGCTGCATGAGAACTAGAGAACCATCGGTTCAGAACATAGGAAAGGAAAGGTTCCTAAGGCACGTGGGTGCATTGAAAATTTAATCCTTCATCTTTTACTTTCCTTTTCTTATCAGAAATCTTTCTAAGCATCTAATTGTTTTCCCTGGCCTTCTCTGTATCAGGGTTGAGTATTGCAGGTCTTGATGAGAGAGAATATTTGAACAGATGTAGGCCTTTCTTTCCCAGTTTTAATAGAAATCCCTAAATTCGTACAAGGCAGCACTTTATGCTAGGTGACTGGCCCTAAAAGAAACAGCACAAAATCGTACTTTAAACAGCCCACAGTTCCTAACATGATTAGACTGATGATGATTCTTTACACTTTAAGAAACCTCTGAGGCTCACAAACAGGAGCTCTGTATTTAATAGTTTGGATACTAACAGCCTTGAGTAATTTCCCTGGGTTTTATATCCTTGCCCTATCACGGTGCAATCAGAGTGAAAAGAGGTGCCCTGGAAGCTTGGAAAATAGTAAATACAGGCCTGGTTGTGCTCAGCAGAACTTGTTCAGTGCTTTACATAAAATCTTCAGACAAACTCATTGGACAAAAGTTGGTTTAAAAGAAAAATCTAAAAGTCCAAGTTTTCCACCGAGGCTTATTTAAGGAATATAAATAAAACATGTCCTGGGTATGCTCTTAACTGGGATACAGTCAACCTGCAGCTGATGTAAGAGGGAATTTGTCCTCACTTAATGTTCAATCTGTGCAAAGCTTACTGTTAAGTACCAAGTTACTGGGAGTTCCTTAAATCAAGGCAGTGAGACTTGATAGTGAGACACAGAACTGTGAGCTTTATTGATCATGCTTGCGCTGTATTGCACAGGACTGGAAAATAGCTCCCTGGTTTTAAGGGGGTTCTCTAAAATGTTTCTGTGTAGGCATCAGTCCACGTGGGTTTGTTTGCAGGCCTCAAAGTTGGAAAAGGCATGTTAATGAGCCTGGTTTCTCTTCAGTCAAAACTTGCTGTGAGCATAGAGGCATAATTTGGGGTGGTTGTGTTTGTGCTCATTTGCCAGGAATGTAATTGGGACTAGGTAGACAAGGTGAGTGAGTTAATATCTTCCACTGGACCAATTTCTGTTGATGGAAGAGACAAGATTTCATGCTTATACACAGCTCTTCTTCAGGTCTGCCTTTTCTACTTAGTCCCAATATGTTTTCCCCAGACCAAAATTCTGTTGCATTAGTGGGTTAGTCACCCATTGTTTAAACACCAGCATCCCAGTTCAGGAAACTGTCCCTCTTCAGCAAACCTCTTAAGCACATGCTCTGGACACAATCACTTAAGTGATTTGCTGCATCAGAGTCTGAGTATTCACACCGAAGTGCCCACTGGTGCTACAATTCCATAGTGTAGACAAGGCCTGTGATATGTTTTCCAGTGACTCCTTCTGAGAAACCTGTCTCCCACCATTTCTGGATTTCAAGCAGGAATGTGGCCCACGATGAATGGAAAATCAGTAGTTTCCAACAGTTTAAGCACCATGATATTATCTGTCCCAGCAACAGAAATGGATTCTGAGGAACATGGGAGTTTTAGCACCAAGAATCCAGTAGAAAAGAACTCTTGTGATATTAATTGGGGAACCATCTTTCTTGTAGTAGCACCTACATGTCCCAGTCTTGGGCCAGAACCCCACTGTGCCTGACACTGTACAAACGCAGAACAAAGTTCCTCTCCTAAAGTGCTGCCAGACTCAGTTTACCTTAGTGACCAAGAAATAAGAATAATTGATGATGTGGGAGAGTTTTTTCAAAGGCACAAAGAACATTTAGGCTCTGAACTTGTGTTGAAAGTCTGTAAGTGTTCGATGTCTTAACTCCCATTCATGCCTTTGAATAATCTCTCTCTCTGACATCATTTTACCACCATGATTCATAGCATCCCACTGCTCCGAGAAGTTCAAATGCAAAGAAAGGGAATTGAGGAAGGGGACTGCTTATTGGGCGTGTAGAGGGAGACTGTAATGGAGTCCAATGAAAGGGAGGGGGAAGCCAAAGAAGGAAAACTTAGTGACTAGGGTATCTTGTTTGTATCACCTCAAAGTTGATTACATGCTTATCACACAGTACAAAGCACGGTTGTCTAGACAATCATCTAATCGTCTTTGCTCGGTAAACAGCGGCCCTGGTGACATTCCAGACCTTGACCTCTGACCCATCCAGCTCCAAAACAAGCGCCATTAGGAATCATGTAACATTGTGTATTAAAGATTGTTGAAGAAGGTCATGGGGTCAACCTACCACAGAAGCTTTCGCAACACTTCTGAATATAGCACATACGTGTGTCTCTCTCTCTCTCTCAGACTAGGTATCTTTGTATGAGAGCGTTAGTACAGTTCTAGTCCTTCTAGTAAAGGATGTGAGTCTGCACTGGTACCCTCTGGTGTATGTGGTATGCAAAAGGTAGGGCTTCTCAGACATACCGTGTTGGACTTTGTAAAAAAAAAAAAAAAAAAAAAAAAAAAAAGCAACAATCTCCAATTAGGAAAGGGACTATAAAAATATTATAGTTTGGTGTTTGAGAAGGGAGATGACAATAAATAGGGTTACAAAGAGTTCTCCAGTATAAGACAAGAGACATAAATAATAATTTTCCATCCTCAGTAAAATTTTCCAAAGTGGTACTGGAGTCCAGTGGTATGTCTACACTTTGAGCTAGGGGTGATTTCCAGCTCACGGAGACCTAGTCACATTAGCACTCTTTGAGCTAGCAAAATCAAACCAGAATGTCGTCATGGGGGTGTGAGGGCTAGCTACCCCAAATACATGACTAGTGTCTCTGACAGTAGTGCGCTAGGGCCGGCTAGCCCCTCCCACTGCCCATGTTACCATAGCTACACTCTTTTTAGTGTGTTAACATGATGAGAGTGTGAGAGTGTCTCCTCAAGCTGGGAGTTGCACCTCCAGCTCAGGGTATAGACATTCCAAGAGTGCCTTAGTGCTTGGTCCTTTGGGTAAGTGTCCCTGAAGATAAGCAATCTGGTGATGAGAAGATTCTGGATGGAGCCTGCAAATATAAGGTTAAGTTCTCTGCTGGTGTAAGCAGCTATTCTTGTCCCTTCATTCTAATAGGCAGGCACCGTTCCTGTCTGATTCTCAGAAGGAGAACCTTGAAATAACATCTCTTGTTTGAGAATCCTGATGATTCTATTTACCGAAGGCCTGATTTTCAGAGGTATTAAGCACCTATAAGTGCTGCCTATTTCAGGTTACAGCTGGGGATGCTCAGTACCTCTGATTATCAGGCCCTGAACATAGAAACTGAGGTGCCAATTCAGGAAGGAGCACATCCCTAATATTAAACACGTAAGTAGTCCCATGGAAGTTTTGGATTTATTGAGAGGGTAATAGATGGAGAACTATTTATAGACAGGCACATTCTGGGTTAAATCCTTAGCTGGTGTAAACTGGCATAGTTCAATTAAAGCCAATTTACACCAACTGAGGATCGGGCCTCTTACCATGCACGCTAAAGGTGTTTGTGTAAAAGTGACTATAGAAATTCTTGCGCAAAAGTTAAGCACTCAAAGGCCAATCAAGTATCTGATCCGGAGAGGGTGCGTCCATGGCTGTTAAAAGGAATAAAGGAGAGAAAATTGTGAAGTGTTAACTGATTTTCTTTTTAAGAAGTTTTATAATGACAGGTCACATTCTGGAGGACTATAAAGTGGCAAATCTAACACCCATTATTCAAAAAGGGCAAAAGATATAGCAAGCAATTATAGTTTAACACCAGTTGTGGGAAAAATATTAGCAACCATTTGATGGGATTTGGGGAGTGAACAGCTTGGAAAGTGTAATTTGATTAGAGATGGCCAACTTGGGTTTTTGAGGGAAGTTTTAGCTAACCTGGAGTTCTTCAAAGGTATTGCTGCTGTGGGAGGCAATGCATCTGGATTGGATAGCCTTGCACTCAGGGTAAACTTTCAAAGTGGTGAACTGGGAGGCAACCACACAACTCCTGTTAGTTTCATTGCACTGTGCTGCTGAGTCAATTTTAAATATGTTTTAGATGAGGTGGAAAATCAGGCTTCTTGACCACTCATGGGGATGGAATGTAGACTCGGTTTGAATGGGTGCCACGTAATTGACTGAATTTCGTTCATATTCCTTAAAAACGTGCCTGTGTCTGTACTCATGTGCGTATGTTAATAGGGAAAAAGGAAGAATGACAATCATGGTTTAAGGCACAGGACTGGGACTCAGGACATCTGGGTTTGCTTCCTAGCTCTGCCATGGACACCCTGTGTGATTGCGGAGAAGCTGCTTGGGGTGAGATCCTGCAGATGGGTTTGTCAGGGTGCATCTGTGTAGACAATGGCTAGCTCTGGAGCTTGGGCTCTGAAGCCTAAGGTGGGGGTTGGGCCTCAGATCCTGAGCCCCATCCTGAGTCGCAACTTAAAAGTGCCGTTTATTTTTAGCACGGCAGCATTTGCCCAGGTTTGTCGACCTGGGAGGCTCACTGCTGCGAGCTGTGTAGACATACCCTAAGTGACATTTTAGACCCAAAGACTATAAGGTTTAGGCTCCTGAATCACTTTAGATGATCCTGATAATTTTACCAGCAGACATTAACTTTGGAGCCTGTCTTTAGACTTGTCCTTGAAAATTGTGGCCTGACAGTGCACATTAAATGCTACAATCTGAAGTATGTGGATCCTACAAAAGTAAAAGGTGCGGTGAGTAAGAAAGAAATGCCACCATGTTTAGAAGGATTTTGCTCTCTTTGGGGGCCAGTAAATAGAAAATGTAGTTTTAATGCAGACAAATGTAAAATAAGAATTCTGGGGGGAATGCACCAAAACCGAGAGTACGTGTTAAATGGAAGAGCCCCGGAGCATACTGATCAGGAAAGGGAATTAGGGGTTATTGTAGAAAAATCCTTCAAGCCATCATCCCAGTGTATAGTTGAAGTCGGGGCAGGAGGGCAGGAGGGGGGAAATGCAAACCAGCTCAGTGCAAAGCATTAATAGGAGGTAGACAATACAAATCAAAGGAGTGATCTTCTTATTGTTAAACTACTTCAGCCAGACATCAAGAACTCTGGACACCACCTCACTGGGAGCAAAGCATTTGCTTTTTAGCAGGACTCATATAGCAGAGTTGTGATCCTTGGGCTTTTTCCGATTGTTTGTAATGGAGGAAAGTCTTGAGAGACTGAGATGATTCCCCTCAGGAAACAGGCCTCTGGGGGTTGAATGGAAGTATTCAAAATTATTAAAGGGGCCGAAAAAGCAGAAGATGGAGGAGGGCAGAATTGGGTGCTGAAGGTTCAGTCCTCAGCTGGGGTAAGATGGCCTGGCTCCACTGAAGTCACTGACAGAGCTAGAAATAGAATCCAAGCACTTTGAGTGGAATTCAGTCCTCTAAATCATAGCAGCATTGTACCATCTCTGTATATTAAGAGCCAGTTCAACTGCTCTAAAAGGGATTAGGGTTTAAAGGAATATTGCTCCTGGGTCTAATAGCCAGCAATTAGTATATCTTCAATATCCTTTAACATCCAGCTCTGTAATTTCATATTTATTTCCCATTAAATTAAATGAATGCATTTTATACCACACCAAAAAAATGTCTGGTATATTTGTATGTAGCCAATATTCAGTATTTATTGTTAAAGTGCAGGAAGGGGACCTCATTCAAGTGTAATTACAGTCTGTAGGACTTATTGGGGGCTACCAAAGTTCTTCTAGGCCCTAGGTCTTTCGTTTCAATTGATGGAAGATGAATCTTAATTCTCATGGACGCAAGAGCTAGCTCCAAATGGAGGGGACATGTTTCAGAGGCTACAATAAGTGGCTGGGAACCAGGAGGCTTGCTACTAACTCACTCAACTACCTTGGGCAAGTCATTTAACCTCCCTCACCATTATCATCCCTTGGAAACACATAGGGATGTAAGCACTCACCTTTCATAAACTGTGTCAAGATGCTTGAGTGATAGATGTTAGTTAAGGGCAGAGTTATTAATGAGGTTCAAAACCCATATGAAAACTGAATTAAATCTAATTTTTGTGTTAATTTGCCTCCACTAACCGTTCAGCACAGTAATACTTTTTAAAAAGTTGAAATGATTTTTTCCCTTCCAAAATTCTCCTGATTAAAGCTGATGCTTTGTATTTTCAAATTTCAATATGTAGTGTTTCTTTAATGTATTTATTATTTTAAAATATGGTGTTGGCTGAGATTTTCAAAGGAGCCTAAGGAAGTTTAACAGCCTTGGTGGTGGTGGTTGTTAATTTGTATTCCAATAGCCCCATCATGGTAGGCACTATACAAACATGTTCAGAGATGGTCCCTGCGGCAGAGACCTTCACTCTAACTAGACAAGACAGACAGAAGATGGGGAAGGGAAACTGAGGCATAGAAAGATTAAGTGACTTGCTCAAAGTCCCACAGTAGTTCAATGGCAGAGCCAGGTCACCTGACTGTCAGTCCTTGCGACCACACAACTGTCAGAGACCTACTATCCCTAAGCAGTTTTTTGGGGGGAAATCCTATCTGAAACTTTTTTTTTTTTAATAGGAGATGTTTACTGTATTGGAACTAAAATCCACAGAGTCTAGAGGGTTGTGGCAGTTACTTAGATTGCAAACTCTTTGTGGGCGAGGGTCGTATTTTTTTGTTCTGTTTGTACAGCACTTAACACAATGGGGTCATGGACTGAGGCTTCTTGGTGCTATGGTAATACAACTCATAAATAACAATAATTGCAGCAATCTGCAGGGAAAGGGTTGGAAAACTGTATCTGAATAATACAAATGTTTGCTCATTATATTCAAATAGGTTAGGATCGTTGTGGAGGTAACTGAAATAACATAAAAAGCCTGAAATCCAACGTGCATAAATACATAATTAAGTAAGTTTCTTTTCCATATGGAGAGGATTAGCTGCCTCCACTCAGTGGGGAATTCCTTTATTTGGTGTCTCTTTCTTTTAGATGGCTTAAAGGATATGCTGAAAGGGGGTTGTATCCCCTGACTAATGAATGACTTTTGCAATAAGGAATTTCAGGTTTATGGGGAAGACTGCCTCACAAAACTGGCGTTTAAGGACCTTAAAGGCTGACCTATCATATCTGCCTCTCTTTCTGACCCAGAGTGGACCCTATAGGATGATATTGCCCACCTTACCAAGACTTATTGCTAAGTCATAAATCTAAGGGGAGAGAGAGAGAGAGAGAGCTGTGTGGCTAGTAAATGCTGAAGTATCAGCAAAAGCTCTTTAACTCAGGTTTCATAACTTGAGAAATATTTTATCACCCTTGCGAGTTGAACCTCTGAAAATCAATAGAGCTTGAGAGTTGCCTGTATTGATCTGAAAGCCTGACTTGTATTGAAATATTCATGGCTTTGTGTGTGTAGCAGGCAATGAGGTGTAGGTGTAGAGTGTAAGTCTGTCTTGTTTTTCATTTAAAATAGATTAAGACTATTAGGTAACTCTCAAAGCATATGCTTAAAAGGAAGTGAGTTTGCTCGACTTACAAACAGGCTTCTGTCAGATACCAAGAAATGCCTTCTCCTTATTATTATTTTTTCTTAAATGGCAAACTGTTTGGATGAAAAAGTCAAGGAGATCTGATAAAATTAGCACCACATTCTCGTGGGGCTTTCTGGGGCTGCTTTGTTTGCAAAGCCAATTTGGACACTGTGTCTTTGATCTTCACTTTCAGTAGTTGAGCAGGCATGTTAGTATCACTCATTTCACATGAGATTTGGGATTCAAGTTTCTTCAGCAATTTAAAAAGCAGTACATTAGAAGGGGAATTGTCTGCCGGTCGTCTTAGAGTCTCAATACCCTTGATACTAATTTGAATGTGATGCATTTCACCAGATGTGTCTACCTGAACAATGTTCTATGCCCAGGAGATTTGTGCTACCGCTGTAGAGTATTAAACTTGGTTCCTTTTCCTCCCCGCCCCTTTCATCCAAAAGCATCCATAATTTTAATCTGCATATAGATGCAACACGTTACAAATATTTGAGGGGAGGGGAATCATGAGGAAAAACACTGACGAATAGTGAACCAAAGCTAAAAATATCAGTTACTTGTGAATGTGCCCTTACACCCCAATGCATAAATTTGTTTAGATCAAACTGCAAGACCCACATTTATTCCCAAAAGCCACTTTTCTCTTCACAATGGAATCTTATTCATGATTAGTGCTTAGATCACTAGCTCAGGACTTGAGAAACTTGAGTTCAAATTGCTCCTCTGCCACATACTTCCTCTGTGACCTTGAGCAAGTGACTTAGCCGTTCTGTCTCAGTTCCCCAAATTGGGCTTTTTATATCTGAGGTTTTCACCTATCTCTGCAGTAGAATACAAAACATTGAAGTCAATGGGAGTTGCACAACACAAGTGACAGGCTGAAAAACTGCTTGGGTTTAGATTATGAACTGTCTCCTTGGCATTTGCCTCCACTGCCACAAACCAGAATAACCACAGCAATGTGAGATGCTGCATAGAGAGCACGCATGCGCGCGCGCACACACACACACGCAGATCTTAACTGTACTGTTGAATATCTCAGATGCATCCGTTGCCAAGCTGGCAAAAATCAAGCAGCTGGCATATGGTATAAATTGTACAATGCCTTGTACACTAGTTGTACATAAGTAACTGCAGCGTGAACAAAAGCAATGGCACACATACAACTGTACTTCTGTGCGCACAGGTGGTTTTGGTTTGTTTTTTTTGGTCTGCCAACTAACTAGCAGGCATGGCAAGATTTTATTTTTATTTGTTTGTCGTTGCATGGTGCGAATGGGAAATCCATGGCTATTGTCTCCATGTTCTGCTGCTTTCTAAGATATGTAAATTAAGAAGGAAGCATCTTAACTAGTGAGCTTTTCAACTTCCGTTTCTAATTTGTGTAGCACTTAAAGTGGGTTATTTTGGTCTGTTCAAAGTGGCACTGGAAAAATCCACTGCTGGAAAAATTTTTTCGTCTTTAAGCAGGACTGCAGTAAGTGGTGGCTGAAGGGGTAGTGGCCATTGAACCTGTTTACTATCCAAGTACTGTGAGCTGTCCCTGGCAGCTTTCTGATAATGTTTGTTTTGCACATTACTTGCTCTCTGCCTCCATCCTTCCAGGAATTCCTTAGGTCAGACCTGATGGTCGAATGGTTTCTTCTGGCATTAATCTGTAATCCAGGCATCGGCAACCTTTCAGAAGTGGTGTGCTGAGTCTTCATTTATTCACTCTAATTTAAGGTTTCGCGTGTCAGTAATACATTTTAACATTTTTAGAAGGTCTCTTTCTATAAGTCTAAAATGTATAACTAAACTATTGTTGTATGTAAAGTAAATAAGGTTTTTAAAATGTTTAAGAAGCTTCATTTAAAATGCAGAGCCCCCCCGGACCGGTGGCCAGGATCCGGGCTGTGTGAGTGCCACTGAAAATCAGCTCATGTGCCGCTTCTGGCACGCGAGCCATAGGTTGCCTGCCCCTGCTGTAATCTCTGAATACCCTACATTTGTTGTGCTCTGGAGGCAGAATTTTGTCCTAAAATGAATAATCTCAGGTACAAAATCAATTTTCGACCCACTTATTTACAGATTACTATTTTATTTGCTCAGTACTTTGAAGGATCAGGAGGACACAACAAACTGAGACATGCAAAGATTGACTGGCTCAAACATGGCTGGCTTTTCAAGTTAATCTCAGTCCTACCTGCCTGTTTGGTTAATGTAAGATACCTTTTCTCTCCAGAAAAAATATCTAGTAATATCTCTGCCAAGCTCCTTGCTTTGAGATTCTATTGGCAGATTCTTCCACTTGACTACAAGCCTTTGGGTGAAATTATTTTCTGGGTTCCCTGTTTATTCCTTACTTGCTCGCGGTTTTGATTGCATCTTTTCTCTCATTTGGTAACTCTATCCTAAATTCGCAAAAATTGTTAGTGATTTTGAGGTGCTCAGTTTTTGCAGGCCTGATCTGAGCCCTCTTAAAAAGAACAGGCCTTATTTTCAGAGAACAGCCGTTCAAAAATCAGTTTCCTTTTAAGAAGCCCCTTATTTGGCAAGCCCAAAAAAAGGAGATGGGCAAACTTCATCAGCCATTACATTCTGAATAAATGACAATGTCTAGTTCTGTTTTGAATAATATCCACATGTTTAAAATGTAAGTTGCTAGCAACTTTTAAAAATATATTTTGGGGGTAATATCTGTTCATAGAGATTCATAAAATAATAATTTTCCAAGAATAGCTACATCATATCTGTGGCCCCTACATGCCCCATATCATGATAGTATAGTTTCCCAGGCTAAACCCCTAACCTATGATCAGTTCCTCTCTCTTGTTCCAGGAATATCTGAAAACTTAATAATGTGGTGTGGTTTGTTTGTTTTTTTTTTAGATTCAAATTTTAAACATTCAAGAAAAGAAGGGGGTGGGGGGAATTGTCATAATTTTTTTTATGGATTTTTGACCAACTATAGAGTTGGCGGAAATTTTACAAATGTTGACATTTCTATATTTTCCTCCCTATTTATTCTTTTGTTAGGGGGAAGAAAAATCATGATTCTCCCCCCCCCCCCCCCCCCCCCCAGTAGGTTTT
>NC_133770.1:159329801-159551393 GCF_003597395.2 Chelonoidis abingdonii | reverse complement strand
GGTTTTGGGAGACCAGAGAGGGAGTCAGGCCCTGGAAATTCCTGGCTGGTGGCAGCGATATCAGATCTAAGCTGGTAATTAAGCTTAGAGGGTTCATGCTAGCTTCTCAGTTTATGAACGCTAAGGTTCAAATCTGAGTAGGAAGCTACGACAGCTGGTGGGTACTGGGGCCTGTCACTGCCCCCTCTGTTCTGGCTGAGCCTGGGAATGGTGGGTACCAGGGCCTGGGAGGCCTTGTCTGTGCCAGCTGAGCCCAGAGCTGGTGAGTACTGGGGCCTGGCACTGCCCCTTCTGTGCCAGTGGTGCCTGGGGCTGGTGAGTACCAGGGCCTGGCATGTCCCTTCAGTGCCAGCTGAGCCTGGGGCTGGTGGGGACCCCGGGACCTGGCATGCTCGCTTGCTGCTGGCTGAGCCTGGGCAACAGCAGGGCGTTAGTCAAACCACCTCAGAAGGAACCCTGCTATTAGGAGGATGGGGTTCATGGCCCAGGAGCAGTTACTCTGCCAGCTGGGAGGGTGGACGCGTGGCCCTGGGGACTGCACTGAGACCTGCCAGCCTGTGTGCCAGTGACCACTGAATGCCCGCCCATGGCTTCAGGCCCAGATGTCTGGGGGCTGGAGATAAGTGGCTCCGAATGCCAGGCTCCTGGAGCGGTGCCACCAGCTCAGCTGGCATTCCCCAGGGCGGTGGGGACTAGCCTGGTCCTCCTCCCACTCTGCCCCCAGCCCTGTCTGTGCCTTGCAGGTTGGACCAGACGTTCACAGTGAAGGTGGCGGATTTCGGCCTGGCCCGGGATGTCTTTGATAGGGAATATTACAGTATCCGGCATCACCGCCAGGCCAAGCTGCCCGTCAAGTGGATGGCGCTCGAGAGCCTGCAGATCCAGAAATTCACCACCAAGTCGGACGTGGTGAGTGCAGGGTGGGCTGTGTGTGGGGCTAGTGCATTGCCTGTGCCCATGCTACGCCCACCAGGGGGCGCCCAGGAGCTGGGTGGCTATGGCAAGTGACTGCAGAATGGCCCTATGTGGCTCCCAGCTGCTCCAAGTCAAGGAAAGTGCTTTGCTCTTCTCTTCATACCAGCTCCCACCCCGGCTGGACCCTGCCCCCTACCAGGCACCCTGGGCACATGGCTGACGGAGCCAGGGTTAGTGGCTGGTCTGCACACAGTGTTACATGCCCCCCTTGGCACATGGGGCTTTGGAAGTTTAGACCCATTACGTGTGGCTTGCCCTTTCCCAGCAGCCTGCCACCTGCGCTAGCTGTGCTGTGGCAGTGGGCAGAGCCCTGCCAGCCAGCGTGACTGGCACAGAGCAGCACTCGCTGAGCACTTGGCCTCCAGTTGAACTTCCTTGGCTGCACAACGGTGGTCTGGGTATCTCCTACCACTTGGCATTCCCATCGCTGTGCAAGGGAAGGGAGAGCGCAGCCCAGGCAGAGCCCATCTCCAGGGGTCAGAGACCAGCATGGGGAGAGCACGGCCTGGGGTCAGTGTGGCCCAGGGAGAGTGCTGGCCAGGGGTCAGAACGCGGCCCAGGGGTCAGAGCTCAGTGCCAGCAGACACCACTCCTGACGTCGCTGACCCAGGCAGGTCCGTGTCCTTGCTGGCCCATGTTGGGCCTACGTGGGGCCTCAAAATGTGGCTCTCCGGCAGGTGGGCAGGTCAGGTAGCCGGAGGTAAAGAGTTGAGGGAGGAACGGGGATTAAGCTATCCCCTCCCTGGTGGAGACCAGAGACCTGATGGGGCAGATTCTCCCATGCCTGCCGCTGCGGGCACTGCCCAGACCAGGCCTCCAGGCTGGGTCCCCTCAGGCAGTGCCCACATGTGCAGTGGGAGACTCCCGGGGGCTGCACGCATGGTGCTGCTGGAATAACCCCCGTTCTCTCCGGCACAGTGGTCCTTCGGAGTCCTCCTGTGGGAGCTGCTGACACGTGGGGCCCCACCATACCCCGAGGTGGATCCCTACGACATAACGCACTACCTTCTGAGTGGCCGGCGCCTGCCGCAGCCTGAGTACTGCCCGGACTCACTGTGAGTGCTGTGCCCTCTTCATCATGGGGAGCGGGGGTGGCTCAGGGCCCCTTGGGGACTTTCTGCCCCCACAACCCTGCTCCCTCCTGTGTCCCCCACCTCACCCCAGTAGGTTTTTTTGACCATATTCTGTCTTTTGTTCTCACTGGTGCCATTTCATCTGAATATATTGAAGTACCCCTTACAAACTTACAGTGCTCTGTGAACAGAGGTCGGTATCTACATAGAATCATAGAATATCAAGGTTGGAAGGGACCGCAAGAGGTCATCTAGTCCAACCCCCTGCTCAAAGCTCTACACTTCTACTCAGTTTGTTTGATGGGAAGTTTACCTGAACATCATCCAACTATTGGTAAGATAATAAAGCCTTTTGGGTTTGGATCTATCCTAGAACCAAAACCTCAAGAAGCCAGTTGGGCTCTGGGAATTCTCCCTCCCCTGAAATTCAAAGGGGCTTGGATTGAGGTCCCATATATAACTTATCTTTTTAAAATCTCAAGTTCAAAAACTTTTCTGTTAATAAGCAAAACGGGGAAAAATACAACTCTTTCTTTATTGGTATTCCTCAATGGCAAAGCAACTGAATGTTTAAGTGACTGACATCAAAGATTTGGTTTCTCTGAAGCTAAAGAGCCTATTTAATCAAAATTTTAAAGTGTTCTTTAATTACCCTGTAATAAAATGACACACACAGAGGCAGGGAGGAAACCTAGTATACGTTTCAAGGAGTTTGTGTCTGTGTTTCAAAACTCACCGGAAAGTCTCTCAGATCCCCCTGGCCTCTACTGCCTAATTCCATCTCCCTCAGCTATTGATTATCATTTAACTACATTACCAGTGTGTGACGTGATTCTTCAAAAAGGTGTTTTGGGAGAGCAAGCTGGCTCCTAAGCTGGTTTCTGACAGGTTCAAATGCAATGGGAAGACTGCATTGCCAGTGCACTGGGAGAGTACGAAATGGGAGAACTTCTGCAGGAGGATTTACACTTTGAATTCAGCAAGAGACTTAAGGACGTGCTTAAATTTAAGCCAGAGGGACGACTCCGATACATAATGTTACACATGTACCTTGCTGGATCAGGGCCTTATGGGTTATGGAGAAGGTGGTCTCAAAGCTGTCCCAGGAGTGCTCTGCATATATGTAAATAGCCAGTTAATAGATAAAGTGCCAGTAGATGGCAATCAAGAATATCTAGTGAAGTCCCTGGATTATGTAGGAACAATAAAAGGACACTGTGACTTCCTCTGGCAGCCTTCAACAACAGCTGCTTCTCGCCTCCTCTCCTTGGTGCTGTGCTTTGGAAACACTTTTACCGATGGAATGATGCTACGTTTAGCAAGAAGGGAGGAGGCAGGTTGGATCTTTTGATTAAAACCTCACATAGAGAGTGGTAATTGCTGAGGCTGGGAGAGAATTTTTTTAAAAGCAGCATCAGAGAGGCCACTAGTTTTGTTGTATTGAATTTAAAATAACTTTACCGGGGGATAGGGCAGGTGGTGGTTGAAGGTGGGAGAGATGACGTTGCTGGCCCGTGACCAGCCGTTACTTTCGGTATTCAGTTACCCTGGCTGTCCAAGGCCTGAACAGCCCTTCCTATCCTGTGTTGCCATCTCTTTTATGATTTTTATCTTGTCTGATGATTTTTGGTGTATTGCTTCAAGCCCCAACTCTTGGAATCGAGAAATTGCAGGAGAACATCAGCTTCCTTTTATTTCAATAAGTTTCTAGCACTCAGGGTTGTGGAGAAAATCTTGAAAATGTGAAGCAAGTGTACCATAAAGTTTCCTAAATCAGAAGACAAATGAAAAGAACCCAACATTTTTTTTTAACCTTATCATTTTTTAAAGCCAATCTCGTAACATTTTGGGGCCTGGCTTATGATTTCTGAATGCTTGGGATTAGCAGTTGTCATGCCAACTGTAAACTCCAGGTTATCAGTGTGTGAGGCAGATAAGAAGAGGCCTTGAAGGAGCACCATGAACCAATCCTGCTGCTTGAAGGAGCAAATTGACCAATGTTAGTTCTCCTAATGAGTCAGGGTGTGTCTTTGGCTGGGGGGTGCTGTAACTCTGCATTGTGGTTCAGGGTGATCCTGAACCCCGACTCCTGCAATCATGGCCAGGGTACTTTTGGTCTGAATTTGCTGCTAATGCAGAGCAGCAGGGGGAAGAACTCGGCTGAGTAGGTAACATTGTGGGCTGATCTATTTTCAGATTCAGACAGTTGTTAATGAAACAGTTGCTGTTTTGTTGACAGAACATTAATTACTTGATCTTAGGACTTGGTAATTGCACAGGCCCCCTCTGTATACATCACTAATTACATTAGCAATTATATGGTATTTTAAAGACAAAGAAATGACTGCCGCAACTGGAGTGTCATAGGGACCCTGCTGGTAAATTTCAATCAAGTTCCTAATATTTTCATAAAGTGTTGAGATAGGATCCCTCTGCAGCTGAATCATGCAGAACTGCTGGATTGCGATAGGTGGTATGGCTATATTCACTTCCCCTCCCCCTCTTCCCTGGAACGCATTGGGAAATACGAGGTGTAGCTAGAACCTCTAATTAAAGATGAGCTGCTCTCTCCCTTATTAACTTGGTGCAGTCTTTGCCACTTATTGGAAATATTTCTTTATATTGAGTTAGAAAATCATTAGATTTGCTTAAAATCATGAGATCTTTTTTAAAAAAGTATTTGCCTTGTGGGTTTTGAAACTTTAGAATGCACTTGACTAATATTTTCAAGCTTTTCTTTGCAACCAAGTGAGCTAGAAAGCTACTTATTTATGTATTTATTTGTAAATGAAAGCTGAGAATCACATGCCTCCAGGAGCTGGGGCTTTATAAAATCCATCAATCATGGTGAAACTTGCTTTAAGACTGAGAGAGTTGGCTACACTGCAGATGCATACATTACACTGCCCTGGAACATAAAAGATGCTTCATGCTGCCAGAACGTTGTAAAAGAGCCTTAGTTTAAATGAGAAACAGGACCATTGTGTGCAAAACTAGTCAGTATGAAAACATGCTTCTGTTACTGCTGTCTTCCCCTTCCTATCCACTTGTTTGTTAAATCCCTCTGTTATCTTATCAGTAACTGTGACTGTACACTCTTTGGGGCAGGTACCATCTCTAATACTTGTTTGTATATTGCCTAACAGAATGCGTTCTTGATCCTGGTTGAGGTCGCTAGGTGCCATTGTATTCTAAGTACTAATGAGGGTGAGCTCTGTGCTCCTGGGCAATGTGCTGGCTTGAACAGGACATAAAAGAAATAGCTAAAATCACTCTCGCGCTCTCTCTCACACACACACACACACCCACACCATTTCATAGCTGTACTTTTAGCTTGCAGGCCAAAGGGGTAATTATGTGGTCAGATCTTCTGCTGGTGTAAATCAGTGTTGCTCCACTGACTTAGATTGACACCTGCCAAGGATCTGGCCCATGTCTTGTAGAAGTTTTCAGCTTGTAACCAAAACCAGGGATACTATTATTAGCCAGAGGCAATCTCTCTTACTTCCATTTACTCATCCCCATTCCCTTTGTTCCACCACCTCTCAAATACTGTTGGTAGAGATTTTAAGGTAAATAAGGATGTGTAGTAAACTCTGCATACAGCAACAAAGGTTGCTTAGCAGGGATCAGACTTGGACTCTTCACTATGGAAAGCCCCAGCCACTGCCACTTGAGTTAAAGGAAGTAGCACATCTTCAGCTGGGAGTGAATGAGGAAGGATACTTCACTTCACTGTAGAAATGAATGGGTGAAATTCTATGTCCTATGTTGTACAGGTCAAACCAGATGAATACAGTAGTCCCTTTTGGACTTACAAATGTATGAAAGAGCAGGTGCTGGCAGCCACTAGAAAAACACATGACTAGAGCTGGATGAAAAAATTGACAGGTTTTTGAAAAGGAATTTCATAGAAACAGACCTGTTCCATGGGAATGTGTCTATTGTTTTGATTCTAGAAAGTAAAAATATTTTATTTGTTCTGTCTTTTGGATTAATTTAATTATGACTCTATTCTAGTCAAATACAATCTACATAAATGTAACATTAAAAGTCAAAATGGACAGAATCAAAATCATAAAGCTGAAATGAAGTATGTTACCTTATCAAAACAACAACAGTTCACCATGTTCAAAACAAAATGGGTCAACGGATCCAGACTGGAAATGTTTGGAAGTTTCATTCTGTGGGAAATTTTAACATTCCAGCTTTTCATTCTGATTTGAATTAATCTTTTTTAAATGCCGGTCTTTCTCGGAGAACAGAAATTCCACTTCTCAGCTTTCCACATGACTACATGCACTAAGGTTTGATCATATATTCACTGAAGTCAAAGACAAAGTTCCTATTGACTTTAATGGAGCAGGACCAGAGCCAATGCCAGTGTGTTACAGATGCATGTCTGTTAATTTTATTCCTGCCTAATTAGTGTCACCTTTTGCCATTGTGTAGCCCAATTAAGGAAAATTGTTTGGTTTTAAAGTTTGAACTTTGAGGTGATTGGATATTTGATTCTCTCTGAAGTTCCCAACTCCCTACAGCCTTCAGAATGGCACTGACCTCATCCAACTCTATTGTGGGTTTTTGCCTTTTGCCAGCAATCAACTTTTGGAACTCTGCCTACTCCAGCTAATCTGGTTGCTGTACATTTTCCTCCCAGCCACATAATGTACATAGCTGCATGTTTCTGTCCCACAACTGTGGATCATGCACAAGTTATTGGTTAGGTTGGAACAGCTTCCAAAAATAATCCAGCTGTTTGTGTCCAGACGGGGTTGCAGTGATCATCGATGATAATTATAAAAATAAGAGAAGTGATGAGTGCGCCTACTTCCTGTGCTATAAAAAATTAGAACAGATTACTAAGTAAGTGCATTAAATGGAAATAATATGAAGTAGCCAACTCATGTATTGACATCAGGAATGAACAATGGATCATGATTAATACTGGCAATAAGTTAGGTTGATTTCTGTGTTATGCATGTGACTGCATTTTATTGTGAAGGATAGATCGTTTAGCAGAAACACAGAGAAAACCAAGAAACTTGATAAGACAGACACCATCCTTGGATTGCCTCTGTGGGACAGTATTTTGGTGCAGTCTCTTTTGGAGGAGGAAGTGTAGGGTTACCCACTTCCCCTTGTCTACGTTGATGTTTGCTAGACATTGTCTATGTTTCATGGCTGCTCTGTCTGCACCCTCTTGTATGGCCACCAGCTGTCTGTTTAATCCAGTCCTGCAAGCAGAGTTAATGAGACATTCCTACTTATGTAACCTGGTGTGATTAAAGCCTCAGATCTTTGCACCTCAGCAGCTGCGCGTTGTCATTGAGATAAATATTTTAACTGCTCTGTCAATTCCCTAGTTGCCCCACGTAAGTGGCTGGAAGAGAGGCTACTGTTTCACTAAGTATTAAAGCGGAATTCAAATTCTGACAAAACAAATGTCTAAAAACAACCTATAAAGAGGTGCAGAGGGCCGGGGAGGGAGATTGTTGTGGCTGGTCAGTGGTTGATAAAATTTAGTTTTCCGAAGGGCATTTCTTGTGCAAGGTATTCAGAGATTTACAATGAAAAGAGCCGGATCCTGGTTGTCTGGACATGGACCAAGTAGCAGCTGATTGTGTTCTCAACAATATCTCGTGCACAACCTTTGGCATTACAATCACAATCATCAATGAAGCGTCAGTGTGCTTGGTGCCGTACAAAATGCAAAAATGACAGTGTTCTTGAGCTCACGTGTGAAATAGGACCCCAGCTTATTTTTCACAGAGAAAATATTAGTCAGCTGGGAGAGCTGGCTAGTGATTGGAATTCATGAGGACTCCTGGTTGTCTTCCTGCCACTGTCCCTCTTAACTAATGTGGACCAGTCACTTAATCTCTGTGTATGCCTCAGTTTTCCCTAGAGGTAACAACTGAGAACAGAGCCCTGCTGTATTAGATGCTGTACAGGCGTGTACTGAGACACCCTGCCCTGAATAGATAAGACAGACAAAGGGTGGAAGGGCAGAGAGAGACCCAGAGTGGCAAAGTGACTTACCTAAGGTCATACAGCAGGCCAGGAGCAGGACAGGGTATAGAACTCAGGGGCACTGGACTGGGATTCAGGAGGCCTACCCATTAAATCATGCTTCCTTGGAGTGTCTTCCAGATTGATTAATGAGTTTGTAAAGTGCTTTGAGATCCCTTTAATGATGCTCTGTAGAGAACCTCAGGATATTATGTGATTTGAAAAAAATTGCCTAACAGCTACTTTAAGTACCTACTGTGGTGATGGGTTAATATTTTCAAAAATGTTAAGGACTCTGACGTTAACCAGTGAGAGGCAGAAGGGAATTCTGTTTGTTTAGCCAAAGGCTGGTTAATCTTGTCCCCCATTTATGCGAGGGAAAAGGTTACAGACAGGACCAGCCCCTATGCATGGTGCTGCAGTCATTCAAGAAGCCCAGGTCCCCGGTGCAAACAGCTTAATACAAAACTCAGACAAAGGATAGGGGAGAAAGATGTTACTGGGAAAGCAACATGACTGACCAGGCTGCCTGTATGTTCCAAGGCTTTGATTTAACATTGAACATGAGCTAAATTTTAAGGGTTATGAGGCAAAGCATGATAGAATTGGGGAAGAAAGGCTTGAATTCTCAAAAGGGTAAGGGAGTTAGGAGTCTGGGTGTTGAGGCACCTAACTCCGTTAGGCACCTTTGAAAATTCCAGCAAGGATGCGTAATGGAGGAAGTGCATTTAGAGGACAGATTTGGAAGAGCTTGATCAGGTAGCCATTTATAGGCATAGGGAATCATTGCTAAATCTAGCACTGAGTTGGGTGAGAGGGGCAAAGGTAAAGGGCACTGGAAGACAGATTGACTTGGCATAACATAGATTTAGACCTCAATGGGGTGGAGCAAAATCCTTAAGGGATCGTGCACGGCCGCAAAAGTGAGAATGAGTTGTTTGACTTGGTGCACCTTGTGGTGGACTCCAGAAGGTCATGGGATCGGGGAAGATTGTGTAGTGTGTGGCAGGCAGAGGGATCTGTCTGAGCTGGTCCTGTTTTTGAAGGCAGTTTTGCCTTCTGCAGTATGGGTCAAAAAACGCTTGTCAATCCTGTTTCTGAGATAAGGCAAACTTGTTATAACTGTTGTTCTGAACCCACTTAAGAAACAATAAAAACCAAATCAAGATCAGTTAACAGATTATTTTCTAGTGTAGACTGGGCTTTATAACACAGAGCGCACACACATACCTTCCACTGCGTAGCTATGGTAGAATGTGGTTGACCCAACATGCATTTTCTGTGTGTGTGTGTAACGCTGAAGTCAGGAGTTAATCATTTTTCTAAAACCGACTAGCTGTGAGATTTCCATGCATTTCTCCCCCGCCCTGGAGCATTTTATTTGGAATTTGCTCTGACTCAGATGGGTGGTTTCTAAAGGTCAGTCGGATAACATATCACAAGCGCACAGTGTGCTTGTACATCAGAAATTTCTCAAAAGAGATTACACATTGGTAGCACAGCATAGCGAATCTCCTGGCTTCTGCACCATCACAATGAGCTCTCCCCTCCTTTGCATATAAAAACTAGGTCATTGCTGTAGACCAGGAATCCCTTTCAAACTAAATGTGTAATTTATATCCCTAGAAGTCTTTGCTTACTGTCAAATTCCAGCAGCCTATTTAAAAAAAAAAAAAGCATCAAGCCTAATCTTAAATATTCTGGGCCAGATCTTCTGCTGGTGTAAATGGTGTAGCTTGACTCAAGACAAGTTGATGGGTTCTTCGCTTTGACAGTTGGGGATGTGTGGTTTGTTAACAAGGACGCATGGCTATTGTTTCTGCTCCTTGAACCAATGACTGAAAAATGCATTTCCCACTGTCAGTTTTTGGATGACACTTTCATATCTAGATGTCTGAACACCCACCAGTGCCAGATTCTGTCTTGAACTAAGCACTAGAGCTTGTCAACAAACTTCTGCCAAAACTCTGTCTGAGGGGAAATGGCTTTTTCCTCCCCTAAGTGAAAATGTTTGCAAAAAAGAAAACACTCATTCGAAACTTTCTGATTTTGTTTTGACAAAAGCACTGAAAAATGTTCTGTTTTTGTAAGCTGAATTCCCCCCCCCCCCCAAAAAAAAACACATGATGTGCTGTCCTCAGATTTTGGTTTTTTGATTGGGTGGGGGGAGGGGGAATTGAACAGGTGTCAAAACACCCTCCTTTCACATTTCTCTCTCCAAACTTTCTCATAAGAAACTACTAGCTTTTCATTTCTTTCTTTTTTTTTTTACTAGCTACCTACACGGGTTACCCAGACCTTGGATTTAGAGGCATAAGGGTAAGAAAGTGCTGCATGCCTCTCTATTCCCTTCTAGAAGCAGGTGGGTGGGAGTGGTTAGAGCCAAGATTCTTCTTTTCAACCCACTTGCTGGTCATCACAGCTGAGCTGGTGCAGAGAGTCTGGTCATTTATTACTGATCGAGGCCAGCAGCAGCAAATTAATTTGCACATAATGAAGCAAGAGGGAATAGTGACTCAAAGTCTGAGTCACAATGTCTCCTGGGCTACTGCAGCTGAGGGTAGAACCCTTGCTCGGGGTTCTACCTAAAGACACAGGCTAGCCCATGTAACCATGGGTCATATAAAAAAATATGACTCAGGAGTCATATTAAACCAGACTCAGCACTTTTATTTGTAATGGGAAAATGTTCATGGTGTTTTTTTTCCTATTTGATCAGCTCTAGTCAATGACTTGCTGCTTGCCAGCTCAAAAGAACAAGCAGAGAAAACAAACAAAAACCCTCTATGCCTCTAATTGAAATCTGGCCTTTAGTAGATAATCATTAAGACCCGGCCACTTGGAAAACGAGTTTTCATTTGTAGATTTCTAGGGCTAGTCCAATATTTGAATGTTTTGAAGTTTGACCTCTCTCCCAATAAAAGAAAATATAATCTCATTTCTAAGACAGCACTAATAAATGTGAAGGCTAGAAGTGGTCAATACGGTCATGTAGTCTGCCAAAGATTTCTGCATCTAGCTCCAAAACTTGGGGTTGAACCTTTCTTTTAGAAAAACATCTAGTATTGATTTAAAGACTTCACATGATGGCAAATTTCCCACCTCCCTTGGTAACCTGTTGTTGTTATTGTCAATTACATGTGCTGTTTAAAAATTAGCATTTTTCAGCCCCAGAAGTACCTAGATAGAGCCACAAAGATACGAAGAAATACATAATGAAGGCTATTTGACCTTCAGAAACTTTCAGACCATTCTTTTTTTACAGTACAAAAATTTTATTTTTTTTTGTTAGGATAATTTAAAGTTTAAAACTGAAGTAGACATATTCATTTTACAAACAAGATATTCTTCAATAAGTAGGACCATTAAAAACAGTAAACAAAAAAAGCTATCTTTACAAAAAGCTCTGTGCATAGCAACTTCATACCGTATATAATAACTGACAAAGCGAAAAAAAAATACAAAATAAATGAACTATACAATTGGGAGAAATTATTTTACAAAAGGGAGCGAACGGTCTTTTAAAACCATGCATATTGAAAATGTGCAAAGAAATAGGGAGAATAAAGATGCTATAACAAGATAAATAATGAAATAAAACATACTCTTTCAAAGTTATGATAAAATTTGTAACTACCTATCGCAACACTTGTCTTTCTAGTGTCAAAAAGGAAACTTGGTCGAGAATTCTTAAACAGCAATGACTAAAAAAAGGACTGATTAGTTTACTCCTTTTTTCAAAAAAAAAAATCCTTACACACCAATTTACACATTATTTTTTTTATTTTTTGTCACTGCCAAAATCCTTGTTTTGTGATCAAGGATTTCTGGTTGTTTTTATTTACACATGTTTTTCCACATAAAGCTGCCAACAAGTTGAACAAGATGCTTTCCACGCATGAGCAAAATTTATATTCTAAATCATGGCTATGTTAATTTCATTACTTGTGGTCAGCTCAAATCAAGCTAAGACATCTTTTTTGTTCACTTTGTCGGCAGCTACATTCATATTTCTCTTTCTCCAGGTACTTGACAGAGTCTTCTAGGGAGGTTTTCTTTAGGTCTAAATTGTACTCCTGACTTTCTAAGTAGTGCGTGACTAGCAAATAGAGACCATCAAAATAACTTTTTTTTAAAATGCCACAGGAATTTTGAAAATTTTAGAAGCATTTGTTTAAATGGTCTGATTTTCTTTTTCTCTTTTCAAAAATTGGCAGGATTTTTTTCAATCTGTCGAAGACAACCAATCAAAAAAACACATTTTGAACAATTAGCAGGCTAGTATTTTCAAGAAATATTTCCAATGAAAAGTTTTGAGCAACAGATGAAATTATTTAATTAAAAATATGGTCTAGAAATCCATATCCAGGATTTTCTTTGTGCACAGAAGTTTTAAGACTGGCTCCGTCTCCTTTTGATAGCAGAGATGCCAATATTTGAAGGTAACCAATAGGAATTGTTGGAGAGGCGAAAACAGGGACACGCATCTTTATGCACTTTATAGAGCAAATGGACTGCTTCAGTGGCAAAGAATGGAAAAAATGAGACACTTCAGCATTTATGGGAGAGGCCCAGAATGACAGGTGGACAGTGAGGGGTGAAAAATACCCTAGTGAGTTTCGTCCATCTCTTGGCAATGTAAGGCCTGATTCACTGAAGTCAATAGGAGTCTTGACTCCAGTTCTTATAGCCCGTCATGCAAATTTTCTGTATATACAAGGGAGCCTGAAACATCAATCTGTAGCCTTCTAGTTTCATTATGATACTGATACTCTGAGTATATAAACATTATTAGATTATTTGTGTTATATAACAGTCAGCAGGCTAGTCAGACTGAGGGTGAATCTCAGTGAATTTATAAGAGTACAGACTTTCACTCAAGACTCCTTACCACATAAGGTCCTTTCACCTTCTTCTGCAGATCATTTGGTTTCAAGAAGAGCCACATGTTAACTCCCAGATGTTGCTAAGGGCACACAAAGGATCTGCAGAGGCATTAATTCTCACAACCACCATTAATGGTAAGTTATCTTATTTCATCTTTTCTGGAATTCAGACATTTTATCTAGTCTAACTACAAGACTTTGGTTAACTCCATACTCAGGATTTTGCTCCTGGAACATCAAATATCCCCAACCAGTTCTCTCCTGGAGGGTACACTTAATTGCCACTTACGCTGCTCTTTAAATGGGGGCGTTGAATTTAAAAGTAAATAAATCCCTTTTCAAAGTGGATTTCATGCTACATAATTGATCATCTATCAAACAGCCACAGCATGGTCAGCTGTAACACAAGCCTCTCCCTCCCCTGCCTCCCAGTTCTGTCCCACAGGGATCATTTGAGTTTCCTTGGCCTCTCTGCTGAGCTGGGAGTTAATTAAGAGCCAGATCCTGCAAACACTTAAGCACATTCAGTAAAATTTCTCACATAAGCCCTGATCCTGCACTACACCCCATGAAGATGTAGCCTCACGCAGGTTCAACTCTGGTGCACTGCAGTGCAGGATCAGAGCTGTAACTAATCCATCTCATTGTCTCCATTGGGATTATTTACATGAGCAAAGTTATCCAGGTGTCTGCTTTAAGGATATGGTCCTATGATGCTGGTTCTTGAGATGGAAACACCTGTCCACTAGAGACTAGACTAAGATCTATGAAGTCAGGGGATACAAGCAGCTTTCAGTCACAAATAACCTGGTCTAGATTTGAGGCTTTATACCCTATTACTAATCCATTCCCAAAATAGAAATACACATTAGTGTATACACTGCCAAAGTGTCATGAACGTTGACCCACTCCCCTTCTACCATATTAAATGATCACAGAATAAACTAATAATTTACTCACCCATCAAACACAATGATTCTCCTTGGCGAATGGGCAAATCAAATTTTGGGTGTTGCTTTATCTTAAGGGTGCATTTATAAATAGTTAAATTACTTCTTAATAGACGTTATAAGAATGTTACCACCATATGTAGCGTGTGTGTTAGAGACACTCATTATAAGAGCTGGTTGAAAACCTTTCTATGAAAAATGGCTCTTCAACTAAATGGAAATTTTCATGACCATTTTTTCATTTTTCATCAGGAAACCAAAACACACTCATTGGTGTGGCTTTTCCCCCTCCCCTTGTGCTTCCTTTCTTCTTTTTTTCCATTTTGAAATGGAAAATGAAACAAGTAAAATTTTTCTTTTTTGATTCGTTGTTGAAATGCTGAAAATTTTGAACCAAACAAATATGGCGGGGTTTTTTTTCCATTAAAAAACTTAGTATTGTTTGACTACGACTAGTTCTAGCTCTAAGAACATCAGTGGAAGATGGCAAAAATAATGTATTGGATTGCACAACCACTGCATGACCATTTAATGAAATGTATTAATCATTAAATACATTAAAGACTATGAAGCATTTTCCGATTTACTGATGAAAAGTGCTATATCAGAATTAGGTGGTATTATTAATTATTGTTATTACATAACCCTTTATGACTGCACCCTTAATATAAAATGTAATCCTATTTTGTAAGTCTGCCATAACTTCATGAAAAACTATCTTTTAGAGAACCTTTCTGATCCCGCCTCTCGTCCGTGTGAGAATTTGAAAAATAAACTCATCATCACATGAAAACCTGATTTGTTCAAACACAGAGGCCTGGTCTAAACTGGAAGGGGGGTCAATCTAAGTTACACAACTTCAGCTACGTGAATAACACTCCCCTGTCAACTCCACCTATGCATCTCGCTCCGGTGAAGTACCGGAGTCGATGGGAGAGCGCTCGGTGGCCAATTTATCATGTCTTCACTAGACATGATAAATCGACCCCTGCTGGATCGATCGCTCCAGAGGTAAGTGTAGATATGCCCTTAGAAGCCATTCATGTTCCAATAGGGTCTTTGAAACTAACCACCTTATCCTAGTACCTGAAAATCTTAAGTGAAGCACAAGATGGAGAAGGAGGGAAAAGATGTGGATAAAATTCTTACATTAACTACTGGTTTATATATATACTGTAATGTGTATAAAAGTTTGTGATGAGTTAATTGGAAAGAATCCTATACATCCTTGCACATAGTTCAACAGAGGGAGAGAAGGAGCAATGGCAGCAATAACAGTACGTCTCTTAAACTTGTCACTACATTTTTGCATCTTTTTTCTTCATTGTACAACAGGAGGAAAAAAGTCCAAAAAAGGTCTTAATTGCTACCTCTACATACAATAAGTTACAAGTTTATTTAAATAATTGTAAAACATCTTACATTTTTTAAAGAGGTTAAACTATAAGTAAACACACACATACATCAAAAGTTCCATCATTCATGACAATTTGTCCTAGAAATTCTTCCATGCTGGTACCCTGTTTTGTTTGTTTGTTTGTTTTTTTCTGCATAAACTAAATTGGTATCTGAAAGGCTCCATAGAAAATAGAAACTTCAACTTTTTTCCCCTACAAAGTAAAACAAATAGTATCCAAAATATCAAGCTTGAATCATTTGCCAATTTTTTTCCTTTTCATATTTTACAAACGTTAGGAAGGTTTCATGTCCATCAAAAAAGACCTTGTGTTTCTGACCCCATCATGCTAACCACTGTCCATCCTGGCTCTTGGCTGATTCTTTGTTTGCAGTGTTTTAGGAGTTGACATGGCTACATAAGAAACATGGAACACACAAAAGATCCAGACTCCTATCTTGTCCAATTTGTAGCAGTTGTTTTTTTTATTTTTTCCGGGCGTGGCTTTCCCCCCCAAAAGAGCTTGTAGTGCTTTTTTCTTTTTAGTGGTCCATCACAATAAGTAGTTTTGTGCTGTAAAAGAAAAATGAAAAACAAAACAAAAGCAAAATGTCCTCTTCTTTTACATCGGGGGAACGACAAGACCGGTCATGGCTGAAAATAAAGATTGACAAGGTTGAAACTTTGGCACCTCCTTTATGAATGCAAAATAGTGAGCTGCTTCCTCTCCCACCTTTGATCAAATATCCTCATGGCAACTATCTGTGGAAAAGTAATACTAGGCAAGTTTATTAGTCATAGAGTTTAAGGCCAGGAGGGATCACCAGATCATCTCATCTGACCTCCTGTGTATCACAGGCCACCAACCCCACCCAGCATCCACACACTAAACCCAACAACTGAAATTAGACCAAAGTATTACAGCCCACAGGAGACTAAACTAGTATATGTCACAGGCAGAAAACAGGAGAGATTGAGGTGCACCAGTGCCCAAGGCTGGCACTGATCTTTCAGCTTCTTTTAGTGCCAGTTAGCAGCTTAAAAAGAGGAGCTAGCATCATGTGACCCAACCAGCTTGCCGCAAGTGATGAACGAACTGCTCGTTTAGAATAAACTCCTCCAAAATGTCTTGCCTTCTGATGTTGCTTGTTGGCTAAATGGAGTGAGCTGGTGGCCTCAGCACCGTGCCCAGCTTGAGATGCCTTCAAATGGCCTGATTTTCATAGGGTGGGTGCTCAGCACTCCCTGAAAATCAGCCCCCTTTCGGGTGTCTGAAGTTGAGTCCCCGAAATCACTAATCACTTCTCAAAATGTAGGCTCAAGTGTCAAAACATACCACGACCACCAGATCCCTGGGTGAGCAGTCACAGCAGAGTGGCTGAAGATGAACTACATATGAAAACAACTCCACTTCCAGCCAGTGAATAGGGGTCACACTTCATATTAGGGAAACTTGGAGGAAGCTTGCATTACCACTTCCCACCCTGTTTTCCTTCTGTGCATGAGTTACAAGGTTTTATCTCCCGGGCTGTCAATCCCGCTCCTTTCCTCTGCACTACATTAAAGATAACTCCCCATCTCCCACCTAAACCCTAGTGAGGCAAAGAATGAGTTCTCAGGCCTTGACTGTATAAACTGCTTACTTTTTAAAAAAAAACAACCCAGATTTCCTTTTAAGGATGCCTAGTCAGATGATGATGCTTAGGAATGAATATTAGCTTATTGAGAGGGAGGTCATCCATCTATGTTAGTGCTATACTGCTGCCCATCACTGTAGTATCTGCTACTGGTTTTACACAAAAAGTGCTCAATGTCCTTAGTAGAATTCAGTAATATCTGGCACTTCTCCCTTTTGGGGGGTCAAAACTCAGCTTGGGTCCTCCATTCTCCTTCCCCCACTCTCCAGCTTTAAATTTCTCACTTGCACAAATGGTTAGGCTATGACTGGGCAGTGGTAACATGGAATCAAATGGGAGCTGTACATCTGAAGCATTTACAAGATCTGGGCCAAGGGTTACATTTCCCAATTCATCTGGGAGTGACCAGAATTGGATTTTGTTCATTTAGCTTCCGTAGAAATTACACACCAACCTCTCTTTCGCTTGGTTTACCCCCTTTCTCTGAATCGCTGTAATTTACCGGGCATGTTCCCAGAACACTGGACACATGTAAATTATTTACTAGTCACTCTGACGGGCTTTAATTGCAGCTGTATCTTTCCTAACAGACAAGTGGAGGATTTTAAGCTGCCCGAAATGTTCCCAAAGGCTTTGTTGGGTAAGTTTTTTTTGTTTGTTTGTTTTTATTTTATATATATATATATATATATAAAACAAAAGCTAGTAGGTCATGTTTTCAAAGGGGCCTTGTTTCAGTGTAAAGCCCTAATCCTACAAAGATTGATGCCCATTGAATTCAGTCAGATTATTCATGTCCTTAAAGTCCTGTCTTTGCAAAGCCTTGAATTTCACCCTTATGTTTGTGTTAAAGTAAATTGCAGCAACAGAGTAAGATCTTCAGCTGGCATAACTCCATGTTTTTTTTGTTTTTTTTTTAGTGGAGCTACATTGATTTTAAGCAGCTGGAGATCTGGCCCACAATTGGGATCATTTAGCATTATATGTAAATAAATGTTTTTGTGTTCAGAAATGATGATGAGGAATAAAGCTACCCTGCCATTTTAGGGCACAGAGCCAGAAAGAGAGAGTAAAACTGACCAGTCTAGATTAAATGCCGCTGCTGAGTGAAATCTTTCTTTAAAAAAAACAATGCCTAAGACTTCCTTGATTGCAGTGCTGTTGTAGCCATCTTGGTCCCAGGATATTAATGAGACAAGCTGGGTGAGGTAATCTCTTTTTACTGGACCAACTTTTGTTGATGAGAGAGACAAGCTTTCTAGCTACACAGAAGTCTTCTTCAGGTCTGGGAAAGGTACTCTGGGTATGTCTACGCTTAAACCACTACAGCGGTGCTACACCTGCACTGCTGTGGCACTTAAGGGCTTGTCTAGGTAGCACAGCTCCATCACTGCAGCTGTAGCACTTCAGTGTAGACCCTACTTAGGTCAATGGAAGGGGATCTCCTGTCAGTGCAGGTAATCCACCTCACTGACCTAGCGCTGGCTATGCTGGGGGTTAGGTCAGCTTAACTACATCGGTCAGGCATGTGAATTTGTCACATCCTTGATCATGGTAGCTATGCTGCTGTAAGTTTTTGGTGTGTCACAGCTAAATACAAGGTGGAACAGTTTGGTTAGCATAAGCAATTAACAAATGTTCTAAAAGACCATTCAAGGTGAAATGGCCCATTCACTGCAGAGGCATTACAGGACCAAAAAAATTGGGGGATAGTGGGTTATAGATTGTTGTTATAAGCCATAAATGCAGTGTTTTTGCAAGACACTAAAAATCATCTGAATAAAGTTATGAATTTAAGCTCTCCGGCTTTTTTTTTTGGCAGGTATTGTGCAGGTTTCCTTTGAGGATGAGGACTGAGAGGTCACATATGGAGTGATCATTTTGTGAAAAATGTTCACTCATGGGCGATAGGGTGTTTTCATCATTTTTCTGCATGACTTCATTTGAGAGTGTTGTGATTGTCTGGTTTCACCCACATAGCTTTGACTGGGGCATTTAGTGCAATAGTTGTGGTGGTCCACATATTGCGATAGGCATCTGTAAGGCCTATGAATCCACCAGTTGGTCCAATAAAAGACATGATCTCCCCTACCTTGCGTCTCTAAGAATTCCTTAGCATTTTTCATGCAAGGATCTTAAAAGCAATTTACAAAAACGCAAGTCATGTAGGTATGTATTTTTATTCCTACATTACAGTGAGGGAGACCAAGCCACTAAGAGGTGAAGTGACCATTTCTGTTAACGCCCATGATGTGTTAAGGTACTTCCCACCCCAAAAAAGGTGGTGTGATCCTTGTTCTATGGGCTGCCAAAGGATGGTTAGTACCACAGCTTGAAACAGACTCCAGACAGTGTGCTTCCCTGTGCATAAACAAGTCCCTTCTCCTCCTCCCATATAGAAAAGAAACACAGCTGGGGCATGTCTGCGCACACAAGTGGCACTGGCTAAACTAATGTAAGAGGGGCTCTAGACAAAGCTTTGCTGGTTTAGTTAAATCAGTTTATCATCGGACCTTTAGTTAAACTGATGCAACTTTGGGTGGGAACCAGGCCCTGGATTCTTTTTAAGGTGGGAAAGTTGTCCGAATGATGATGTTGGCTAAATTCATGTTTTAATTTTTAAAAGAGACGCCTACAATCCAGTTGATTGGGCTAATATTTTTACAGATTAAAAAAGGCAGCGATACCTGTTAGACTCATTTCTCCTAGTGCTCGGCAGAGCTCTAATCACCCCTGACACTGCCATCTGAATACCACATCTCCAGCTGTTCCTGTGGCAATGAGTAAGTAGACTGAAGAATATTTTCTACACACACCCCAGGTGCACACACTTCTTTCCACAGCTCGGATCTGCTGCTCTTTCCTCTGCTCCACCCTCTTCCCCCCGCCCCACTTCCCTTTGGGGCTGTGCTGTCAAAAGCCTATTTCCCAGCCTGTACCACTTTTTATTGAATGTTTGTGAGGTTTGGATTAAGGTCTTACACTGCTAGCAAAGCTGTAATTATTTTTGCCTGTATTACTATATATTGAATCGATGTAACTTTTCAATAAAGGTAGTTCAACGCAGGACACTCCCTGATGGGTTGGGAATATAGAAAGCACAGTCATTATCCCAGAGGGATTTTATTATTTCTTGGAGGGAAATGGAAAAAGAATTAGAGATGAGCCTTATTGTATTAGCCTTGACAGCTTGCAATTATCAACTGAAACACTTGATTAAAATTGTCACAAGGTTGTAGAATTTTTATATATATCTATATATCAAACACAAATAACACCCAGATGCTATGGTGATAGGCTTCTTCGGTGTGTGTAATTAATAATAATAATAGACACTACACAGCAATGGACCCTTTAAATTTCTTCCTGCTTGGAGGGAAAAGAATTCAGTTTTACTCATGGAATTCACCTAGCTGGCTTGGAAGAATTTTAAAGAGGCAGGGTGTTATAGTAATGTAACCTCACATGCAGCGAACCAGATTTTCAAAAACAACTGGTGATTTTTAGGTGGCCACCTTGAAATCCCTTTAAAGGGGCAGGTGCTCAGCCCTTTCTGAAAAACCCGTAAGGTATATCAAGTTAAGCATCCATAATCTCTAGACATCTGAAAGTGTGTGTGTAGCCATGTGTACAGAGACCCATTTCATGGGCATGGTATTTCAGAAATGCTAAGCACTCAGTTATCTCAATGAGAGTTATCAGTGCTCATCACATATAAAAATCAGAGACTAGGGAGACAAGACCTGAGGGGTGTGGGGGATGCTGCTGGGTAGCAGCAAGTGGGTGGAGGACAGGTTCCCCAGGCAACTTTAATTCTGGCACGTCTTTATTTTTGGGTGCTTGATTTTGCAACTTCAGTGTTCTTCCAACATAGTTTTTGGGATGTAATATATACATTTACTCTTATTTAAATATGAAACACTTCTTTTTACACCCCTGCCCCAGCTTTTTTTTTTCTTCTTTTTTTTACAGTTACCGTGGTAATTTTTTGACAAGGCTGCCTGGCCAATGTAAGAAGATTCACCACAGCCTGACCTAAGCAGTCCAAGGTCTAACAAGTTCTTAGATATCTCCCCTATCCCTTTACTAACTCCCTACACAACCACCTCTTTGTTTGTTTCCCTTTAGCAAAGGCCTTGACTTTCACTTATAATATAAACCTCAAGTTTGGGGATATTTTCTTTTGCATCCTAGTGATGAAACAACAAAAAGCTGTAATTTAAATATGATTAGGGTTGATATTTTTCAGAGATCTCTTGAATTAGCATTAAACAAATGTGGTGACAATGCAATCACCGCTTTGGGATAAGAAGTCAAACATGTTTGTCAAATTAAAATGGGTCTGGCTTAATCATTGAAAAAAATGGAATTGATTTTTTGCAATTACACTTTGCTTTGTCTGGAACAAGTAGACATGCATCATCAGTTGCCTCTTCCATCGTGTTGCTTCATGGAAGTGAGAGGACGGTAGCTTCCATTTCAACAGCGGATGGCTATTCAGAGTGGCAAGCTACAGCACTTCCAACCCCCAAGGAATTCAAGTAAATTGTTGGCTTACATGCTGATAAGAGGGTTTAATCCTAAAACTATTGGGCCTTGTTTGTTTTTGTGGGCAGACGACAATTCAAGCTGATGTCAATGGGAGCTGCAGCATCTCTGAAAATGAGGCCTATTAGCTCTTAATAGACTTAGCTGAAATTTTTAATTCAAAACTTTTGTTAAGGCAATTTTCGGGGTTGTGTGTAAGATTTTTTCCGTTTTTCATCACAACCAAATATTTTGAGGGGTTTTGTTTTTTCCTCCTTTTGTCATAGAATGAAAGCTGTGTAGGGTTTTACATTTTCAAAACACCTGCAACTTTGCCAAAGAAAATGAAATGCTGTTGCTTTGTAACTGGCATTAGGATGCAGTTTCTAATCTTCTGCTGTAACAAAAGGACCAACATGCCTCTCACTTGCATATGGTAAAAGTTGTGTGGGAATTAAGCCCCAACCGGGCAAATTGTTTAAGCACTTGATGGCAGCGCTGGGGGCTGAGTGAAGAATGCGCTATGATCTGAGGGAAGGATGTTGACTAGAATGCGGGTAATGCAAGATGTGGCCCTGTTGGCTTCTGTTTGTCCAGCATGTGTCAGAGATATGTGGCACCGCCTTCTAGCAAAACACAGCATTCACTCCTGCATATGTGAGTGAGCTTATGGTAGTTTCACATGGACAGAAAATTGCTTTCCCCACCAAATCAGAATGTGGGGGTTGGGGAGAGTGGAAATAACATTTCTTTGTATATTGGCAGAGTCCAGACTCTACTCCAGAGGGCCTGCATGGCTGAATGTAGCCCAGAACGCCTGCACTTGATCAGCTGTGGCCTCACTAATGGGTTTCAGAATTAAAAACAGAGAGCTTGCTATGGCTGCCAGGAATACAGATGGGATGATGGATGGTGAATGCTAAGTTTAAGTCTCAGTGTTACAACCATGAAGATGTTTGTATTAAATTGAAATGTGGGTTTATTTGTTTTTGCTTTTTTATAAAAACAATTGTGCCAATTAAATTTTCTCCCTCTTAATTGCTGCAGGCTGCTTTGTGTAACTAATCAAGTGATAAGGCTAGAAGAAGGGGACCACACGGAACACCAATGAGTTATACCAGCTGCCGCTCTGTAATAGGCATTAGACTGCAGAGGTTATGGTAGGAAAGCGTTATGGATTACAGTGTACACAGACTTCCAGCCAGTTGAGGCAGCCTGGGAGATGTAGTTCAGCTGGGGAGTCTGGCCCATAGAAGTGATAGGGGGGCGTAAGGCACTATGATGGCATTTCCAAAGGGAAAATGGCCAAAACCTTTACGTTGTAAGGTGTTTTGGTTTTTCAAAATGAAGCTGAAATTTTCCCTGGAAAGCAGACACTGAGGTTTTGACATTTTTCCAAAACAATTTTCCACGAAAGCAGTTTTGATGGCAAAGTTTTGACCTGCTCTAGCTAGGAGGGTGTGGTCAACCCTGAGGATCTCACCCTGACCAGCTAACACATTTGTGAACAGCTGTCTTTGTCTACGCTAGCTCCTAAGTAGTGTTTTAAATCACCTCAAGTTTTTCCAGATTAGACAAGCCCCTGGAATCCTAAGGGAAGAAGGAGAAATAGGTTAACTTGTCTTGTCTACATAGAAATCTGCACCAGATTAATAAAGGTGTGGGTTTTTTAAAAAAAACAACCAAGTTTGTTAAACTAGTGCAAAAAGCTTTGTGGACACTTACTGCTGTTGAAGAAAAGCTAAACTGCAATAAGCCTAAATCAATTAGGAATGACCTTCTACTAAACCAAAATAAATCACTTTTAAGAGTGTCCACACCAGGATTTGCATGTTTAACTAAACCGCTGCAAAGGTGTGTGTAGATGAGGTCTCTGTTCTTTATCTTTCCTCTTCTGCAGCCATTCAGGCCTCAACCCTAGAGCTTGTCCTCTTGAGACCTATCATTCTCCTGACCAGGTCAGGCATTGAGGGGAGAATTTAAGGTTGGTAAAGACTAGCTTTTGTTCATGAACCCCAAGTAGCCTCCCATCCTTCCTGCAAAGTACACTAAGAAATTGACTGGTCTTTTAGGGTATGTCTACATTGCAAATGGGAGGTGTGACGGTAGCACATATAGGCACACTTCACCTAGCTTTGACAAAAATAGCAGTGAAGCCACAGCAGCATGGTCTAGCCCCCTGAGTATGCAGCCAGGCTTCAGATGGGCTTGTACTTGGGCTATGGCTTCAGTGCTGTTACCACCCCTCCTGACTGTTGTGTAGACATACCTTAACAGCTGAGCATCAAAGAAAAGTTGGACACTGAGCCCTTCCAGCCCTCCCTCTCTTTATGGTGTGTGAATAGGGCCTGAAATATGTTTTCCAATTAAAAATAGATAAAAAAAAGAACCTGTTGGTATTTTACACTAGAAATGGAGGTCTGGCTGATTATCAGGCACCTGGCGAACTAGTGAAATTGACCATCTCAGAGAGTGAAGCTGAGCAACAGTAAAGGGAGGAGGAATCTTTTTATGAAAACTGTTTACAACTTTTAAGTTTTATTTAATCATTTCAATGACTAAACAGCCCTTGGGGAAAAAAGACCCCTTTAAGATCCCCTCTTCTGAAATGTGATTTCCCAATACTTCTCTCTACAACCAAGAAACTGGGGAAAAATACTGACAGCCCTCTATATTTCAAATGTAAATAACATGCAGAAAATAGAATTTTTGACATACAATCTTTTCTTGTGATGTTTAGACAGCCTGAAATGAGAACAAACCCAATTTAAAAAATAATAATCCTTTGCAGGTAACTTGTAACATGCTTAAGGCATTGTCTATGCTCAGGGATAAGTCAGCCAGAGGTGTATTATTGATGTGTGTATTGTGGTGGTGTCTAGAAGCCTTTGCCAAGTCGCCCATGTGTTAGACACTGTGCAAACAATCTCGGTAGCTGCATCACTGCTGAGCCCCCAGGGCAAATCTGGAAAACGATAGGGCACGGGATGGGGAATTAGGGGACTTGAGTTTGTTCCCAGCTCTGCAACCCTGAACAAGTCACTTCATCTTCAAGCTGGGGTCAACACCAATGGGTGCCACCCCCCCAAAGCCTTTCTGTGGCCTTAGGGACTCTCTGCAGCTATGCTGATGACTGAGTTGGAGATATTCCAAAGTGTAGACAAGACTTTGATGCCCTTTGGATTGGCTAGGGTCATGCGGGGTAACTGAACCACTGACCTTCTGAGGGTTGCCTCCTGTTCCTTGCATTATTTTTCTATTGAAATGACCTGAGCTGGTCAATAGTAATCTAGGCAGTCAGCGTTCCAGCAGTTTCCAATTTGCTTGCTTTCCTATCAGCTGCCTTACATCTGCGATGAGATGATTAGGCATAGTGCACTCATCATGCCATCTCATGTCGCGTCATGTTATATCTTCCCTATGCCGTTTTTAAACGGGCTTGATGTATGACATGAAATCAGCATGCAATTGTTTGGCGCGGGCTCGCCTGCTATCAATTTGGAGTGTGTATAGAATTGGATGGTGTTCACGATGGACTGCTGCTTGTTCCACCCCATAGTGTCCTGTTATATAATGGGAATGTGTAGCAGATGGAAAGATGTAAGCAGGAACACATGGCACAGGATGAGGTTATCTGAGGGTATCCCCACATGGCTTGAGTGGGTTGGCTCTCAGCTTTGTGTTGTCCAAGAGGCATGTGGGATTGCTATCTAGCCTCACTCTTTAAGGTCGGGCATGCTTTCTACATCTGCCTTATAAAACAATACTTTGTCCTCTCTAGCAGCTTCCATCTGCGGATCGCAAGGGAATTTTGGCAAAAATTTCCCACTGCTGTAAACTCCACCAATGGCAAGATTCTCAAAGGTATTTAGCTGAAAGGTAGGGTGGATCTGCACTACTGGGTGCATTACAAACACTAAGGCTTTGTCTACACAGAGAAGTTAATTGCGATTAAAGCAGGGTGTGAATTTAAAGCGCAGTAGCTATTCCTGACGTGGACACTCTAACTCTCGGTGTGCATGTTATTCCAGAATTAATCAGGAATAGCTCCTGTCTAGACAAGCCCTAAATTAACACTCACAAAAAACCTTGTGAGGGATGTAAGTATTATGCCTATTTTACAGATGGGGAAACTGAGATGGATACAAGGTCAAATAATTTGCCCCATATCAGAGCTGGGAATAGAAGCTACATCTAACTCTTTGGCCTGTGCTTTCATTGTTAGGCTATATACTTCATTTCCATGAGCCTGATCCAAAATCCCCTGAAGTTGCTCATGGAAAGAATGCCACTGATTACGAAGTGGGTTAGATCAGGGTTTACTAAGAGCACTGCCATGCTCCAATAAAATGTACATTTTTAGAACATGTGTTAACTGGTGGATGTGAACCCACCATCTTAGAGTCCAACTTGCCCTGTCTACACTAGGGTTTTAGAATGCACTAAACATTTTAGCGAATGTGTTTTTAAAAAGATAGCTTTTAGCCTAGGCTAGGCCAGCCCTAAAGTAATGTTGACAAAGGAGCCCTGGCAACTTGTGTTTCGGACAGGATCTGGACCCATGGCCTAATTTCCAAATTAACATTCTCACAGTGTTTACAGCCCCTAAATGGTATTACTGTGCGCAGAAGTAGGGGATTAGAAATCTGAATTGCAGCATAGCCAGTGTCTTCTAAGGGCTGGTCTATAAGCAATTTTTAGTACTAGTTTCATTGTAGTGATGTGAAACCAGTATAGTATCAATTTAAGTAGACTAAAGATATATAGGGGTAGACAGGCACCTTTATAAAACTGATCCACACTAAAAACTGTGTCTAGACCAGGCCTAAGGATCCTAGGTGCGAGCCACTAACATTGCAGGGAGGTAGCTTTTCTACCCTTCTCTGAAAACTAAAATGCTTCTTGAGGTTAGTATTTACAGTATTGCCTAGGGACCCCTTGTGCCAGGCACTGTATATACACAGAGTGAGGGCTTGTCCAAATGTAAAAGTTGTACTGCTTTAACTGTAGCTACACTCCCTTGGTGTGGACCCAGTTGGATTGGTATAAAGATTTGTTTTTTCCCCTTAGAGTTATTACCATATGGAAAGGGAACACGCAATGCCAGGTTAAAGGTGCCTTTTATTGCTATAACTGCATCCACACTGGGACCTGTACAAAAAGCGCATGGAAAGCACTCATGAGAGAGAGCGAGTTCCAACCCAAAGAGCTGCTGGTCGCACATTCCAGTAAGGTTTCACTGATGAAGGGCTGATAGATGGAATAGACACTGAGCAACATGAGTTATGGATGGATATAAGCAACCTGGTGACTGAACAATTGATTTACCCTTTGTAAGCTATTTAAAAATGGACCCTTGATATAAAGTGTAGCTGAGCATCCAATCTAAATAGACAAGACAAACTGGATATGCCTAGACTAGGGAAAAATGTGTTGTAAAAATTGAGTTAGCTACTTTGAGGCAGCCTGGGGTGGACCTCTACTAGCTTAACACAGCTGTAAGATGTCAGAACCTAGTGTAGATGCAGAGTGGTGTTTCCAAGTGAGGTTGGCTATCTTGAGGTGGTTGATTTCTTTTATATACTTTTCTTTCCTTTGGCTAGTGTAGCGTAACTACAAAGAGTGAGTGGGACTATCAGGGGACTTCCTAAAATAAGGCCTTGTCTCTACACCAGTTGGAGCAGTTTACCAAAAGGCTTATGTAGTTCCCTTTCAATTCTACATGGAGCTGCTTGGGTGCAACATGTTAGCACAATCTATAATTCACGCCTCTGTAGTGTGCACTGCACTATGGTGTAGACAAGCCCTAAGGCTTTTTAAAATCAGATTTTGCTAAAACTGGTGCAAACGTGTGTTGTTTCAGTTAAGCACTAGTCTATGGGGAACAGGTTCAAAGTAAACTAAAATAAAAATTTCTACATAAAGGTTTGCACCAATTTAACTAGATCCATTTAAATTCACATCCTAAATTAAGCAGCTTAGGGCTTCTCTACTGGTTTATGTAGATATTGCTAAATCAATTTAAGAGTGACTTACTTAAACCAGTTTGAGTGCCTCGTATCAATTTAAGAGTGTCCACACACTGATTTTAAAGGGGTACAATGTCTATGTAGACAAAGCCTTATTTACCTACAGTTCAAGTATTTTCTTCAAATCCTTTCACTCCCTTTTTAGCAGATTGGGACAGAAGTAACTTAAGACACAGACAACATTCAGGAAATCTCACTGAAACTAACTTGCTTCATATGGACCTGTATTAAAGGCATGAAATCTCTCAGGTAACTGGCAATTTTTTTTTTTGAACAGCTACAGGATACTTCTATAAGTTGGCTTTTAAAAATATAATTATTTTTGTCTGACGCACATATGGGGTGTGATTCTTTAATAAAAGAAGAAAATTTATGTGCAGTCCCTGTGGCCTAGGTAGGGATTAATAATGTACCCAAACAGGTGTGTTTTGTATGGCTCATTTTGGAATTACCACTGACTCTTGGCATGGCTGAAGTCCCAGAGCCGTTTTCTAGGGTATCTCTAATGAACCCTGAAAGAGCCAGATCGCTTCACAGGATATATATATTTATGACAAGTTGGAATGTATGTGTGTGCCTCATGCCTCCCCCACGGCCTGTTGAGAAAGGAATGTAGGACAGCCCTCCATTCTTATCTCAATGTTCACATTTGTTTTGCAGATCACCTTTAAAAAGGCTGTAAATGCACTGTAGGACTCAATTCCCTCTAGGAGCCTAAATCCTGCAGCAAGTTTTAAGAAACTGGTTGCTTCCTATAGAGCTGTGGATTAACACTGTGGGCAGATTTAAATGTCCTTGAAGGTCAGAGAGAAGCCCTTGTTTTCAAAAGAACTGGTTTTTAAATACAATTAGGGCATATCTACACTTGCAATGCATGTGGTGAAGATGTTCTGTGCTGATGGGAGACACTCTCCTGTCGCCATAGCGCTGTGCACACCCTCGAGGGACGTAAATTTTGCCAACATAGGCGAGGTCTAAGCTGCTGCTTAAGTGAGCCAGATCCTCACCTGGTGTGAGTCAAGCACAGCTCCCTTGAAATCAAGGTCATTCTCTTGAAGTCTATGGGGCTATGCTGATTTATAGCATTTGGCCCAATATTTGGATCTAGCTACATGTTCTATTTAGATTTAGAAAAAATGGTAAAAAGGGTGGGGAGAGAAGAGAAATCCCCTCCATAAACTCTAGGTACCCTCCACCTAGTTTAAAAATGCAGCAACTTAAGATACCGCTTACATATCCCCCTTCCCTTCCCATGTAGGGGGGGAAAAGGGTTAGTGAATCATACAACAGAGAAGGCTTTAGGTGCCACATGCTGAGTTTATCTGCAGCACTTTCATTCTGAGATGTTTAGAATCTTTTTTGGACATAAACACACATCAGATCCTGAGTTACTGTAAATCTGCATAACTCAGTGCTCACAAGATCATTCCAGCCTTATCAGTACAGGGGCTGCTACATATGTGCAGGCTGAAAATCAATTGTAAATCTCTTACCTCTAAACCCATTTCCATTGCCACTAGAGCAGGCAGGGGAGGGAGACCCTTGGGGTCTGATGACAGGGGCAAAGGCACTCTTCTGTTTGACAGCAGGAAAGACGGAGGAGGAGAATGGAAGTATGGAAGAAGCGCTGGAAGAGCCAACTGTTGGACTTGAAGACATTACTGCAACATGAAAAAAAGAGATCATCATCTTCAGCAATGGAATTGATAAGAGGCAAGGTAAAATTGCCTGAAATATTGTTTTCCCACCTTGATTCAGTTATGTGTGTATAAAAATACTATTAATAAGAAGCTGTTCCCATCACAGAATAGCTAAACATGGTCAGCTGGTAGGTATGTCTCAAGTGGATGCAGTTTTATTTAATATTTCTTCTTTCATACAAATCATATCCCAAAATGCTTTAAACACAGTTTTCCTATGGTAAAATTAAATATAAGCTTGGGGAATAATAATTTCAGGCTGAGTGCTGAAAAATGGCAGAGTAATAGCCCAGAACTGTTAATATGAAGGCGCTACAGAGGATAATGCTCTTTTGCTCATGGGTTGTATGAAACAAAAGAGGATCTGCTACTAGATAAGTTGAAGGGCGGTGGGGGAGGGGTTAGGGCTGGTTAAATAATGGTAACAATATCCCTTCCCCAAAATGGAAAGTTTTAAAATCTAAATGCAATTTTTAGCAACCAAAAGGAAATGAAACATATTTAGGTTTTTAGTTTTCCCCAGTGGAAGAGGAGGGCAAAAATACATACATCTGAAAAATGTTCATTTAACAAAATAGCTGGTATGTCTAGAAACCCCTCTCCCCCTGCAACATTATGTTAACCTTGGAAGTGTGAAACAGCTGTATGTTTGCCATTAAGAAATAAACAATATGCACAATAAAGCAACCTGTTAATCCGAACTGCATCTCAAAGTGGGAGGCCAGGGATGAACTCAGGCTTGAACAGAGTGCTAGTCTAAACTAATTGCAGTGAAATGGTGTGGGGCCCAATCCTGTTCCACTGAAGTCACTGGCAAAACTTCCCCTTAACTAAACAGGGAGCAGGCCCTGTATCCACTTGAACGTTGTACATATTACTTTTAAACTTAAATCACTGTTCTAACACCAATGACAATTATTTTCAAGTGCCCCAAAACTGAGGGATTCAAAGATTACAGGGCCTGAATGGATCACCTAGTCTGACCTGCATGACACAGGCCATAGAATTTCACCCATTGTGCTATATTTTAACAAAAGAGAAAATAATTTGCACTTATAGCTACTTTCAGCCAGGATGTTTTTTAAAGCACTTTACAGGATCCTGTTGAGCCTCAGTCCATCAGTGTGGTGTAGTACACATTGTCTTCATTTTTACAGATGCGGAAATTGAAGCACAGAGAAAGTCAGTAGTAGAGCCAGAAGTGGGGTCTAACTCCCAGACCTCTCCTCTCTAACCCTTTGTCACTCATTCATAGCTCAAGATTAAAGTGAAACTCTGCAGGAACACTGTCTCAATTTAGGTCTCAGTTACTGCGAATTCTATTCATTTATTGTTTTCATGGGGATTAAGTGACTTTAAATGTATCTTTTACAAGTAATTCAGCATGGATTATGTGATGATATCAGTGGAGCTGCAGCTTGGCAGAGACCAAAATGAAGCAACCACCCTCTTCCCTTCACACAAGGCCATGCTCACGAATTCACAGCTGGAATTTACTCTGCATGTATTCTTCTTAGAGAAGAGAACATTTGCTTAGTTAAGGGGTCTGTCAGCATTTCATTATAAAAGCCTATTGTCAGGGGTTTATAATTCAGCCGTAAAATTCTCTCCCTGAGCTGAAACTTGGCACGGAGCGTGCAGCCAGGAAGTGAAGGCTGTATGTAAAAATTTGAAGAACATCTGTTTGGCCATTTTGAAACTCTCCCAGCACAAAAACAATAGAAAAGGCAAGTTTCAGATTTGGGTGTGTGCATGGGGGAGAGGTTCACTGGTGTAATTCAAAAGTAGTTTTAATTAAACCAAGAACCGTTCCATCTAAAACACAGCCAAATTCCATTTGATATTGCAAACCATTAGCAAGTGCAGACGCGTGCTTTTTTTTTTTTTTTACCGGGTCATACTGTGTACATGAAGTATGTTAACCCTACTTTCATTGCATTCGTGTATTAGCACATGCAATTATTAGTTCCCAGTTGTGCAGCCCCTTACACATAGGAACCCATAGATAGGTGATAAAGCCTTAGCTGAGTGTCTGGAATAGTCTCAGGTTGTGGCCATCATGTGCAATAGATTTATTTTTTTCCCCCCAAAAAATCAAATTTCAGGCTCCAGGTATGTTAAGCCAGACATCATCCTTTTAGAGAGGAATGTTTATTACAGAAACTGTGGCAATGGTAATATAAGCTCCATCTGCCACTCTCCCAATCCCGTTTGGAGGAAACCTCTAGGGGCAGGAGGGGTAGTTTAGCTTTCACAGCCCATTCAACTCTAATGGCGGTGGGGGAGGCTTGGATTGTCAAAGTTCCCTAAGGGAGTTAGGTGCTTAGCTTCAATCTGTGTCTACACTGCAATCATGGAGTGTGAGTCGAGCTCAAGGAAACACATCCAAGCTCACTTGGGTATTGGAGTAGCAAAGCTGCCAAACTGTGCACTTCAGAACTGTACAAGTCCACCTGGGACGCTGGATATTTACTCAGATGGCTGAAGTGCTCAGGGCTTGTGCTATGGGCTGTCGCCCTGGACACCAACTTCTAGGGGGCACCATACTGCTGTGGCATTTGCCTTTCAGGTTTTTAAACTCTGCTGATTGACCAGCATGGGTGGGTGGGGACACACCAAAAATGTGTTCTGCCTTGGAGGGTAAAAAAGCTAGGGCCATTCCTGTTACAGCTAGCTTGGATATGTCCACATGAACTGCAATGACACCCTGCAGTGAAGACATAACCTGAGTGTGATTTGGGTGAAGAACTCCCTATAGACTCCTTTCAGAGTCCCAGGTGAAATACCTAAAGGGTCTAGAAATGACTCCAAAAACCTAACCCATCTAATAAAAATGATAACAGATGTTTTACAACCATCTTGTTATGGAGCAGGGATAAAACCATTGACATGTGATCCTTTTCTATTACAATATATCAGATATATTTATAAGTGAGCATTTGGCCTCTGCTGAGACCACCAGCAAGGGGGGCAGTTCTGATGGTAACTTTGAGATGGGAAGGATATAAAAAAATTATTAAGTCTTGACAGGCCTGACAGATGCCTCTGTCATAAAGGCTTGTAAAAGGTTTTGAGATCCTCAGCTGAAAAACACCCTAAATGCAAAGTTTGATCCACATATGGCTTAAACAAAAAAAAGTCTGCTACCAAAGAGGTGGGCACTTACTTCCATAGGGAGATCCTGTTGGAGAGCCATTAATGAATCCAGGTGAGCTGGGAACTCCCAGGTTAGACATCGGGACATTGCTGTAGCCATTCATGCTATTACTGGAGGTGCTATAATTAGACTGCTGAGGTGTTGAACTGGAAGAGTAACCTCGAGGGGAGATGCTGCTTGTATTACGAATGTAACCTGAAATAAATTAAACATTTCACAGTGAGTCAATGAATATGGCCTGAAACTTTCTTCTCTATTTTCCCAGTCTCAACAAAATCTTTTGAGATTGCTCTTTTAGACCCAGATTCAACACAACACTTCAGCAAGTTTCATTGATTTAATGGGACTGAAGCTTGTCTTTAAATGCTTTGCTGAAACAGAGCTTAAAACACTCACAGAAATTTGCGTTTTTTGAAGTTGTGTCTGTATTTTCCTAATCAGATTTGATTGTTTCAAACTTGAAATTGGAGTCTAAGATTTGAAAAAATAGTAAGCTCATCTTTTAATGGTTTTGCTACAACCTGTGGGCTGAGGTTATACTTTCCAAATAATTAATGGATTACCACTTAAAAATAAAGTACCAAAAGGTATTAGTAATATTCATGCAGTCACTTATAGAATCAACTTTGAATATACCATCCTCTTCTTGTCTCGCTCGGTGTGGGAAAAAATTAGCCCAACTTGACCAGTAGGGACAATGATTGCAAATACTGTAGGAGCAGGATTTGGGCCATTTTTCCCCCCATCAAACATAATTTCAGTTTGATGGGGGGGAAAAAAGAGGAATGAAGTAAAAAAAAAAAAAAAGTTTTTTCATAATTTCCATTTTAGGATCAAAGTTATTTTTCAGTGAAGAAATGTTATTAGAAAAATTTCATCCAGCAATAGTTTAATGTAAGTTAGTTACCATTGAGGAAAACAGTGGATTCTACTAGTTGAGTTAGTCCAGGTAAATTAATAAAGGCAATGCAAATCAACATGAACAATTGTTTTTCTGCATATTACATTCTGGAGATTAATACTTCATGATATCCTGGTTAAGTCAGTGCTGAGACCTTACTGCCAATCTGTGTAAAATTACCTTTCTAATTACGTTTGGCAGGATATACCCTGGACATACGTTCATATGACATGACTTTCACCTCTTGAGAGGACATTGTGTCCAACTAACTGTGCATTCAGACAACCCAGATTGTATATTACAGAAATCTAGTGTTAAACTGAGAAATCAAGCACTCCATTCAGGACATTCCAAAAGTTTAAATTGCTCCCCTGATGTTAGTTCTGCTGAGCTGCATGTATTTTATGGCACACATTACTAACAATGGTACATTAAGGTTCACATTCAACAAGGAAAACAGCATTAGTAAATACATGCAATTTGGCAAAGTTAACATTGTAGAAGAAACAATTCACTTTTAAAAATTCTCAGCCTCACTCCTTAATGGTAGTGGATGCATTTACTGACTTCGTGTTTTCTGAGGGCATAGAAGTTGGAATTCAGCCTTAAGTTTGCCAGAAAAGAGACTCTGGGTAAAAATTTCACATGCACCTAAGTCCTAATGACTTCAATGAAAGTTAGAAGCTGAAGTCCCATTTTCAAAAAGTGACTTAAGCCCTTGAACCTAACTCATGTAGGTGCATTAAAAATGTTCCCTTCTTAGAATCTGCTCCAAAACTCACTGAAGTCAAAGGACTTTGGATCAAGCATTTATTCATTAGATCTGCTCCTTGTATTTGTTCTGAGGAAAGTGGGCCAGAAATTTTGTCAAAACTTTTTCAATGAAAAGTGCCATTTTCATCAATTTAGAAAAGCAGATAATTTTTTCAGAATGAAATTTTATTGAAATCTAAATGATACACCTTTTTTGAAACAACATTGTTTATCTAGAAAAAGCAGTTTTAAAACAAGTCTGAAGAGGTCAAAATCAGAATAAAAATCAGCCAAAATGAATTTTTGAAATTTGCTGTTCAGGAAATTTCACAATTTTGTTTTTGGTCCAGGATGGAATGGAAAAAATTCAGAATTATGGCATTTCCTGAAAAATGGAAAACCAGGTTCCTGCCCAGTGCTAATTTTGAGTCGCCTCTTTCTTTAGTGACAAAAATAAGGAGTTTGTACCATTTACTCCACCCCACAGAGCCACTATTCTGTCTCCTGTGTCACCAAAAAAGTTGTTAGCTAAATTCCAATTGCAGAACTTCATTGTTGAAGACACATGAGCTAGAAAGAAACTAGCTTGTCCAGTTTGCCAGCAACACATTAGCAATAAAAAAGGTCATGTATATACTTTGAAACTGAGTAAATACTGAAGTTGAGAGATCAACATGGAATCTGATGTCCCCTGACACTATTTTTACAATCACATTTTAGGGTAGAGCTTCACACTTTGTGCAAATATTATAACAGACATTACCTTGGTTGTTCCCCTGTGTCGACTCTGAGATGCTGACTCCTAATTGGCTCCCATAGGAGTTGATTCCCATCATGCTGCTATGCGCTGGAGAACTAGACAAAGCAGGGATCTGGCCGGGATTCCTTGGGACACTGTACAAAGCTTCTGCTATGTCCGCAGCTCGCTTCAGAATAATATCCTATAAGACAGCAACAGCCTACAGTCAATTTAACTTCAGGACATTTTTACAAAATCTTGAAAAAGGGTTTTGTTTTTTTTTCCCCTCCCACAAAAGCAGCCACTCTAACCTGGTTATTATGTGGCGTTCCATACAGTGCTTCAACTAGGTCAGCGGCTCTTTTCAACAGCATCTCCTGGAGGAGGAAGAGAGATATGAAAATGGCAAACCTTCAGAGACCTCGCCTCTCCCCTCGCAAAAAAGAAAAAAAAAAGTCAGTTTTCTGCCCTGATTTGTTATCTGAAATAAAAAGCAGGGCCAAGATTTTCTAGTGCGATTGGTGTTTTGGGGGGCTCAACCTGGTACACTTTGAAGGAGTCTCATTTTCAAAAAGTGTTGACCTCCAGCCCCCACCCCCCCCCCTTTCAGGTTGGACACCTAACATCACCAGTCACTTTGGGAAGTTTTTACCTACACATAAGAGCATCAATAAATCACAATTTTATACTTCAACTGATAAGTGTTCCATCCTCCTGTCTAGGAGCTCTCCATAGTCCTGAAATTGCTCTTCAGAACATTGATGAGAAGATTTACAGTGGAGTTTTCAAAAACACCTAGATGAATTAAGAGCATGAGTCCCCATTGACTTTCAAGGGGACTTTTGTTCCGTCCTCAGGCACTTTTCCTGCCCTGAAAATTCCTACCCTTATTCTTTAAATTACACACGTTTTTTTTTCTCAGTAATTGTAACAAACAATTAAGATTCCTCAAAGCCATCTTCAGTGTTTCTGTCACCTGCTGTTCATGATCTCTGGTTATAGGGCTTTTTTAAAAATTACCATTATCTTCTTTCATCATACAAATTATACAAAATTATTATTACTTTTAAATATCATCAGAAATTAGGCTTGGATTCTGCAATGGAAGGCTCAAGCATGGCTATTACTATTATTATTGGTATTACAATAGTGCCTAGGAGCCCCAGTCACGGATCAGAACCCCATGTGCTAGGTGCTGTATAAACTTGGGTCTTTATACATTATAAATGTATCTGTTCCATGTGCTTTCAAAGCAGGTAACCTTAAAACTCACCTCTTTCCTGCTGTGATTCTGCTGACAAACCCCCTAAAACTGGATCTGTGCAGGCAGATCCATGGATCCTTATAGAATTCAATGGGGTGCCATTTGAGTGCAAAGGTCTGCTGCTGCGGATAAGGGCAGTAGACTATAGATATGTCCTGGGAGGGTGTCTGCAATGGTGGGTTCCCAGCTATGGAACAGATTCTCACACTGGCAATAAAAGAAATTCCGCATGCAACACATGGAATGTAACGGTAAGATCCGACTTACTACTCTGTGCTTTATTACATATCAGCGGAAAAAGCTGCAATTTAAAAGGCTTAGTGAAATGCTAGCAAATCTTTTACCTTGGCTAGTCTCTCTGGGTCACCGGGATGCCTCGGGATGACCTTCTGCAGTCTCTGGAAACCATAATCGATGGTGGGTTCATTTAAAGCTGGAAACGAAGAGTAGCCAGACATGAGTGTGAGCCTTAGGCAATTGCTGTTTTTAAAAAGCCCACAAAACAAAACACGAAGCCTTAAGGTGTATTCCGCAGAAGCCTGATACAAAGCCTGCTGATGTCAGAGGAAAAACTCTCGTTGATTGGAACACCAAACCCCGTAGTGTCCTTAACATAATAACCTTAATGAAAAATTGGCCCCAATTAAGGGACAGTCTTAGATCCCAGCTCCAGCCTAAGCCTGAATGTCTACGCTGCTATGTAGACAAAGCCTGAGTGCAAAAACCCGAGTCAATTGACCCAGGCTCAGACTCGGTGTTGCCATTTTTTCTTTGCAGTGTAGACTTACCCTTGGCCTAACCTTGATGATCCAAAATTGACTTTTCTAACTCTCAGAGTACCCAAAGTCTTTGGCTGTCCTCAGACACAAGTTTACTATAAAATCAAGGATCTAGCTTTTGAAAACCCTACTTGTAAGTGGTGATGGGATTTAAATAAGAAATTAACTCAACCAAGTGCTGAGAATCTTGCTAAAAATTCTTTGTACTATTCAATGATTAACATGTGCTTAACTCATTTGGCAGAGTCCCCATTCAATAGCAGCATCTTCCATCTTCTTGTGCCACTTTGTCCCTGTAAAAATGGTCACTTAAAAGAAGTGGTGCCAATAGCTGAGAGTGTCCCATCCTATCCAGCACTTAGTTCCTTTCCTAACAGTACTCAGCACATTTCAGAATCAAAGAGTCAGGCACTAGAAGAATGAAACCATCAAGTGACACAGAATATTACTCTCATCCAGATTTTCTGTTTATCTATGTCTGTCTTTGGTATAACACCATGAAGCTAAAAGGTCAGATTCCCCACTGAGATACATTTTATATTTACTTTTTATTAAATAATTACAGTATGGCATGAAGTTTAAATATTACAGGAGCTAATAAATAGGGAATTGAGTAGAGAAAACCCAGACCACAGAATTTAGACTTGGCTATACTTAGAATGTCTTCGCTCTCCACTGGGAACCATTCAGGTTTGCTTAAGGAGTTTAATAATACACATTTCAACTGCCACAGAATCTAAATCCCATTTGAGAAAGGGAGAATTTTTTATTTTTTTTTGCCAATCATGAGAATTCATGACAATTCTCTGGAGGGCCTATACATCATTATGTGCCATTTCTCTTCTTGCTTAGAGTCTACTCATTTAGGTTATATATCTTGGACTAAGCACAAAAATATGTATATGTTTAAATAAAAATATCAGATGAGGAATATCCAAATCTATTACTCAAGGAAAGGAACTGCCTATTGCCCAACATTATTTTTTCCCCAAGGGATTGGCATGTATATATTTGTATTGTGCTCTGACATCTTAAGAGCAGAAGGTTCTTAGATCATATAAAACTGTTCTGAGAACAATCCAACCATTTTACACACATTATATATATAGCGGCTTTGATCACAAAGGACATGCCCAAAATATCCAAGCTGATCACTTTGTACACCAATGAAATGCAACCCCCTTCAGAGGGAAACATTTCCAATTGAAGCTGAAGGGTGTGGCAGGGATTTATGTTCAGTTCCCAGGTTGAAATGTGGCCATGACATTGTTACCACCCCAACCCATAAAAAAAAAAAGTGCTATGGGATGCTCAGGTTATAGAAGGCATATATGTGCTCATTCCAAAGGCTTATAGGCCAAGATTTTGAAAAACGACTAGTATTTTGGGGTGCATAGCTGGAACCTCCTTAAGGGGGGCTGATTTTCAGAGGATGGATGCTGAGCACTTCTGGTGTCTCAAATTTGGTATCTAAATAGTACGACATCCAGAATCACTAGTCACTTTTGAAAATTTTGGCTAGAAGTCTTTAGAAATCTTCCTGTTTCAGATCACCATAGTTGTGACAAGCCACTTTGGCAGGTCAAGTTTCACACACTAAACATCTGTTGAATTTTCAAGAACAGAAAAAAAATTGTGTATTGACATCAAGTAACGGGGTAGAAAGAGTGTTGACATCAAATAACAGGGTAAAAAGAGTGAACAGCTAGTTAGCAAATCCAATTGTCACCTAAACTATTCACATCACTAACATAACGGGTTTGATAACAGAACATTTACAGTCAATAACAGAGCTAGGTCTAAATGCACTGGAACCCTCCTTAGTTTCTCTTATGCATGGGCATGGATTTAGTTGGTATGCCATACCCAGTACCTCTTTTACGCTGCCTCTTATTCTCCTCAATCTAAGCTTTCATTTATGACACAAATAAGGGCTTGTCTACACTTGGAAATTTATCAGAATAGGCATTCTGCAGCTGCCCCTCATGTGCACACTTGTATTCCAGAATACGAGTGACTTTTCCCTTGTTTCACTTAACCGATTTTGGATTACTCTCATTCTGGAATAAGAGTGTCCACATTTGTAGATAATCAGGAACAACTTCATGTGCAGCCACACCCTAAGTCTCTAGCTGTAACGGTTGTTGAGATCACCTCAAAAGCAGAAACTCACTCCTCAGAGAACTGATGTAGTGCCATTTCCCATTCTTCTCAATGAAAGCTAACGCCGTCTCTAGCTGTAACGGTTGTTGAGATCACCTCAAAAGCAGAAACTCACTCCTCAGAGAACTAACTAATGCTTTAAATGGCAGCATTGTTATTTCTCTGTCCAATCAAATAACATAGACAGGAGACGGAGGATGACATGCACAATCTACTGTGAGTGACAGCTCATTCTGACTCCAGCAGCCAATGGTCTTAGGAGATACCACTTCTTTCCCTCCCCTCCTATCAAGAAGGGACCAATCCAAGGAATTTAGGAGAGCCCAGCAGGGCAGCTGAGAAACTTCCGCAAAGGGCAAGCAAGCACAAGATGCCCACTGGACCAGGTGTGACTGAAGGGAAACCAAGCAGAGCCCAGGAGTGTGTTCTGACCCCACCACAGGAAAGCTGAGTGACTGGAGCCCATGAAGTATATGTTGAGCATCTGCACAATCTACTGTTCATGGTGAATCATGTGCATGGGGCTTATTTTGTGGTGAAGCTTGAAAAAGTACCACCACCTTTCTTTTTTCCCCAGTCTGATCTCTGTCTCCCACACTCAAAGCACCCTTTAATTTATGACAATGTCATTGAGTCCTCTGCTGTATTTGCTGAGCCTTTACAAGCAACTCCCTACAGCTATTTCAATGCCCGTTTCTGGAATGTGCCCTTCATAAGCTCCAGCAGGACAGCAGCTGCCCCCAAGCAAATCACATGCTCTTCTCAAGGTTAGTTTCCAGTGCTAGCTCCATCCTTGTAAGTACTGTTTCCCTTCCAAGAGGAGGATAACAAGGCATTCTCAATTCCAATTTATAAAACTTACAAAAACAGCACCTCCTACAATGTGCAGCGGGCATACATCCCAACCCAAGGCAGTCCCTTGGGAGTGTGGTATATCCCATGGATCAGAGAAATGTAGGGCTGGAAGGGATCTCAAGAAGTCATCAAAGTCCAGCTCCCTGCACTGAGACAGGCCCAAATAAACCCAGACTATTCCTGACAGGTGTTTGTCCAACCTGTTCTTATACTGCGTTGATCAGACTAGTTTAACCCATCAAGCCTTTCTGTACATGGATGAAAAACTATGTTCAAAATCTTCCTGCCACACTATGTTTGAGATGAGTTTCCCTACAACAAACTACGTGCAGAGCTGGGGTCAAGTATAAGATCCAAGAGATTACAATGAGCCAGATCTTGACCTGAGCGACATTAAAATCAATAACTTGGGCTTATATATTATTAGAGGCAGAATATAAGGCAACTGCTACATTAGCTGTGGAGAACAAGTGCCTTCCTGTACCAAGAATCCGGAAATGGGTGTGTCACTTTTATTCACAGCTGTCACCTTTTTATACTGCAAGATATTAGAGGACAATGTTTTGTCCTAAGGATGACATTTTACATTTAGATTTGATTAAAACGAAAAGACACACTTTTTGTTTCTCTCTCTCTCACTGTATATAGAATTATATCTGCACTATCAAATTCAACAAGGCTGTTCAACAAACTCCATAAAGAAGCTAGCAATGTCAGTCCATTTTTCAAGACTTTTCCATAGACCTCTAAATTCTGTACACGTTTTCCATAATGGAATCCTTATGGAAAAAGCCACACATCAAATTCCAGTGATGAGAGGAATGTGATGGCTGACTTGCAGCACCCTGAGTGATAGCACTTAAGAGTGAGGATGCTGACAGAACCTCAACTGCAGCATTGCTAGCACAGCGCACTTTCCTCAGAGCCTATTCTGAATACACATTACAGGGAGCATATGCACTCCTGTAACAGCACCATTGTGGCATTCAAACTTACCCTTGAAATTTCTCTCTGATTCTTATACTTAACAGTTTATGTCACCCTCTTCTTCAACTTGTCAATGCTGCTCTTTTATAAAAAGCTAAAGCTTCATCAGGTTGAACATTCCTATTTGATTGTATATTAAATATTGAAAGCTTTACTCAAATCATGGGGAATCATGTACTTCAAACTACCAAAATCATTTCTGTTCCACCTCCACCTTTTTATAATAGATCTGGATGATCTTGTGGTTCAAACTCTGGGCTGGGAATCAAGACACCTGGGTTCAATTCCCAGACTTGCTACAGACTCCGTGTGTGACCCCGGGCAAATTGCTTAATTTCTGTCTGTCCCAATTCCCCAGCTGTAAAACCAGAGTAATAACACTTCCTTTCATCTGTTTCAATTGCACACTCTTCAGGGTACAGCCTGTCATTTACTTTGTCTATATACAGTGTCTGGTACAATGAAATCCTGAGATTAGTTGGGGTCCTCTAGATTTGCATGTAGTAAGAAAGTATAAATAGTCATAGAAATCATAGAACTGGAAGGGACCTCGAGAAGTCATCTAGTCCAATTCCCTGCACTCATGGCAGGACTAAATATCTAATTATGCCCATGATCTGCCTTTAGCCAACTATTCAGTGCTTCTAACACCACATGACCCTTAATTAGTACCTTTCACTTGAGGATCTCACAGCACTTTATAAACAGTAAGGCCCAGATTTTTAAAAGCATTTAAACACCCAACTCCTACTGAAATCAAGAGATCAGGTACCTACATATCTTTAAAAATCTGGGCCTAAGGACCTAGTACAATGGGATTCTGGATTCTATTTGGGCCTTCTAAGTTCTACCATAATACAAATAATAATACTAATAAGATGAGGTGTCCCTCACTCTTTGATCTTCTGGAGATGGTGTTACAGGCTATGTTTCTCTGAGGAATATTGCCTGATGGAGGTTGAATGTAAAGAGTATTTTTGTAAAGAAAGGGTTCTCCACTTTTTCGTACTGTGGACACAATTTAATAGAAAGGACCAACTTTTCCTCCCATCTGCCACCACACAGACCACCTCCCCCACAACATAAATTGGAGCAACTACAGCCAATGCTTATAAAGAACTCATCAAGGAAGTATTTAAGACACTTGTAGCTGTTTTACTCTCCACGAGAGAGGCTTTTCTGTGCTTTGCTATATTTCCCTTCCCTCACTATTGTTGTATGTGTCCGTTGGTTGCCATCCTCCACTCAAGAAGTGGCTGCATTTTACTGGTGCAGTAGGTAAAGTTTGTAAAGCACTATAGACACAAAAAGAGCTATAGAAATTTTTTTAAAAAACCTTTGTGTTTCTTCACAGCACGGTCAAAACAGACTCATGATATCACAGCCATGGAGAGAGAAAAATAAACACGTTATTTTCATAGCTTGGAAGTTGTTTTTGCTGCTATTATCAGCAGCAATGACCTGGGGGAATTGATTACACTATACTTAATAGCTGTGTTTATCATTTTGCCAAACACGATGGGAGAACTACAAGTCCTTGGATAGATAGATTGAAAAGTTGTCTAATTTTACACCAGCTTATGTACCTCTGCATCTTCTGCTAACGTGCTATTTTGTAACATATGGCAGTAAGCACCCACTTGCTCCTCAGTGAAGCTAAACAGATATCTCCACGCTGATAACAAGAGCAAAATAGGCAGATAATATTATCCTCTCTCTTTCTCTTCTGCTATTTGTCATGTACATCTTCATGTCCTCTTTGGTGGAAATACACTAATTAACATATCAGAGAGCAACACTACATTTTGACTTCAACTCTCTATAGATAGCACAGATAAGCCCTGCACATAAAACACAGACCTACAAAAAGAGGAATAATTTCCCCATAATAGAAATACATTGCTCTGTTTTATGCAGTTCTCCATCATCATTGATCCTGTACAGAAGCATGTGAGCAGTCCAAGTCCATTGCATGCACTTATATCTTTGCAGGATCAGGGCCTAAATAAGTAAGAAGTGCGACAGACAAACTTAAATTTTCAGTCTCTGATTCACGATATACTCAAGAATTAACAGACCCTCCCCTGGTAAATTTCATACCAGACCCAACCCTGGTCCTGCAGCCTGTTAGTAAGTGAAATCAATGAGAAAGCTTATTTGCATAAGCCTGATAGGACTGGGTCCCTTATGGGTTTTTTCAGTCTTGTTTCTGTACAATACAATTACGTTTTCATGCAGATTTGAGATCACAGTCACTTGCGTTTCAGTTAGTTATCTGCTAGTTAAAGAAGCTGTGCTCTATATATTGACGGCCACAAATCAAAGCTGTCTCTTTAAAAGGAATTTGTTTACAAAAAATTATGGCTAAAGTCTTACCTCACAAAACACAGATATAAATCCAGAGCAGCTCCTTGCGCTTTAGTGAGGTTATTCTGGGGCAAGATCAGTTTCAGGCCCTAATCATCTGGGGCCCAGTCCAAAGTCCACTGCCGTCGCTAGAAGTCTTTCCATTGACTTCAATGGGCTTTGGATCAGGGCCCTACAGTATAAACTCACTGGGTCAAGGATTGTTTTGTTATTTGTCTGCACAGCACGTAGCGTAACAGGGTCCTGGTCCTAGGTTGGATTTCCTACCTGCTACTATAATACAAATGAATAAACACATTCTTAAGTAATAATAATCATGAAAGCTTGTAAAAACACATCACAAATTAAAATAAGAATTATTGCTTTTTAAAAAATTATACGTTTCACAAATTTATAAAAATATCAACACTTCATTGAAAATTTTCCCATTTTGGAAACGTTTTCATTGGCTCTCCAGGTAGTCAAAAAACCACAAAATTATGAATGAAAAATTTCTGGGGGTTTTCAGTTTGAAAATTAAATTTTTTTGCTGCAAAATGTGTCTGAAATTTGATGTTCTAGAAATATCAATATTTACCAGAGCTAATAGTAATAATAGTTTTTTTAAAACAAAAATCATTGCTTAAATTCTCAGCCACCTAAATAAAATATGACTACTAAGAAGTTATTAGTCATCATATATATTTAAAATCCTCTAAAACATGCTCCCATTTTCCATCCACATATATTAGCAGATAAAACTTTCTTGTGTATACTGACAACAAATGAAGATTCTTCTTTAGTTGCACTGGTTTCTCTTTCTAGAGCTATAAGTCTCTCTCTCTCTGTGTATATATATAAATATAATTATTCTCCTGCTGCCGGAGGTAAATGTGGGGCATGAAACAAGTTGACAATATCCATTTAAAAATAAAAAAGCAATCAAGATTTGTTTTGCACTCAGCTCATTGGCTTCTTTAGACATAAGACATTCTGCCTGGCCCTGGGGGCCATCCTGAAAATGAGAGGTTAACCCCAGTGAGAGAGAAATGTAAAATAAATACTGTTATAAATAAAACATCTTCTAGTATGCAGAGCAATGCTATCAAGTTACTGTACACTTAATATATCTAGAGAGAGCGCCATACTGTATCAGCATGAACTTTAATCTGGAAAATATATTAACATGTGGCGTAATATTCCCTTAGATTCCTTATTGCATGGAGGTTTTATCTCCTTACACTTCCAAACACCTCAAATAGCAGAACAGTTTTCAAACGGCATGTGGCAAGTATTTAAAAAAGAGTAATCTATATTACTGAGAGGAAGAGACATTTGTGTTCCAGCCCTCCACAGTAAATCACATTCACCTACCGGTGTAAATAAACCTGCCCGGGGCTCCTTTGCAGAACTGTTTGGATTTATACGATAATGTGACTTCGACTACACCAGGAATGTGACGAGGAGGGGTCTGGACTCGAATAGCGTGAGGTGTGATCAGCTGGGAAACAACAACAAGAGAGAAGCATGTCATGTATGGGATGTTTGCGTTTTTTCCCACTGGCCCCGGTTGTGTTTCTCAAGCAAATGAAACTGTTTACTACTTGGATCAGACCAGTGGTCCATCTACTCCAGCATCTTGTATCCAATCATGCAAAGCACCAGCTGCTTCAGAAGAAGGTACAAGAAATCCTGCATAAGGCAACTTACAGGATAAGTTGCCTACAGGGAAAGTTTCTTCCTGTCCCCCATTAATTAATTGTTGATTTATGCCCTGAAACTTGAAGGTTTGTTTCCTTTCCCAAACTCTTGGCTTTTTCTTTTAATCCTCCCTGTAACTCTGGATATTCTTCTTATCCATGTAAACATCCAGTCCTTTTTAGAATCCCACTAAAAGTTCATGGACACAATGATATAATGTGGCAAAGTATTCCACGGAGTAAGCAAGCACTGGTCGAAAAAGCATTTCCTTTCCTCAGTTTTAAAGTAACTGTCTTTCAATGTCATGGACCGTCCCCTTGTTCTTGTATTATGATGAGAATGAGTGAATAGTTGTTCCCCATCGACCTTCTCTATACCAGCAATATCTATCTTCGGCTATGCAATCGCAAGTTACTTTTGCCTACCTCGCTCCATACAAGCATGGTCCCAAATACCACTTGTAGCCCATCGAAGAAATTGTCTCCTATAATGATCACCATTGCGCCCCCTGTAGTCCAGCCTTCACTTGGGCTAATAGCTTTGATGCATGGTGTGGCTAAACAAAAAAGGGATAAAAAAAGAGTGGTAGGTTAGTTTTCTTGCAACTGGTCTTGGAGGCTAGGTTTTCGGATAGGTTGGGGCCAGTTAAACCCTCTGAGTGGATAGGCAATGCTGTTATTTGCACAAATTGCACTGGTGCAAATCATGGCTTATTGCACTTTTGCCAGTCCACTCTAGAGGGTTTACACTGCTGCAGCTATATTGCTGGCTTGTATCCCTAGTGCCACCACAGCCTTTAATTCATTCACCCACCAAGGCTGCTTACCATTCCAAGGAACGAAAAATAAAATAATTTTGTTCTCTGCCTTGCTAGTGTTCATTACTCGCCTATTCATTACTGACACTTAACATTATGTCATTAAAGCCTAATAGGACAACTGTAGTAGTGGGTGTAAAAGTGAAACACTTACGTGTTTGTGCAGAGGCTGTTTTAAAAACACTTATTAGCATACGATCACACAAGAGCAAAAAAAGCAGGCAGTAGGAGGGATGTGTTACAATTTACTGTGTTTATCAATGGGATAGAGAGATATGGAAATATCTTGTGTTTCCTCCAGTTCCTATCAAGAGACAATTTCTAATAATTTTTGTGACTTTATGGAATAGATTTTTTTTTCTGCTCTTTTCCATATGTTCAAGGCCTCTGGACTATACATCCCATCAGGAACCCAATATGGTTTCCAGGCCATAACCAAAGTCAATCCATCACTCCATTCCCAATGTTGACAGGGTCAAAGGTGGAGGGGAACTTTGGCAGGGCTCCAAAAACATGAGACTTCTTTGAACAGCCAGTCAATCACATCCAATCAGTCAAGGAAAAACTGGATGGCTTCCTAGGCTTGGAATCCTGGGATTTTCCTTCTACCATTTCACTGCCCGCTGGGGGGGAATTAACACTGCTCCAAATTCTTTACTGATTCAATCATTTTCTTCCAGTTCATTAATTCTTCTTTAGGTTGATACAGGGCACATTTAAGAAGGGAGGGGGGCAACAAAACAGTGTAATGAAATAATAGCCGTGCTTGTCTCTTCTACTAACATCACAAACTCTTCTCACTTTCACAGGCTTCAGGGAGATTGGAGAAGGGGGGGAAGAGACATAGATATGATTGTTAAGTTACTGTAAGTGGTGCCTGGATTAAAGAAGTGGAGTTTGTGAGAGGGGCAGGGACAGAGAGAGGGGGGTTTACCCAATTTGAAGCTTAACAGATACAGGTATTGGTAATTGCTTTAATATACCCCAAGAATAGTCCCATGGACGATGGCAATTCCTGCTTAGCCAAACAAACTAAAATCAATTAGTGTCAGTTTCCTTCTGCACATTGTTATGCTTTGCACACAGTTTGTTTAAGGGAACCACTGACACTTTTTCATACACATCTTGCACTGTAATATTTCTGTTTAAGTAAGATGTCATGTTGCTTAATTTGCCTGAAATCAAGTCTAGGCCAGCTGAGCAGTAAGTCTGAAATTCTTAGCTAATTGTTGATGCTTTTACCGAGTTTTTCATCTTCACAGCTCTGTACAAGCTAACTAATTAATAGATGGGGGGGAGTCTCTCTCTTAGATGTAGAAGGATCAGATTCTGCATGCCGTGGAGTTTTTTTTTTTTTGGTTCATCTTCCTTCTCTAAAGCCCCTGAGGTTCTGCAGCTCTCTTCACACCCACCAAAACAAACAAAAATTCAAGTGCAGAGTGCATGTATTTGTTTTCATTGGTGTACCGTATTCCAGACAAAGTTCCATACCTTCTGAGGGGTCAAGTCTCCTTGCTCTCCGTCCATGTTTAGAGTTGTTATGAACAAACATGTTGTCAGACACTGCCAATACATGTCCATCAACATTCACTGTTGTTGATAACACAACCTAGGGAAAAAAGCAGGTTAATTACTTGTTTCAATATTCAGCTTTTGATGTATTTATTATTATATTGAATTAAAATCCTATTCTATTTGTAAAATAGAATCGTTTATTTCCCACTGGGGAAGAAGTATTTTCAGTGTCTGTTCTGTGCCTTCATTCCATTTAACATAGCATCCGAAGGCCCATATGCTATCCTCAATGTACATGACTTAATGAACCAGTGACAAGACTATCCTAAGTTTAGTTTTCTGTGATGCATTGTAGCATAGAGGTCTATATGTACAGATAATGAGGGCAGACTGCAGAGGACCAGAATAATGTGCCCTCTGCTATGTATATATAGAAGCACAGCCATCTGCTATCCTACACACACGTGCATCATAGGAAATCAAACTTACAACCATCTGCTCCTAAAACATAGGTTTCTATCCACTGAGATAAACAGAAACTGCCATTAGCTGCAAGGGGTAGAAAGGCCTGGTTTTCAGAAGGTGGGCAGTCAGTATTTTGTGCAAATCAGGTCCCTTTAAGGGTGTCTCAGGTTGGGCACCCAAAAATTGTGGCTCTCAGAATCACGGATTTTGAAAATCTTGCCCTTTTTGTCCAATCTCGCTGGGTTCTAACAGGACAAAAGTAAACTCTTAGAGGAAATAATTGTATTTGTTACTGAGTCTCATTGAGATCTCTCTTTAAAACAAAATGTCCTAAGCTATAAATCCATTAAACCCAGAGATACGTGCATCTTTAAACCACATATGTTAAAAAAAAAAAACCCATCATTTGAACCAGTCTGAATAACATGCATCTCGTTAGAACTTTGAAGCCCAGATCCTCAGCTGGTCCACATTGGTGTAGCTCCATTGGCTTCAACAGAGCTACCCTCATTTGCAGCAAGCTGTTAAGGATCTGACCCTGAGTGTGTGCATGAATTTTCAAAGATGCAATTGTCATGCTTTAAGTAAGAGAATTTCAGGCTTTAATTGTTGATAAACTGTATTCAGCACACAGCAGGGAAACCCTGCCCTCCTGTAGGATTTTGTTGGTTTGAAGAATGCTCTCTCTCTCTCTTTTTTTACGACAAGGTTAATTCATTCCAAAAGGCTCTTGTCATACTGTACATTAATATTTCTCATGCATTCCTGTCACAAAATGTGTTGCTTTTGTGTGTGCCAACTGATTTCATCATTGCACATTTGGGTGGAGTGAGACTCTGTTCCAAAGTGAACATTTCCCGCATGACATAGCTGAACCCAGTCAGATGCACCTCATTATTTTCCCTTAAACAATGGAAATAAATTTTAAGCTTTCACTGGCCAGCACAGACCACGCTATGGCAACGGGGGAATAGACCTGAATCATTCCAGTGTCTGAAATATTTACGACAAGATTTTAAATTGTAACCAAATGTAAATCAAAAATATATATATATACACACATACACACAAAATATACAAATACCCAGCCACACAGAGACAATGTTATATATGCACACACAATACACACACACACAAAATATATAGTAATATACTAATACACACAAATAAAACCGTACACATTACAGGTATGTGACTATATAGGTATCTGCATTATACACAATAGTGAGAGAATATAGATGATCTACATTCCATTCACAATGTTCTACTGGCCCCTGAAACATGAGTGATAACTTCTGGTCAGAAGTCGCATTCTTCCTAAGTGCTGAGCACCCTCAAATCTCATGGTGAGCGAGGATTGCTGAAACCCCCATAAGACCCCTCTCATGTGTGGTTTCATTTTGTCACCTCCCAGGTTCACCACTGGGTGGGCGAAGACACCACCTCATGAGATGAAGCCTGGAGTAAATAAATAAAGCCACCTTCAGATATGGGCCCAACTCTGAACTCACTCAGTGTTTTGGAGGTTGTTGGAGCTTGGGTTTTCGTTTGGGCCCATCTCTTGGCATTACTGCAATTCAGCAAAAGAGAGCTCGTGTTGTCTTGACTATGATTCTTCTGGTTCACTTTTTTATCTATGCTACAGAGTAAGAATGTTTTAGATTATGAAGGTAAAGTTACCGGAGCTCCAGATTTAGCTCCACTCACTTCCCCCTTGCTGGGCAAGGACAATCAAATTGTTTAATATTGAAGATTAAGACTCAACATTTTAAGAATAAAAGGAAGCAGAATGTGCATTCCACCATAGTCTCTAGCTCCCAGGCCCTCCCCTTTCACAAGCCAACAACTGCTTTCCCCCAGTGAGTATTTCCTGGGTCATGGAGGGTGACCCTTTCCATCTGGAATCAATCAGTCAACTCCTGACAACTTCCTGAAACACCTCACTCCATTTCCTGTTCTCTCCCCCTTCTCTCTTTCCCCCTGGTTTGCTTCACTCTTCAAAACTACAGGCCACAGCAGCTTAATGTTAGAGGGTCAGACACAGTTAGACTCCAAAACACTACACAAGGACACCTTTGACCTTCAAAAATCTTTACATCTTAGCTAAACAAATCAAGGTCAACATTTCTTACCAATACCTTGTTAACCATTTATAGGCATTTTTGCCAATGCCCTTCTGAATGCATAACCATCAATACCACTTGTTCTCCCAAGATCGTAAAACATGGCAAGCTTTGTTTTCTTTATGTGCATTAAGTGCTGGTGAAAGGTGCTGGCCTAACTTCCCTGGAGATTTAAGTCCTCAAATTTATCCACAGCACAGGCAAGTTACCTCGGGTACTACTACGCCAATGTGTCTGATTCCTGATCTGATGAGACCACCTTTACAGGTGAGATTTGGCCACTATGCTTATTCAGTTTATGGCTGCTCCACTAAGATCACCAATTGGTGTCAAACATTGTGGTGGCTTTGGTAGACTCTTGCCTATGGGAAATAGTCTGAGAACACCAAATTATTTACATAGGGCATCAAACACCTTTTCGGGTCACAGGTGGCCTGGGGTCAATTTTAACCGATTATGTAGAAGCAAAAGATTCTGCATCCCAGTTACTTGAGTCATCCAGTTCCCAAAATTGTAGTTTTAGAGAAAATGAAGAGTGCAGTGACCTGAACAGTTAGAATAAAAAAGGACAAGGCAACACATTCACAGATCCGAATCTGGATTCCAGCAAGCACAATGGAGAGATGTTTGTGGTCTTGTAAGTGGGGTATCCAGCAGTTCTTAAGATTTGCTTTGCTAGTCTGGATGGTTCCTCTTTACCAGCCTCAGATATTAGTTAATTATTCCCCTTCCATATTAGAAACCTGCATGCTTCTTTGAGTGCTTGTTCATGTTCATTGCAATCCAATCAGGTGTGGGCACACACACATGTACAGTAGCCAGAAGATTTTTCCCCTAGCAGCATCCACGGGGTTGGCCTAGGTGCCCCCTGGAGTGGCACCTTCATGGTGCCCACTAACGGACCCTGCTGACCCACCACCACCTCAGTTCCTTCTTACCACTAGTGACGGTAGCTAGAACTTCCCCTTGCTCTTGCTTCAGCAAGCAGCTTAGCAGTACTTTTAGTTTTCGTTGTAGATAGTTCATTCTAGTGTGCTGGTATAGCATAGTTAGTTCACTTATAAGTTTCAGGTATGCGGGGTTCCTCCCTCCCCTCTCCCCCGTTTTTCTCCTCTCCTTATTTGTTACTAGGACATGCCGCAATCCCTGGGGTTCAAGACTTGCCAGGACTGCATGAAATGCATGCCTAAAAGTGACCCCACACACCTCCTGTTTACGGTGTCTGGCCAAGGGTCACCAAAAAGACCGCTACAAGATCTGTCGGGAGTTTCAACTGAGAACTCTTAAAGAGAGGGAGCAGCAGCTTAAAATCCTCCTCATGGAGGCAGCTCTCCAACCTCAGTTGGACCCAGGCACCAGGAATCCCACTCCCAGTATGTTTTCTTCGGTGCAGAGCACTCCAGTGCTATCTTTGAGAGAGCCGACGTCAAAGAAAGACACTGCCAAGGAGGCTCAGCACCGTGGTGGAGCCTCTGGGGAGCACTCCAGCCTTCGGCACCAGTCCCAATCGCTGGTGCAGAAGACGATGATGAGGAAAAGAAACCGATCCCTCTTGGCAAGATCCAGAGACCAGCCATCAGTGGCACCTCAGTCAGGCCACGGCTCTGAGGCTCGAAGTGGGGCCACGTTGACTCCTGCCCAAGTTAGGCAGTCAAGTCTGGGCCCGTCATGCTCACCAAACCCCTCAGAGCACCTGCCACTCCCATCCACCACGGAGGCTTTTGAGACAGCACAGGACCTGCTGAGACTCATGGCGCCAGTCTTGCTCCCAAGGCAGGAGGATGTGCTGGCACCACAGGCGCCATCCCAGCACCCATTCAGTCAAAGGGAAAGCCGGTGATGATGTCATGCCGATCCCCATCACCTCGGCACCTCCCGATGCCAGCACCTTCATCCAGGGAGTGCAATCAGTCCCCAGGCTCCCGATGCTCTATGTCATATCAGAGTTGGAGTCAGACTTGTACCGCTTGGACTATAGCAGGAGCAGAAGGTCCAGCACAAGGCACCATAGAGGGTCCCACCCGATGCAGTGGCCCTCAATGACAGAACCTGGCTCAGTGGCCCTTTTTGACTCCATGGGCTTTCCATCAGGGCGAGAGTCGGAGCCAAGGATCCCACTCGGGAGCTGCATCAGTGGCGTCCGCAACGTTTGTTCCGCCACAACCAGCAACTGAGCTGGTACCTCTGGCATCAACGCCATTGGCTGCGGTACTGTCACCGACATCAGCACTGAGCACAGTGCTGCCTTCACCACAGGGGGCATTAGCAGCTCAGACTGCTCCTATAGTGCCAGCTGCGCCTTCGGCACTGACAACAGCACCAACATCATCATCAACGCTGACTGCAACGGCGTCGATGAAGACCCCAGTATAGATGCTACACCAAGTGTCTACACCAACACCGACGTGGGACCAGACGTCAGCACCAATACTACCGTCCCCCTGGGGTCTCAAGATCGCTCGGATAGGGATGGTAGAGGGCAACCACCACCTCTGGTGGCCTCCTCCTCCTCTTCACCATATGAGGTGCTCGTGGGCACTTCCATAATCCCAGCTCTGGAAGACTCCAGGGTGTTGCAGCAGTTGCGGCACCAGGTCACCCAGGCTCTGGGCATTAAGGTAGAGGAAGTGGTGGATGATGCAGACTGTATGGTTGACATCCTGGCCCTCTCTGGTGCTTACCATATCGCCTTACCATTTATAAAGACAATTAACGGACATGACTAAGACCCTGTGGCAGACTCTGGCCTCGCTGCTTTGTGCCCTCCAGGGATTATGAACACCTATATTCCCACCCTCCGCCTGACTCTCTGGTGGTGGATGTTGCTAACCACTGGGAGAGGCAAGGCTTTCAAGGCCCTTTCCCCAAGAATAAGGACGCTGAAAAACTAGACCTATTTGGGCAAAAGGTGTACTCAACAGCGGGACAGCTCCTCCAAATATCTAACCAGCAGGCCATCAGCAGCAGGTACTCCTACAATACTTGCTTGGCAATAGCTAAATTCCCCTTGGACTCCCCACAGAAAGTACCTCAGGTCTGTGATGAACAATACCCACTAACAATTTACAGTCCTTCTGTTCAACCTGTCAGCAGCACCTTGAGTCTTCACCAAGAGCATGGCAGTCGTTGTCCAACTGCTCCAGTCATGGTTAGCATCCGTGTATCGACCAGCCTGGGACAGCTTGGACAGGATTGTGACTCTGTCTCGCCCAGTCCTTGACTCTCTCCTGTGGTGGCTCAACCCTCAGGAGGTATGTTCAGGGATCTCCTTCATCAGTCCACAGCCGTCTCTTTCACTAGTGACAGATGCATCAGACTTGGGCTGGGGAGCACACCTAGGAGACTGCAGGACTCAGGGTCTCTGGTCTCAGGTGGACCTAGGTCTCCACATCAACGTCAGAGAGCTGAGAGTGGTGCTCCTAGCATGCCAGACCTTCTGGGCACACTTAACGGAACAATGTGTATCAGTCACGACGGACAACACCACGGCAATATTTATATCAACAAACAGGGCAGCACACTCCTCTCCCCTGTGCCAGGAAGCCCTCATGCTGTGGGACTTCTATGTAGAACATTCAATACACCTGCAAGTGTCGTACCTTCCCAGGGTACAGAACGAGCTGGTGGAGCACCTCAGCAGGTCCTTTCGTGGCCACAAGTCGTCCCTTCACCCAGATGTTGCAATTTTGATCGTCCAGAGGCAGGGCTTTCCCCAGATAAACCTATTCACCACAGGAAGTGCCAGCAGTTCTGCTCGTTCCAGAACCACAGCCTGCACTCCAGAGTGGACGTGTTCCTCCTCCCATGGGAAAGTTGTCTCCTGTACACCTTTCCGCCCATACCGCTCATTCACAAGGTTCTCTTCAAGATCCGGAGGGAATGAGCTCAAGTCATATTGATAGCTCCAGCCTGCACTGGTACACATCTCTCCTAGACATGTCCTTGGAAGCTCCAGTAGGCCTGCTGCTCTTCTCGGACCTTCTGACATAAGATCATGGTCGTCGCCAACATCTGAACTTCGGGTCACTGCACCTCAGAGCGTGGAAACTCCGTGGTTGAACCCAGTGGAGCTTTCCTGTTCAGACCAGGTTAGACAGGTCCTCCTTGGCAGCAGAAAACCCTCTACGAGAGCTACCTACCTTGCCAAGTGAAAGAGATTTTCAATCTGGTCGGTTCAGTGCCATTCGTCCCCAGTGCTAGCCTCAGTGCCGCTTATTCTGGACTACCTCCTCCATCAGAAGCAGCAGGGGCTTTCATCATTGTCAATAAGGGCTCACTTGGCCCCCATCTCAGCCTTCCACCCAGGCGCGGAGGGCTGCTCTGTCGTTGCTAACCCAGTGGTTTCTAAAAGGTCTCAACAGGCTATACCCTAAGGTTCATCAGCCTGTCCCAGTCTCGGACCTCAATCTGGTCCTTTCTAGACTCATGGGACCACCCTTTGAAACCTTGGCATCGTGCTTCCTGCTCTACCTATCTCACAAGGTCACGTTCCTTGTAGCAATAACCTCAGCTAGGAGAGTGTTTAAACTCAGGGCCCTAACCTCAGAGCCCCATTACACTGTGTTCTATAAGGACAAGGTTCAGCTCAGACCTCACCCTCCTTTCTTACTGAAGGTTGTGTTGCAGTTTCACATTAACTAGGACATCTCTCTCCTGGTATTCTACCGTAAGCTGCATTCCAGCTGCAGGGAGCAGAGACTCCACTCTCTAGATGTCCACAGGGCGCTTGCCTTTTATATCAAGAGAACAAACCTGTTCAGAAAATTGGTCCAGTTACTTGTGTCAGTGGTGGACAGAATGAAAGGTCAGCCTGTGTCATCACAAGGCATCTTGTCATGGATAGCATCCTGTATTCATGAGTGCTATAACCTGGCAGATGTCCCTGCACCTTCAATCACTGTGCACTCCACCAGGGCGTAGGCTTCACCAACAGCATTCTTGGCGCAGGTTCCCACTCAGGAAATCTGCAGGGCGGCAATGTGGTCCTCCATCCATACTTTCGCCACACACTTTGCGATTACCCAGCAGGCCAGAGACAATGTGGCCTTTGGGTGAGCAGTGCTCCAATCAGTGGGCAACTCCGACTCCACCACCTGAACTTGGGCTTGTGAGTCACTTGATTGGAATTGACATGAACAAGCACTTGAAGAAAAAACAGTTACCTTCTCATAATTGTTCTTCCAGATGTGCTGGAATGGACATGAACAATACCCACCCTTCTGTCTGAGTAGCCGGCAAGAAGGCACTGAGAGGGTGGTGGGTCGGCAGGCCCTTTATTGGACACTATGAAGGCGTGACTCAAGGGGGTGCCCAGGCCGACTCAACAGACGCTGCTAGGGGAAAAATCTTCCGGCGACTGTGCACTTGTGCGCACACACCCCGATTGGAATGGATGTGAATAACACATCTCAAAGAACAACGGTTATGAGAAGGCAAGTAACAGTTTTTTTACTAGATCCCTGTGCTCTTCTCATTTCCCAGCTGGATTACTGTAATGCACTCTGCTTGAAGTCCAAGCTAAGGCTTCAACTACTGCAGAGAACAGAAGTGCTCTCCATGTTTGATACATTAAACCTGGGCTCTGTAGGCTGCACTGGGCTCCCTTTTGCTTCCAAACACAATTCAAAGTGCTAGTTTTAATTTACAATTCCTTACCTGGCTAACTGAGTGAGAGGCCACCTATCCTCCACACCCCTTCTGACAGCGAAGATCTGTCTAGAAGGCTGTGATTAACAGTCTCAAGATTTAAACCTTGGACACTAGCAGCTGGACATTCGCAATAGAGAATCCTTGCTAATTGAGTCTCCTTGTCAGCAGGGTGCATATTTCAATGTTCGCGGGGCTGGCGAGAAAGGAGGATTCCTTACCTATCCTGAAGATGGGTTAGGAATTGTAAATGCTTCAAGATCCTCTGATGAAAAGGTAAGGCAGAAGCAAAGCAAACTCTCCATCATATACACACTATCTCTGTCTCTACACACACACACACACACACACACATACACATATGCTCCACCCCAAGTTATATATATGCATATAAATACACACACTGTTTTACATGGACAATACATATTGCTTTTGTATCCCTAAATACACACATTTACATATGCATGAATACACATCAGGCATACATACATGCATTTACATACATGCAACACATCTCATCACTGGAAATGATCTCTAAAAAAAACAATCCCTGATACCATTCCAAATGAGGAAAAAATTATTTGTGACACTTAACATCTGGAAACAATATTAAATTCCTGATATACTTTCCCTTTTTATTGTGCAGTCACAGTACCGTGTTATTTTAATTTTTCCAGAAGAATAACCACTATGTGGATTTTTTTATTATTATTATTTTCCACCTGGGTGGAAGCTACACATGTACACCTACGTACACAGACTCATCCTGCTATCTTCACTCAGGTAAGATTTCCACTGATGTCAATGGGAGTTTTGTTTAAATGATGACTTCAGGATTAGATGCTTAGTATACTGTGTTTGCTGTAGAGTTGAACTAGGGATGGGCTTAACAGAAAAATGCCAGCAACTTCTCTCTGCACCAAACATCCATTGATTTCAGTTGGAGTTCCACATCTAGATCCCGATCCTACAATGCAGGCACAGAGGACTATCTGCACTGACCTCATTTCAGGGACCCTAGAGTGCCCATGGATTTTAGTATGTTAGAATTTGTGGATTAATTCTTAGCCAAGGTGAGCTTTTTCTCACATGCTCAGGGATGAACTGAGGTAACCAATCTGGGGTCAGGAAAAAATATCCCCAGGGATATACCTTGGTTTTTTCCCCTTTCTACGTCCCTCTGGAGCACTGAGAAGGGGAAAACCCATAAGGGTATATCCCATGTTTCTTTTCAATGCAGTGAGTAGACAGGTCTGTGGTTAGAGCTAATATTTTCCTCCTCATCCACTTTCTGAACCACAATGGTGCTCTAGGATCTGCTCAATCAGGATGATCCCGGATCAAGGAGAATTCCCAGTTTACAGGAGGCTAATGCTTTAGCGCTGAATCTCAGCTAAGCATCTTAGCTGAAGTGCCTCATCACAGGTCAACAGAAATACCGTCCCCCATTACACAGCGATCATTACCATTAAGTATCATTGGACTTCAATCAAGTTCCCTGGGAGAAGTCCTCATTAAGTGGAATGGAGTGCATCATGTGTTTTTATGCTGTTCTTGGGGGAATTGCCCTCTGAAAATATAGTGATGATGGATATGGTGGTATTACGAAGGCTTAGATTTCCAGTTCAGATGAACTCCAATTGCCAATATTAAAAAAGGGGGCCAGGTCCTCAGCAAGTGTAAACTGGCCTAGCTCCATTGAGGGTCTCACCTCAAACGACAAATATTTTCCTTAATAAATGTACTGATGAGTTGAGCTGGCTAGAACTTGTGGGACCAATATATGGACAGCCACTAGATACCTGGGAAAATATTCGCCAATCCCAAAAGTTGTGTGAGTTTTAGCACCTATGGCAAGTGATTTCAAACATCTGAGGAGGATAACTGGATGTAAGTGAGCATCACAGCGTGCATCATTGTTGTCATAATAAAAATAGTTTGGGTTGTATTTTATGACAATTCACTGAGTTTCAACCTCTGTTGCCACAACCCACTGGTGAGCGTGTGGTTACAGGTCCCCACATCTGTGCCCAGTCCACAGAGGATGTGAATCTGTTCAACCCCACTTACAAAGCCTTGGCTCTTTTGTGTAAAATGGAGCAATTTATCCTTTTAGTTCTCCAAATCCCCAGTCTAATCCCTGGAACGTTAGCCAAGAGGCCTCTCTCTCTCTCTCTCTCTCACACACATACACGCACACACAGAATCTAAGCATTTCCTACAATCAGATTCCTCCCCACTCCAGAAATTCTGGTTTTGTAAATAGTGCATGTCACTTCTAAAGCCTCAGCCAAGTATTTCCAAGCACTTTACTAACATTAATTAAACCTCACAACATCCCCATGAAAGATAATTACTCTCAATTTGCATATGAATAAAAGAGTGTACTAGATGTGCTGACTTGCTCAAGGACAAAACATGAGTCAAGGACAGAGTCAGAAACTGAACCCAGGAGTCCTTGTTTCCATCTCCTGCTTAGCCATTAGGATGCATGTAAGAAAGATGTGCGCATGTTGTAAATAATTTGAAATAAAATAATCGCAAAACATTTCACTTTTGAAATAGATGGTTTCTCCCCACAGTAGAAAATTGACTCCAGGATTGGTCAAAAAGTCCATAAGTTAAGTGATTTTCATTGTGTCTTTGAAGCTCCTGCTCAGTAGCAAAGCACATTTCAAACAGTTGATGAGATCACAAACCATCTGGTGTTGCTTTCAAAACTGAAGAACTACTCTTAAAAAACAAGAAACAAAAAAACAACCCTCCAAAGAAAAAAACGCCCTACACTCTGTAGGCATCTGGAGATGCATTAAATTTACAATTCAGTGTTAGTTTAACCGGTTTGTTTTTCTATTTTTTTAAACAGGTGCGACATCAATGAAATGAACTTTTACTTTTTTTTCAAGTCTCTCCTAGCAGTACAGTATAGCTAAGACTTAGACCTCTCCTATAAATAAGCTGGAGCCGATGCTCTGGATCCCACCACCCTAAAGCTTTGGTTGTGATCCAATTAAAGCCTGAACTCTGTGGTTCACACTCATCTCTAATCATAACTATTACCTTGAGACTATTCCAAGTTATGAGTAACCCAGCCTCTTGGGCTTGAAGAATTCAGTAAAACATATCATACAGTGCAACTTCAATCTACATCATACATGTTGTGTGTTAACAGCAAAGCTTGAGTGTGCTTCATGCTTTTTAATGCACCTAAAATTCATAAGAAGACTGTTTGGGTGAAATCAACTCAATTTCAATTGATGAAACCACGTCAAATCATAACCATGTCAGTGTAGGGCAGGGGACTGTTTGTGTCGTGGTTTTACAGTGTTTCGTAAAATGGGTCTCCAATCCCTGCGTGGGGGCCAGTAGGTGCTACCACAATAGAAATAAATAAATAAGGTCTTCATCCAGCAAATATTCATGCACAGTGTATTACAGGAGTGACACCACTGAAGTCAATCTACTTATGTGAGTAAAAGTTAAGCACCTGTGTAAGTTTTCACAGGACTAGCGCTTTAATAATCCTCAAAAGCTCTACTAAGAATATATTAAGGAAACCCACTGAAATTCTTTAGATCTGGTCCACAAATAAAACCTAATGAATTAAATCAGGAAAATCAATAAAATATCCCTATGTTTCCTATTTTTGCCTAGAAGTCAGACTCTGCTTTACTCAGTTATGATGGGCTTGCATTTCTAGGATTGACAGCTGCCTCTTCTAACCTCATAAAAAAAAATCTGTCACATTCATTACCTTTGTTGATGTAAAGCTTGCTGAGTGGAATTAAAATGAATGTATGTTTGGAGTGAGAGAGCACAACCAATATTTTGGGATGACTTGCATGTTTAAACTTTTGACACCACGTGGGCGTGCCGGCAGCATCCGTCTGACACCAAGGCAGATAAAACAGGTGTTTGCACAAAATAAAACGAGAAAAGAACTAGGTAGAGCTAGAAGATGAGAATTCCCATCCAACTGCTCTTTGCACCCTACCCACTGCACTGCTCTTAAGAAAATCATTGCCCATATTCATTTTCTATCTTTACCTAACCAAAATCTGCACAGAACTTATTCACAATGGGCCTGGGCTATTCACATTTCCCTTGTCCTTGAAGTCCCCTAAATTTCAGGCTCTGTTACAAATTGGGAACTAAGACCTAAGCTCACCTGAAAGCTCGTGAACCTAGATACACCGTTCTGAGCAAACCTGGACTAAGATCCTGCTCTCACTGAAATAAATAAGATTTTGCCATTGCAGTGGAAGCAGCTTTATTATTTTGGATCAGAGTCAGGCTAGCATCATAATTTTGAGACAGAACTAGAGAAACCTAGGGGCAGTGACTGAGTCTCTTGATGAGGTTTTGGGTTTGACCCTCAAGGTCGAAGTGAAACTCCGAGGATATAAACCCACATGGGCTAGAGACCAGAGGGAGTTTAGATAAGCCCTGTGAAACAAAACCAGAGAATTTCATTTGGCTCCAATTTTCAGGCTTGGCGTGCAGGAAGGTAGAAAACCCAGAAGGAGAAAGAGTTTATCCCAGCTCATTTTCTTCTCCAATAAGCTGCTGATTTTGGTATAAAGTTCAAAGCAATGGAGAGGCATGTGAGAGAGGCATGCCAGGCGGATGGGCTCAAGGCATTCCATTGGTAACCACGTGAATGACTAAGGGTGATTTCAGCCTCCTTGTTCCATGTTCAACTGGAAATTTAAATTCATTCAGGCTCCATATCACCACCACCTTAGGATCAGAGTCAAGAGAGCCAAACTGGGAGTAAGACTGATGGCTAAAGATTGACCTCAGCCAGAAAATCTGGATCCAGATCCAAACTCTTCCATAGTTTAGGGCATGGTGTGAACCCAGGGGTTCGGTTTCACCTACTGTAGAGACGGGGCACAGGGTAAAAAACTGAAACTAGATTTAAACTAGATCTAAAGTTCTTGGATCCAGAGTTTGGCTCTGGGGCAGCCTCTAACCAATACTATTATTTATTTATTTGTTTCTATTGCAATTGTGTCTAGCAGCCCTAGTCACTTACCAAGACCATCCCATTGTTCTAAGCACTGTAGAAACACAGAACAAAAAGACAGTCCCTAACAGTTTCGTTTCACTACATTCCAAAATCAGTCTCTCTTGATCAGTCTCCGTATGTGCTGGCTCCCATTTATGAGTCATAAGATGATTTTTCTTCCTGTTTCAGATTTTTTTTTCTCAAATCTTGGCAGGCAACATCTGGGATCAAAATAATAATCTACGCTCCTTTGCTGATAGGGGTTGCCATTAAAAAGTCAAGGTTTATTCGCTGACAGTTAACAATGTTGTATCCAAGATATCACTAGCCATTCCCTAAACTTAGACTAGGAGATAACTATGGAGTATCTGATCTAAAAATTCAACAAACCCCACTAAAAATTCAACAAAAGAGAACAGGTGTTTTGGTCTTGACATTTTTCTATGACATTTTTGAGCTTTGCAAATTGAAAACTTTTGTTGTGTTTGTTTTCAGCAATCAGAATGTTCAGTTTTCAGTGGAACTCTGACAATTTTTGACAACAATTCTTTTGGGGGAACATTTCTATTTTGTCAAACAAAGCCATTTTCTGTCCAAAAAACATTTTGATGAAAAATTTTCGACCAGCCCTAGCAATAACTTTCAGTGCAAGAAGAGCCTTTAATGATGATGGCCGTTGTATATGGAAATATTTAGTGCTCATGTGGCTCTCATTTTGGGCACTTAACTAGCAGTTCCCCCTCTTTTCAACCTGCGCCTTCATCTTTAAAGCACTTTACAAACACTGAGTGTCCAGTCCTACAGCCCTTCCTCACACAAGTAGTCCCCCTCCCCCCCAACATCAGTAGAATTATTCATGTGAGTAAGAACTGCAGGATAGAACCCAGTAACTGATCCTTACAATGTATCTTGTAAGTAGGCATGTTTAATTTATATTTTATAGATGGAGAAACTGAGGCACCAAACTGTTATTGGGACCTGGCCGAGGCCACACAGCAACTCAAATACAGAGTTAGGAGTCTAACGCATGAGTGCAGGTCTTGCCGTGCCATCCTTAATCTTCCAGACATTGTTGCCTTTCCCAACTAGACCATGCTGTCTTTGCAGTAGAGCAGCTTGTCTGAGAATTTTGTTGCTGATACATGAGAAAGAATCCTGCTCATTCTCCCCTAGCTGTACTGGCTTTCTATGCATTTCTCTTATGCCCATCACTGCAATATCTAGATACCAAAGTTAATGAACTAGGCCTCAGAAAACTCCCATGAAATATGATCCCCATTATACAAATGGGGAAACTGAGGCACGGAGCAGTGGCATGATTTTCTCAAAGGGCTTCACAGGAAGTCTGTGGCAGAGTAGAAATTATCCCCATATAACAGGTGGAAAATCTGAGGCACAGAGACGTGGAATGACTTGCTCAGAGTCGCACAGCGTGTCAGTGGCAGAGTCAGGGATAGAACCAAGATCTCCTGACTTGCAATTCAGTAACCTAGACACTAGACCATGTTGTCTCTCTGTACATGGTCCTCTACTACAGTGATCTCTAGAATGTCACTTTTCTAACCCATGGAGAGTGCTCTGCAGTGCTTTCAGGCAGCATTAGAAATGGTTATAATTTGTGCGCGGGATGAATTACAGGTGCAATACTTATTTATTAAATCTAGTTGCTTAAATGATTGGGGTGAGAGAGGAGAGACTGTATCTGCCTTTCTCCTCACCAGTGTTTGGAACTTGACACACTTCACCTCCCTCTGTGTTTTTATTAGCTGGTATTCTCAATACATCAGCGACAGCTATGATGAAACCAGTGGCAGATTTCTCTGCAAAGCTGCTGGGCTGCTGTCCCATGGGTCTTGTTGCTTTGCCGTGCGAGATCTTAAAGTGACCATGACTATTTTGGCTGCTGTTTTTAAAGAGGCTGAAAGGGAGGGTATGCAAGAGTTAAAAAGCAGGGGAGAGTGGGGAATAGAAGGGAGGAGTGTTTGTGTACCATGTACAGAGCTACTTTGAAAAATTCTGAGGCATCTAAGTATCACAAACATGATCCCTGCTGTGAGTGTGAGTGCTTTGCCCGAGGGTATCAAATCAAATATCCACCGCTGGTTGGTACAGTACATTGAATACCCAAGGGGGGGCAAAAAGGGGGGGGTTGAAGAAAAAAAGGTTTAAATGGAGCAAATGAAGAAAATCTTTTAACAATATCTGAAGCGGTTTATCATCTACTGTCACCTTGTTTATTATGAACAATATAGGCGAAAAAAAGGAAGAGAAAGGAAAGCAGACAACTTACTTAATGTCAAGTCTCCTAATACTTACCTGGAAACGTCTCATGTCTCTGGGGTTCCCTGCTGTTTTCAAACAATTCTGATTGCACTTGAGGAAAAATTTCAAGAAGAATCTGCAAAGAGAAAGGACTGGGTCACTTCTATTAACGAGAAACTAACATCTAGTATTATTTATCTGCTTTGCATTGATGCAAGTGTGCATCATAACGATGTACGTGAGGGTATATAAATAGACTGTCTGAAAAACTTAAAAATAAATCACATTTCTCTCTGAAATTTGTTTCTTATAAGTAACATCTAATGTGATTATGAATGAAATAGGAAATTAAATATCCTCTTTGGACAAGGTCCTTAGCTGATATAAGTCAGCCTAGCTCCATACAGCTACACCGGTTCATACCCGCTAAGAATCCGGCATTCTATTTTTTACAGTGTCCTTACTTTGTGTATTTGACTGCCTTTTGTGTTTAGCCAGTTTCTCTTATTTCTTCTGTTGTCTGTGTAGGTCTTTAGTGCAACATCATCAGAGGATAATACTATTGTAAAAACCAGAAAAATTGGCAGGGTAACTCTGGGGCAGGTGAAAGACCTGAAACTACTTTAAGCTCATTAAAAAAAAGCTGACCAGATTTCATGTTGACAGTTAGTTACTACGTTTTTATTAAAGATAAACAGAACTGTTGACAGTCCAAATTACAATCTTACATAATCGTAAGAGAGAGGGTGACAAAAACAGAAGTTAAAGGAATATAGCAGACCCAATGCAGAATATAGGCGATGATTTAGAGTAGGTATACATACTGATGTTGTAAAAAGTTATCAATGATTTTTTTTTCCTATCAAATACACCGATCCTTTATGCTTTACAGTTCTGCATGGTCGTGGTTTGTCATTTATGTAAGTTCCATCTCCAGCACTCTAGGCAGAAACTGCCAAACGTTATGAACCACAGTGCTTGGATTTTGCACAGTCTTGACATGCTATCACTAGAGAGCCGTTCTCAACAGGCCCTTGAGTACAAAATTCTTCCATGTGAATAAGCAAATCCATCTTTCTAATGATGGCTGCACTGATAAGACTCACGAATTTCAGGAGTGTAAGGGGTTAATAGAACCGATTGCAAACATTTGCACTTTTTGGATACAAAATACTCCCCAACCATGCTATCACGATCCCAGTGTAACGGACAAGCAATATTTAAAGTGTCCTCCATTGTGAACGTGAACAACTTCTGTGCTTCTGTTCTAGTAGCATATTTACATTTGGGGAACAAAACACCTTTAACTGGGACAAGCAAATTTGTGTAGGCTCTGAGAGGGAGGGAGGAGGCATTAGTATAGGAGAGAGATTTTAAATAGTTGAAGAACTGGCATGGAATACAGTGAACAATTTATTTATTTATTTCGCTTGCTGAGTGCTTTTCTTAAAAAAAAAAAAAAAAAAAAAAATCAGCTTTCGCAGTAAGTTAAAGTCCCAGGTGAGCTAGGCCTACTTCCCTTTCTGTTACTATGACAACGATTTTTTACCGCAGTCCCAAAGTCCCTTCAGAACTCACACATTCATGCCTTGAATTAGAACTTTAAAGGAGAAAGATGTATATTTTCCAGGGCTTACCAACAAAATAATAATAATAAACCAGAAATCAACTTTGCTTCCTCACCTCAGTTTTTATTTACACCTCTCAAAAGTCCACTCACCCCAGCACATAAAATAAATACTTAGGAATCTGATTCCTTTCTATGTGTCTCAAAAAACAACTGCAATCCTCCCCATAAGCCCCCCCTAAAGAAATTAGAAACATGGGCCCACAAAAGAAATACCCTCCTATGGGGTTCTGCTGCACTAAAGGTTTCCATTATTTTTAAACCAATCTGAACCTTTTCTGACCATTTTTCTCATAAGTTTTCCTTTGTGAAATAATCATTTTATCCCTATCATTTGCTGCTAGCTTTCCCCTGGCTCACAATTATAGAACCTTCTTGGTTCTTTGTGTGATGCAGATAAAGGTAAAAGCACAGTGTCCATACTGCAGTCTCTTTTCACTTTGGGATTCAAGTTCAGCAGCAGAAGATGGATCAATGCTCCATTGTCAGAGGGCAACTTCTATAAAAAAAGCCCTAGTCACTTGGTTATACATAGAACCAAATAATCATACAAAACTTCATGTTTTACGAACAGAGCTAAGTGAATGCAGCAAAACATATTCACTAATATTCTTGCAAATAAGTCCTGTTGATTCCATTTGGTGTGGAATTCGTGGCCCCTTTTATTTGATTTTTTTGGTGAGAAAAATTTTATTTGCAAATATGTTTCCAGAAAGAAAAAACATTGCGCATACTGGCACATGTGAATATTTGCCAGTTCAAGCCAGAAACGCTCTCAGTTGCAAACACTCTTTTTGCTCCATTCCAACAATTACAAATGCTCGCAGATTATCTGCAAAAAGACAACGGGACCTCTCCTGTTCAGGAACCTTAGGTCATCCAAGCAGGGAAAACAAATAATGCCATGTGACCAAAGCAAGCAGCTATCCCGAACCTATATTGGAGACCATTTGCCAAGAAATCTGAGCTAACTATTCATAGAATAATTGCAAACAAAGTCTTAAGAATCATGACCTGTTTGTGGGTAACACACAAACAGAAATAAGGGCTAAATTAATCCGAAAAATTATTTCCAACTTCATTTTTTTTTCTCTCTCTCCACCGAGGTCTAAATAGACAGAAATTCAACCCAAGTAGAGCCTCCTATAACCCAGGAAGGGAACCAAACCCAAAATATTTGGAGCCAGATCCTCAGATGGTGTAAATCAGCAAAACTCCATTGAAGTCTGAGCAACCAACTAAAGATCTAGGCCATAACTTTCTTTTTTTTAATTAAAGAAAACCATTCATTGCTCCTTATGGGCCTGATCACCCCCTATGAGATGCCAAGAGCTCTCATCTCTCATTGACCTAATTGGAATGGAGACCACTCAGCACTCCAGCACACTGAGGCTTCGGGGATCTGCCCAAGATACTCAACAACAAGTAGTGGTTTGCAGAGCTCCACCCAAGACATTTTAAGGGGCCTGACTTTCAGGAAGTGCTGAGCCTCCACCCTCTGAAAATCATAGTGTAAAGTGTCTTAAGCTGGGCCCCCAAAATCATTAGAGTCACTGTTGAAAATCTTGGCCTGGGTATTTAATATTTTAGCATTCTAGTATCATTCTGCCATTGCTTTCATTGTGGCTTATGGCATTTATATTTTCTTTAGAGCCCAGTGGATATACTAATGTGCTCAATATTTTCCCCCTGGTTTTAGACTTAAACAGATGCACAGAGGAATTTTCATCTTTCCTCCAGTTGAATCAGGTCACTCTCTCCCTTCAGATATTTTCCAGTCAATTTTAACTGCAACTGGGCACCTGTATAAAGTATTCGGCCTGTCATTATATATATATCCATATATATTTTAAATGGTTGCATCTGGGAAAGGCATTAATATTTATTGAGGCATTACAATAAAAATGAATTTTTTTGGTGGGGGAAAGCAAAGAGGAGACAAGGCATAACATTGAATGAAGTTGATTTAGGGGTGACCGGAGCATTACAGAGGGGCTTTATTAATTTTTTTAAATTAGAACCTTTAGCAACTTTTTGAACTTAACCTACACATGCATCAAGAAAAGAAAAAATTGACCCTGTTTCTTAGCTGGCCTTTGTTCCTCCATAAGGACCATGCTAGCTATGGGTTTAGCAGACTGTTGAGTTTCCAGCCAAGAAGTGAGAGATATGGCTCATTCATACTGTATATCAGCATTGGAGGCACTGAGGGACTAGTAAGCTAACTTTGAATGACTACCACTAAATATCTGGCAGGGCTATGGAAGACTAATGTATTTTAATGCACGTACATCAAAAATAATTAAGAGAGGTTTGGGGCCATTTTTTTAAAAAAAATTCTTTTTTCTTCCTCCTCCTATTTTGTTCCTCTGTCCACAACCATAGAGGGCCTTGGAGGTGTCATGTAGGAAGACCCTGCGCATACTACCGAAAATCTGTTTTAGTATCCCGCTGTCACCAATGATTGATGAAGTATTGTACGTCTATGAAGCTCCATATGTGGAAACAAAGAATGGTCTAGTGGATAGGACACTGGGCTGGCACTCAGGAGACCTGGATTCAGTTCTCAACTCAGCCACAGACTTCTTGTGTGACTTTGGGCAAGTTGCTTAATGGCCCGTGCAGTATAGGAGAAGGTCAGACTGGGTGATCACAGTGGTCCCTTCTGGCTTTAGACTCTATTAATCTACCCAGACCTCCATTTCCTAGCTGTAAACTGGGGGCAGAGACTGCCTCTTAGTGGGAGTACGTAGACCTCAGCACAGATTTCAGATAGCATATCTAAGCACTAATAAAATACTAACTATTTAAAAAAACCCAGTGAAATCAGCTCTCCTCTACCAAATGCTTATATTCTAAAGACTTTGTCCTTTGAGGTGTTGATATCCCTCAGTTATCATTCACCTCGGAGCTAAGGACAGTCAGCACCTCACAGCACTACAGTTTGATGGCACAAGTACATACAGCAGCGGAAATAATGAAGTGCAACGTATAGACGTTACAGCTTGTGGCACTGAAGACCAGGCAGGATTTTAGCAGCCAGTGGAAGCAGAGGGAGGGCACTTAGCAATGATTAATTGGGAGGCCATTCTGACCCATAAAGGTAGGCATGGAGGAAAGGATGCCGTTGGGAGAGGGAGAAAGAGATGAAGGGCCAGAAGACAGAGCAAGAAGTGTGGGCAGAGAAATGAGCTCAGAGAAGGAGGTTGGGCAGAATTGTGCAGAGATCTGGAGGTGACCAGAAACCAGAGCTGAATGCAGATGCAAGCGCAGAGGGTAATGCTGGTGTTAGGACCTGATCCCAAGCTCATTGTCAAAGACTCACAACGATGTCGACAGGATTCTGGTCAGGCTAAGAGAGGCCACTTTCTTGGTTTCCCTGTCCCACTCCCTTTTAAGTTTCAGGGCCCAAATATCCTGCAGTTACCTTTTATCTGGGACACTGTCCAGCAGACACATCATCATGCAAGGATTGCCTCTGCCACTCCCTGAAAAACCGAACGGCTACAGACAGGGCCTCCTGTCTGGCACTTGCAAGGGTGGGACTCAGTCTAACAGGTCTTTTCCATCACTCACTCTCCTAATCCCATAGGAACATGATCTAACATTTCAGTGGGAATGCTTCCATGCAACATGGCGATGGGGTGTGTGTCTGTGGAAGGCTGTGGCAGTGCCTATCCTTCCTTAATCTCCATTCGCCAGTGATTGAGGAGAGTCTGGTTCAAAGCCCACTGAAGTCAATGGCAGTCTTTCCATGACTCCAGCAAGTTTTGGATTGGGGCACTAAAGAGCAATCCAACAGGCAGCAGAAGGGTGTTAATTTTTTTAATCAATTAAAAGAAAATAACCCACAAGATTTGGGACTTGTCCATCTTCCCATTTGGAGCTACAGAAAGAGGTAATGACACTTCATGTTTTGACAGCCCCATCCTGTGGCTCCTAATGTATTTTATAAACTTCAGTTAATTTAGCTTCATTAAGCCCTTTTGAGGTGCAGCAGATGTGGGTGACTGTCACCTTTTTAGCGGTGAAGAAAGTGGGGGTCAGAAAGGGGGGAGAAATTGCTCCCCACCACCTGGGATTAGAGCTGGGTTTAGAACTCAGCTCCCTCAGTCCTCTGTCTTAACCACCCTTCCTCTCACCATTTGATAGCCTGCTCACATTAGTGCTGCTGTTTTAGAGGTGAAATATCAGGAGAACTCCAGATTCATGATCTCATCCTTGTAAGTGGCTCTCCTGGGCATTAAAAAGAGAAAGCACTTGAAAAGCAAATCCAGAGACAAATTGGGTTTATTTGGCTTGCCATGGAACTCGGACTCACAGCCCTAGTAACCTTCTCGCATGAGAATGTACCTACTTTATGTTTTCCAGCAAATCCTATGATGCTGTCATGTAACTGGAGATAGTGAGATGACAACATCCTGCCTCCAGAAACTGAAGGGTTACCAAAAAGGCAGAGAATGAATTTAAAAGAAAAAAGGTGTGCTGCTATTTTGAATAGCCTTGTTTTAATATAACTATATTAATTTTAAACACCCCAAGAACCACATCAGAAGTATCATAACATGAATGATTTGACATCAACTTCACCAAAGCAAGGAAATTCTGAGCTCAGGGTCTCAGTCGTCTCTTAAGTCACCCATGTGTGTCTTGGAATGGCAGGCTCTGAGATCAGTGTGACACGTAACCTTACCCGATGCTACAACACAAAAGGAACAACAGGACAAACTGGAAGGGTTTATTCTGAATTTCCTGCTTTGGTGTGAACTTGGGTCTTGCACATTTTAAGTAGGTGTTTAAAATTGGTTAATTGCATTTATCTGATATCATCAGCATCATCTTGATGAATATCTCAAGATCTTCTGTATAATCTGCACATTATTCACTGGAGTCATTCTGCTCTATGTCAGCAGAGATTATTAGGGAGTCAATCAGAGGACCACCCACTCTTTCAAGAGTTACAGACATAGGACATTTCACTACAGCAATCTAGGTCATACGTGCACTGTACTGGTGTAAGTATTGACAGATGCTACAATAATACCCCTTTGCATTTGTACAATACTTCACACACAACAGTTAATTTATCTTCACAACACTCCTCTGCACTAGCTGCTAGCTGCTACCCCCTACCCCTGGTTTACAGATGTGGAAACCAACACATGTAGGTCAAGTAACTTGCCCAGGTTTGTAGAGGGAGCCACTGCTGGCCTCGGAAATAGAAGCCAAACCCAGATCTACACTCAGGGTACTAGACCATGCAGAGATTTCAGCTGCACAACAGAGGCTTTTTAAGCATGCACATTGTGGCTCCATTCTAGGGTCCCTCCAACATTGCTTTAGAAAAATCAGGGAACACTTGCTCCAATCCACAGGGATTGAGCTACAGGGGCATCGAACGGCAGCCCCACTTCTCTCCAACCAGTCATTGGTTACAGTCTGAGCAAGTGCCGAGCACAGGGCTCCTGCTGATGTCAGTGGAAGCCAGACCTGCAGGCGGGAGGAGCACAGAGATACAACAGGGGTGTCAGAGAGTCTGATCCAGTGTCCTCATTCAATTCTAATATGTACCGTAACCATCCTCCACATTCTTGAATCCCTGGTTCTGCCTGCCTGTATTTTCCCAGTTTAGACAAAGGATATGTCCACACTATAAGGGTTACAGCACTCGGGCCTAGACACTTGCTACAGTGACGGAAGGGATTTTTCTGTCCATCTCCTCGCAGGGTCTATCCCAGGTCAGCTTTATGACGTTTCACACCCCTGAGCGACATAGCTTGGTTTCAGTTCAGGCCTCAGATTCCTTCTGCCCAGGTCTCAGGCTCTTCCTCTTCCCAAACCTCTACTTTATTTCCCTATGAGTTTCATGAATCCATCCTTACCAATTATGATAGACACAGTCACCTACATCTCTGCCAAGTTACCTCTCTCTCCTCCATGTCCTTCCTTGTCCTTTAGCCTTCCAGTACTGATCTCCGCTGATACCCCCATTTTACAGATAGGTTATGTAATCTCCTCCAAGGGTTCTGTGGAGCACTGGGAACTGAACGCAGTTCTGCTGAGTCCCAGTCCAGTGCCTTACCCACAAAACTATCCCTCTTCACACAACCTCTCTCTCTCTAGAACACGTTCTGGCCAAACTGGAGCTTGTGAGCTGCATGCAGCCCTTTCACTGTTAAAGTGCGGCCTGAGTATGCTCCCATTCTCCGCCTACCAGACGGGGCTGGGAGAGGTCAGGGCTTCTGCCCCGTGGTGGGTGATGGGGCTAGGGGTTTCTGCCCTGCAGGGATGCAGGTCTAAGGGATTTCACCCCACGGAGGGTCATGGGGCAGAAACCCCATGCCTAGCAGGCACTGCCCCATGGGGCAGGCTGTGTGTGTCTTGTAGCTCTCAAACTTCTGAAGATTATTGTATGTGGGTCAGTAAATTTGGCCACTTCTGCTGTAGAATAAAATGCAACATTCCTTGTTGTGCTGTGGCAGGGGGTGTTTTTAAGAGCTTATTTAAGTTCTAAACTAGCAATAATCAAATGTAAAGGTACAGCACATCACCCAAACCCAGCCACGTACATATCAGTAAATGCGATGTTTATAGGCACATATTTTGCACGTTCTTTGCTTTATACACTAATTTCTTCTCTGAAATAGATGATAGTCCGCTGTTAGCGGACAGCAACAGACCTATACATCCAAGGCTTCAATTCTTGCCCATTTGGTAAACAATTCACTTATGAGGTCTTGCAAAATGATCCCGTCTTCAAGGAACTGGGATTGTACGAGCGTGCATTACCTGTGACATACACAGGCACTTCTCAGTGCTGCATGCAGTTATTTGGCATGGCACCACTCACTGGGAAAGAGAATCTCCAAGGAAAACCTCCTTGTTTTCTTGCACTCTGATGAAAATCTGACACCATTAATGAAAATAATAATTGAACTCTATGGGCTCGAACTGAAAATAAAACACAACACTAACAGCATGTTTGTAATTGCAATTGTTCTCCAAAAAAGCCTTTTCAGGGCTTTTTGCAAAATTAGCAGTTCCCCTTTTTCCTTCGGGTTTTCCTTCTGCTCCAAAACTTTCCAGTAACTTACAAGACAATGGCTGGGAGCTTATTTATACAGTAAAATTCAGATTATTCACACCATTTGGCCCATAACCAAATGTGTTAGCATAATCTGAAGTCAGTACACGGGAAGTCAATAAAAACAGGGGATTGGACTGGCTGCTTGTTGGAAAGGAATGTTCAAATATTATTCTTATTTGTACAGTAGTACTTACAGGCACTAGGTGATGGGTAGTCACATCGTAAGAGAATTTATAGTCTAAAGAGACAAAGCAGACAAAGCAGGAAAGAGTCCTATAGCACCTTATAAATTAACAGAAGTTTTGGAGCATGAGCTTTTGTGGCTGAATACCCACTTTGTCGGATGCGAAGTGGGTATTCACCCATGAAAGCTCATGCTCCAAAACTTCTGTTAGCCTATAAGGTGCCACAGGACTCTTTCCTGCTTTTACAGATCCAGACTAACACGGCTACTCCTCTGATACAAAGCAGACAAAGTGAGGGAGGGAGGAGGGATTATCATCCCCATTTTACAGATGGGAATTGAGGCACAGAAAAGTGAAGGTGGCTTGCCCAAGATCATAGAGCAACTCTGCGATCAAGCTGTGAATTAAATGAATGTCTTTCACATCTCAATCTGTGCCTTTACCACTTTTTCAACAGAAAAACAGTGGTGACTTTACTGTCTCTCAAAAACTAACTTTGAGTGGGATTTCAGATGAAATTCTCCTCCATTACATCTACGCTTTGTGCTACACAATCTCAGTTATAGCCCTGCCAACTTTTATAGTGCTCTGTATTTTTGGTTACACCTATACCTTCTTCTGCGGTGCCTTACCCTAGTAGCTACCCAGTACAGATATCTGTAGTGCTATTGTCTCTGAGTTACACTTTGCAAACCCCATTGGCTACAAAGAGATTTGCATGAGGTGCGAGTGAGAACAGAATTTGACCCCCGTTCATTTTCTCCAGTGCAGTGATGATTGTTTGAAAAGTACAACATTAAGTTATTTGACACCTATCTAACCCAGTGAATTTATCTTTGGATTCTTCCCCCACTCCCTTCATAAAAACAATCCATGCTAGGCTGAACTGTGAACACCAATTACAACAATAGTCTTTTTGCTGCTGATTGGTCCACTGGTTTTTACTATTGCTGCCAGATGGTAGAGGCCAGACCATAAAAACTCTCTACCCTGCCATTAATTCAGCACTTGGTAATAACTTTCCCGTGACTCCAGGAGATCGGAACGTTGGTCAGACATAAATGTTCAGAGACAGAATCAAGGTTAGGCACCTATTTTACACCTGCCAGAGTGGATATCACTCAGACGAATGCTCTCACTCATCTATGAAGTCAAGAGCATTGCGTGCCCCTAAACTGTTGTTGTATGGAATAAATATGCATTCATTTGCTGAGAAAGCAGACTGACATCCAAGCACCTTGGATCCATATACATCTTTCCCCTTCCTCCTCCAAGGTCTATTCAGTTTGTAGTTTTACACCTATTGTACTTATGGGTCTACTCACTGATGACCTTGAATCTGAGCACTGATGTAATATTATATTCCTATGACAGATTTATAGATTGGCAGATAAGGGTGCATTCCTTCCCTAAGACAGGACAGCATCCAATGTTTGTTAGCATCATTAAACTAAAACTGACTTTTCACCTGCTCCCATACCATATGCAGCTGCAAATTTTTAAATTAAACTATGAAGCCATGCATAAATTTACATATATTACAGACTAGCCTCTCCATTTAACATGCAAATGTACTCCAATGTTTCAGAACACCTTCTGTCGCTAATTAATTTGCTGAATTATAATTAGACTAATCCTGCATAATTAATAAGCACAGATTTTTTTTTTAATTTCTAAGCAGCTTGATGAGATCATTCACTTCCTTCTATAAACTGCTAAGTAACTGTTAAAAAAAATCTGGAAAGAACATATGTGAAAAGGTATGTTTGATGTCTCATACAAATTCAAACTAGCGGACAAGATACAAGAAAGTCAGGATTAATATAGGTATATGGATGAAACAAATGTTCAGACCATTATTTGCAGGGGCAGAGACTAATGTGCTCTTTGTCTCTGCGTTTTCTTCCTTGGGTTTTTACCTTCTGAGATCATAGACTGAGACGGGAAAGGATTACAGAACTGTATGTAGCATTAGGAGATGATATGATATTAACACGCCCCTGTATATCAAAACACTCTCCCTGTACATGCTGTGTGAGGATAAGCTCCTTTGATGGTATTTGGAATTGTTTTCATTTCAGCTGCCAAAACCAAGGGAAATCATTCTAGTGAAACGATTAAGTGTCATTAGTACTGGATCTATTCAGTAATGATTAAAACAAAGGGTCTCGCTTTAATGCAGAAGAGCTTAGTCTCAAACAAACATGTGCGCCAAAGTGTTCCCCCGCCCCCAAAAAAGTGCCACTGTATAGCACAGCAACATAACTCGGTGTCTATTCCTGACTTGAAAGACTACCCGAATGCATAAAGGAGACCAAGTATTGAGATCTCAACAAGTGATTTAATTGTGCAGAAAAGTGGGAGCCACACACACACACACAAAAAAATGTGCGGACTGAACAGATAGAGTTTTGTGACATATTTAGCAAGCGATCATGCAAACTAGAAATAATACAGGTTCAGCTTGTAAGGTTCTTATTTGGTTTTCACTTAGCCCTTAACTCAATTAGCACCCCCGCTGAGCCAGGAATTCAGGATTTGACCCACACAGAAGAGATCAGGGGAAATGCATTCCCTTTCTGAGAAGTCATTGAACCATTTAGAATTAGCAGAGAGGTAGTTTGGGAAGAGGGATGGATTTCAGTTAGTACCACCCCAAAACACATAAACATACAAATAACTGAGATCAACCAATCTCACACCAACAAATACATTGGTTTGGAAAGGGGCCTGTACCACCAAGATGTTGAAAAACGACTAGTGATTTTGGCTAGCCAACTGGAGACACAGTAAAGGGGCCTGATTTTCAGAGGGCAGGTGCTCAGCATTTTCTGTCAATCAGGCCTCCTCAGCCATTTTAAGTCACCTCGTAGAAGACTGATGTGTACAAACCTTAGATGCTTAAATTATATTTAGCCTCAGACTCAAGGCCAAGTTAGTTAAGGAGAAAAAAAGTTATCCACAATTCTAAACTGCACCTACCACCCACACTGAATCCTAACCATCTGACTGACAGAGTGATGGCATCAAACGAACACATGGCTCCGTGTCACCTTGGAGCTAGACAATACGACTAGAGGAACAGCTCCTGTAACAATTCTCTGGTGTATTAGCTTTAGGTGGCCTGCATATACAGAACTTTTCCATAGCCACGTAATGCACCCATTGGATGCAAACAGAAGTCCAAGACAATGAAAATAAATAGAAAGGTGCTTTTTTATTTCTTTTATATGAGATCTCTCTCTTAATCCATCTTTAACATATCTAGCTCAATAGGTAAGAGAGATGCTGAGTAAGGAATTCAAACCAAAACAAACTAATGGAACATGGACTCAATCCTGGTTTTTTACACTGGGCCGAGTTGGGCCAGAGAGATTAGCCCTTGGTCCCACAGGGAGTCTGAGGCAGAAACATGAACAGAACTCAGATCTCCAGTGTACCAATTCAGTCCAGTGTACACAACCAAGCCGACTGATATTCCGATAGTCTTTTGACTCAATTCTTGCAGCAAAGTAATGAACATTTCCTGGTGCATTTTCCAGTTCTAGCATGTGGCCACCAACAAATTTCAACATCCACCCCTCTTGAGGATTATTGATTTTCAGAGTTTCCTACCATCTCACAATTCCCTGACTGTGGAAATGGTCATTAGTGATGTTAAATAACATGGGGTCCAGGAAAGATTTCAGCATTTCATTTCAGAATTCTGGTGCCCCCTCAAAACCTGCTGCTCTGTGGAAGCAGAAAAAATGACCAGCCTTAACTTCTGTTTGCTTTAAAAAATATTCTGAAGCCATCTTCAGCTATGCTTTAACATTTTGTGCAGAAATCAGTTAATTTTCACTAGCAAAACAGCAGATTTTTGAAGAAATTCATAAAAGTTTCATAGTTGGGGCAATAAATAATTTCTAATACTGTATGTACCGATTTTTTTTAAATCACAAATTTAAAGTGATTCCAACTTTTATTGCAAACATTTCATCCATCTCTTCTTGCTAGCTTGCACATGTAATTAACCTTTTCAGTACCCTTTGATATAGTGTATGCATGCCAGAGGCTTGGAAAGATGCAGCATTTCAGGCGGGAAAATAACCACACATTAGAGCCCTGCATGGGACTATTCTTAATCCTGCTCCCGCTATTATGGCAGTAGGTCATGCAGGATCCTAGTCCTGCTGCAGGGCTCTACTGCACATCAGATGAGAAAATATAAACATGAACTGTATCTATTGGCAACGGGTGAGTGTCAAAAAATGCAGCAGTTTGATTTGGACAAGTTTCCTGAAGTTCAGATGCTTTTCAGTCTGAGTAAAAAAATTCTCTTCTCTTTAATTTTGCATCTTTGTTTGGCTCAGTTAACTTGCTGACAGTGCTCAAGAACATTTTACTTTGCTTGTTTCTGGCCTGTCACTGATTTCAGGGCACATGCCCTGCCCTGAAATGTTATAAAGATACACAGGACATAAGCCAACATGTTCAGAAACAACTAATGATTTTGGAATCATTAGCTTCATGAGAGCTCATTTTCAGAGGGCAGGGGCTCAGCACTGCCTGAAAATCCAGGCCTCTATAAAGTGTCTCCATTTGAGCACCCCAAAATTGAAGCATTCAAAAATCACCAGTCAATGTTGACATCTTGGTCTTAACGTTTGCCATAAAACCATGGCCCCAGTAAGTCTGGTATTCTTCCTCTGGATAAATAGCTGGTGCTACAGACGTCATTGTTCTCCTCACCACACACACAACGTACCTAGCCAATTGTGCTGCGCTGTTAATGAAGAAAGAAAACTGCTTTCTGACCCTTAAAGTGACTGATCTATACCCTAAGGTAGGAGACTAATCTCATTTTAGCAAGTATATGTAATACACTGGCCTAGGGCCTGATCCTACACCACTTGAGTCAACAGAAGCTCTGCCATTGAGTTTAATGGGTACAGGATTGGGTCTGCTGTGCGTGGGATCACATTTTGTTTTAGTGGCTGCCTCCAGTGAAATTAGGAGCCTGCTACTTACAGGCAGCAAGCAGATCTACTTCTTTAACAGAGTAGTGGCGGCTTGTGCCTTTGCTAGGGAAGGCCAGAGGTTTGATCCCTTGTAATATCACAGTGTCCATCCATATGTGACCATGAGTTCATTGCACATAATTTTGTCGTCAGTCGCACAATTACTCAACTTTTGTTTAGACCCAACCGCTGTACTGGAGTCTATGACTGCTTCCACCAGGGAATTCTGCACTGCGGGAGGAAGCATTTTTTTGTGCTGGTCCGAAGTTTACAGCTTATTAATTTCAGCAACTGACTCATCTATTGTGGGAATCAGACGCATCTCGTGAAACACACCAAATCCCAAACCAAGCATCTGATTCCTGGGTCTCCTCGTCTGGAGGATAAGGGCCTGATCCTGGAACATATTGTTTGATGAGAATTCCAGACGACTGAAGAATGCAAACAATCTGGGACCAGATCCTTCTTGGCCAAACTTTCTTTCCATTGGCCACACAAGGCAGCCCTGTGGTTAATGCTCTTTTTATCATGTAAGGAGCATTACACGACTAATAGCCTCCTATGTCCCAGTCAGAACCTAAAGTGGTCGTTCTGGCTTTTTTTTAAAAAAACCTCATTAAGGTAAGGCTTTAGCAGTGCTTCGCTTTATGGTTGGCCTAATGAGACTGTGTGCGGTCTCCAGATGTTTCCAAGCGCAGCAACTGTGGTCTACATTCCTCACTCACCTCAAACTCCCCTAATAGACTTCCCCAATTTGAGATCATAGAGCCAGATACAACTCAATGTATATAAGCCTGTGTTTCAGAAGCCAAGATATTCGACTTTTCAAGGGTTTGGCAAGGTGGGAGTTGGATATATTTCTGGAGCAAAATCTATGCTTTGTTGGCCTTGAAAGGCTTTGTAGCAGCTTAGTCCAATCCACTTTACCTCTTGGAGATGTATGGCATATTGTATGTTATATATATATAAAATGTAGACAGTTGCGTCTGCATGCACAGCTTTTTAAGCTTTCCGTTGGCTTACTGATTAAAAAATATCCATGTTCCAAGGCTTTAAATAATATGTTGTTATGCTCCATGCGCATTATCACAATTTGTTCTCTAGCAAAAAAAGGTCTCTTGGCTGTTCCTGACTTAGATCCTACATGCCTAGTGCATTGAATAGTCAATGCATAAAATGAATTTAGCATGCTTTCCTCTTCAAATTTCTGCCCCAATCATAAATCTAAAGGTAAAGTTTTGGAGCAAAGTTTTGGAGTGCTTGCAACATTTGCAGGATGTTTTCTTCATTTATTGAAGCCAGATGTTTGCATTTTAAATAATTTAGAAGCTGTTACAGTAAATAGACATCAAGGGAAGCTAATGGGAGTAGCATTGTCATTAGGAAGAACTTGTATGATGAGACATTAGACTAAGGAGCCAGTGCCTTCAATGCCATGGTGGGTTAAGGGAATGAATACATGTAGCCTGTTGGAACGCACGACATATCAACTGACAGATTGGGGAACAGGGTTTGAACTGGAATTGGATAGAACTCCTCATGAGAAGAGGTTGCATTGTGTGTGTGTTTTTATCATAAACATTTATGGTTCTTTCATCCAAGTATGAAACAATTAAAAAGAAGAGCGATCTCCAAGTTACAATTTGCTTATTTACTAGTTTTTAAACGCAGTTTATTACGCCGATATAGCTTTGACAGGATTTTCTAAAGCTCCCAAATGAAAGATCAAAGTTGCTGTACAAGCTTATTTTGCGTTGGGTTGTGCTGCAATTTGGGAAGCCAGGACAGCTGGTAGCATGGACGCAGACTCAAGAGACCAGTCTTCTATTTCCAACTCTGCCACTGACCTACTCCATGAGCTGGGGCAAGACACTTCACCTCTTTGGGCTTCCCTTCTCAACCTTTGTCTGTCTTGTCTATTTAGATTGCAAGCTCTTCAGGTAAGGGACCCTATCGTACTGTGGATATGTACAGCGCCTGGCACAATGACGCCCTGATCTTGGTTGGCGCCTACCGTAATACAAACGGCAGCAACAACATGGCTCCACATCATCCCCTTCACTGTGCAGCGTGAATAGGCTGAAAACTGAAGGAAATACATACAACTGGAGTCAAATCCGATGAGAGAACACTTTATATCCTTGCCCTTTCACCTTTGAGCATACACGCCTCTCACTAGCTATGATGATTCAAAAGCAGGAATACTAGTTGTTGCGCTTCTTGGTATGTTTCTGTAAGGAAATTCTTTTCAACACATATTTTAACCTGTCATTTGTATCATATAGCCATACAGCATATCTGATCCCGGAAGATCTCAAAAGCAGGAAATAATTCACCACTAAAATGCAAGCAAGTCAGGGGTAAAGAGCAGCTATCCAGTGGCACCCTCCAGACAAAGTGGGTGGGGTCAGAGGGAGATATTTCAGCTAAGGACATTGGTGCAAACCCATATGGGCTTATGAGAAGAGGGAGATCGTTAGCTGGTGCAAAGTGACAAAATGCTATGAATTTCAAAATCAAACTATCCAATTTGCATGCGGTGCATCAAATCGATCTCTAGGCTAGATTTCAATGGAGCTATGCCAGTTCACAATAGCCAAGGATCTCACCCAGCCCTTTAACATACACAATGAGCAGATAGGCTCTTGATTTTTAAGGTCTTGCTTGAAAGATGCTCTGTGTAGTAAACTGTAATGTGTTCAAGTTATCGACCAAAAAAGATGTTGGGAACCTGCAGTACTAAGCAGTCTATGTTTTTCAAAGCTTGGTCCTGATCCTGCAGTCTCTCTCTCAGGCAAAATTTCCATTGGTTTTAATGAAAGGACTACAGGATCGAAGATGTGATCATTAGGCCTCACCAATACACTAATGCAAATTAGCGTAGTTAAATCAGTTTAGTTCAACAGGTGCAACCTGCTGTGTGGATGCTCTTATTGTAGATTAACAGCATCTTATTTCAATTTAATAAATGTTTTCCCAATCAATTTAAGCTTAAGTCAAGTAAACCTGGTTTAATGGAAATAAAATAGCTTTCACACAGCCATTTGCACCAGTTTAACTAAAATTGATTGTAAAAGCACACCTTAAACTGGCACAATTCTGCATGTAGAATAAGCCCTTAGATCTAGGAACTCTCCAGTATCTTTGAGTATTATTTTTTCTTGAAACAGTTTATACAATTGCAGCCAAATGCTCAGTTGGTGTAAACTGACACTAATGTCAATCAAGCTATAATGATTTATACCAGCTGAGGATCAGGTCCTTGGAAATCAGCTACTGTGTATTTTTTCTCCCTTCCCATAAAGTTTTTTCCCCTCTCAATATGCAAAAATGTCTGATAATCCTAATGGCTCCAGATCATGAATTGATGCAATCCCCTGTAATGGTTCCTTTGGAGCTGTTATGAAGTATTAATTCAAAGCGCTGTGTAACAGCTGCTTCAGAGCCGTTATGGTCCATTGGGTCCAAAATCCACTTTTTAGAAGGAAGGGAGGACAGGATGGGGAAAAAAGGTGCTAAAATATAGATTTCTACAGCAGACCAGAACAACTCCAACAAAACCAGTACAGCCTGTCAAGATAACAATTACAAGAGTTGTTGTTTTTTTTTAATTTCTAAATATCTGTGCTACACATGACAAATGGGAACATGTCTGATCAATTGTTCAGCTGGGTTTTGTTTTTAAACTCTCATTGACTGCGTGAACTTTGAAAGTGGTCTAAATACGAAAACTATCATCATTGTTCCAGTATAGCCATTACAATAGGCCTCCTCCTGCTATGTGCATTCATAGACATCATAGGAGTCTTGCTCTGGCCAGAAAACTAAGCTCAGTGCTGGGACTGAGAGTCAATAGGTTCCGGACACCTAACTTCCTTAGACAGTTTTGAAAAACTCAGTCAAAAATGCGCACACATCCCCTTCCGGTAGCTGGTTCAGTTTGAAGATAATAGCCTACTAGGGCGACCTCCTAGATGAGTTAACTCAATTGGTGGAGGTCATGCTGTGGATCTGAAGCTCTCGGGTTCAAATGCTGAGCGTGAGTCTCTGCAACTTGAAACATGAAGGCAGAAACTCTGTCCTTTGTCCCGTGCACAGGCCATTTTAATGGTCTCTGGAAGACGAGCAGTTTTATCTACGTTTATGTCCTGAAAAAGCTAGATTCAACAGGCTGAGTGTTTCAGTCTTAACTCCATGTTTCTGAGATATTTCAGGGTATTTGAACAGTCTTTTGTGGTTTAATTAAACTATCAGTTTGTGGTACAGCTTAGGAAAACACTTAAATAGAATTCCAGGTATTAATTATTAGGAACCATTTCATTTGGTTTAAATAATTACTTTGGACATATCATCATCCAATAAGAATTTGTGGGAAAGAAGACAACAGACTAGTCTATCATAACACACATCTTCATTCTAAATACACTTACTACTGATCTAGACGTATTTGTGTGTGTGCATGCGCACTTTCTAGCAACTGCTTTTGGCATTTTGTTTAGTCTCCACATAGAAAATTAAAAACACAACTTTCATTTGTTAAGTAATTTTTAAGGATATTTCTCTCTACCATTAAATGGCAAGGAGGATGCCTCACAACCATGAATGTCATCACTATAGCTTCAGGCCTACTGAAGGTTTGGAAAAGCATACTAGGATTGCTAAGATTTGGGGATTTATAGAGCACTTTCCGGCCTATTAGAGAGATCATTTATAATGTGGCATCACCCAAAAACCTTAATCAAGGTCAGGGCCTTGTTATGTTAGGAGCTGTAAAAACACAGAGGAAGACATAGTCTATGTCCCAAAAGTTTAAAAACCTAAAGATGGGTTGAAATGGTTTCTTAACTTTCCCCGATCCCCTAGTCCAAAGATGGGTATCTGTTTTACAAACATCCCCCTTGAAACATTTGGCACCCACACATTGCAGCATTGTTCTGAATCAGAAGCAGAAAGTGAAATTGACTAGAAATTGGTTATTAAAAACAAAAATCACCCACTTCCTGTCTACCAAGTTCTCTCCCGCTTTCCCCTTAAAACTCACTCCTTTCCAATAATCCTTCCATCCTTGATTTCTACACCCAGCCCTCCCTGAACTATCAGCATGTCTGGTCTAAACTTGGGTCCATATACTACAAATGCTAGCAGGCACAGGACTTGACTTAAAAAGTGGTTGATTTAAGATTACATGGTAGTGAGTGTTATACTTGCTTGTAGTAAGTGTTTACAAGAGCATGTCCAACCCCTACAAACACTACTGCACATGTTGAAATGGGACCACACTTTCTCAAACATGAGTCAATGAGATTTCTTACATGGTTAAAGCAAGGCTTAATATTCTATTGTGAGGGTGAATTTTGGCTTCTCTCTATGAGCAGAGTTATCTCAGTAACATAAACCCAAACACCATGGTCCTATAAACAATACTCTGTACACTGGCACTCCTATATAGTCACATGAAAATAACAGACCTGGCTCTGAAAGGGTTGCATGAGAGCTTAGAAAGGGGAATGAAGTGGATATCTGGGATTCCAAATCTTTGTGAAAGGTGTTTAGTTGATAATGCTGGAGACAAACACTGGACAAATTGTGGCAGTGCAAACTTCCCAGACTGTCTCTGGGAGTGATGGGTTACTTTAGTTTAAATGTTCATTTACGGTCATATCAAAAAGCCCAGTGAAGTCAGTGAAATTCTTTCCATTGACTTCAGTGGGCTTTGGATCAGGTCCTCAAGTTTTGACCTACCTGAACTACCAACCGAAGTTACAGCTGACAATCATGATGAATATTTGCAATGTTGTCGCTCTGTTGGTCCCAGGATATGAGAAAGACAAGGTAGTTGAGGTAATATCTTTTATTGGGGCAACTTCTGTGGATGGAAGAGGTATGGAAGAGACAAGTTTTCAAGCTTCACAGAGCTCTTCTTCAAGTCAGGTCAAGACCTGAAGAAGAGCTCTGTGAAGCTCAAAAGCATGTCTCTTCCACCAACAGAAGTTGCCCCAATAAAAGATATTACCTCACCAGTCATGATGTAGGTAGTTTGAGGTATGGATGCTAACCTAAAGAAAAGGCAACTGAAAATCCACCACACAGCAACAACCTCATCCACTGCTGATCTAGGCATCTAGAGAGCAAATGATCTGAGTTTGAGAATATCCTGGGGTTGCTTAGAGTCTGAATGTTTATCCGTGTGGGAAAGTGGTTTACAATTGCTCATTCAAGGGAATGAGATTCCTCTTGTAACTGCTCATCATCTGTGTAAGAGGTTCATAAACTCCCCCTTAATTACAAGCTAATTAGAGTTTCAAATTTTCCACTTCTGAGCTTGCACTGGGAAAACCTGGCTGAAACCAAAGGGAAAGGGCCAGATTTCTAAGCGAGCTCAGCACCCAACACCTCCCACCCACACAACTACTTACATGGCCTGATTTTCAAAAGTGCTCAAGCTCACATTTAGACACCTAAATCCAGGCAAGCTGCATTTCAGATGCACTCAGCACCGACCAACACCTATTGCCCTCAAGGGTGGGTGCTGAGTGCTTTTGAATATCTGACCCACTTTTGGCTAACCCTAACATGTCACCAATCAGTTCCTCACCAATTGCCTATGCTATGAACACGTCAGTCAAGATTTTTTCAGAACAACCTAATGATTTTGGAAGCCCAACTTTAGTGGACCCAATTTTCACAAAGTGCTAAGCAACAGCCTCTGGAAATTCAGGAATCTCAAGCCTGGCATCCAAAATCACAAGCCGCTTTTGAAAATCTTCACCATCAGCTTTTTTTTAAAAAATCCTTTGATCTTACCCACGGTTTGTGAAGCTGCTACCAGAAGAGTGTCTTTTATTACTAAAGGACCCTGAATAAACATGTACTTTAAAAAAAAAAATGCTATAGGGCAGGGGAGACAAGGGGAATAATTCACTCCAAATTGCTACTTTGATGAATGTGGACAAAAGAACAAAATTTGTCACCAGCCTAATATTACCATCAAGGTTTTGTCTAGTTACATTCCTTCCAATTTAAAAACAGTTCAATACCCCTCTTACGTTCAAGTAGCAGCACTTAATAAACAGTGATGGATGTTTTTTATTCCTCCCTGCTCCCTGTGTTTCAGACTTCCCTATGTCTGTTACATGGGGATTGTTTAGCTTGGGGGAGATGTAGATCCTCCATCTTTCTTGCATTGACATGCATCCCTCAAGGAAGGACGACCATATTTAATTCATAACCCCCGTTGGCTACACAAACATACAACTTCCCATCAATTAGGCAACACTGAGATGCTGTTAAAAATCAATGAGTTTATTATTAAATATATTTTCTTTTCATGTAACAATAATAGTTATTGCTGCTCTATTGTTATGGCTGCAATATCAGCTGTTTAAGCAGCTTTTAAAAAGGGACTGATTACTTTTGATCAGACAGTATAATATCAAAGGACATCAGAACAACAATGTCCTTGCTGTGCTGCTTGACGCTATTCGGTATTAGGGAAAGTGGTGGTAAAAAGGGGCCAATGAATGTTTCCTAAAGAAAAACATATTGTACAAGTAGGAAACAAGGAGTTGCTGGATATTTAGCTGTGTGTGTGTGTGTGTGTGCGCGCGTGCGTGTATACACATGCACACATATACACACACACAATCAAACTGAATGTTCATCACACACAATATCAATCAAAGAACTGTCTGTACATATTTGTGTTTTCATTGTGGTGTGTTTATTAGAAATTATTTGGCTATTTTGACACATGCCACTAGCAAGGGAGCTCCCTGCCTACAAACAGAGATGTTAAAACTGTGCCAGCTCAAGCAAAGGTTAAAAAAAAACAAAACAAAAAAACCCCCCAACACTGCACAAGGTTTGGCAAGTATATCATATGCTGTCTGGCCACAGCTGATCTGAAACGAGTCCCCTGTAATTATGGGAGAAGGTGGAACAGGTTTCCTGCTAATTGGAAAATTCTGCAAATGGCACCAGTGAAGTAAATTGACAGTCGTTAGAATATTAGCAAAATGAGAGAACTGATTAGGAAAAAGCTCAGATGTGGACTTTTTTTTTTAAACTACCTGAATCTACCAGCAAATTGATAATAAAAGCTGACCTTAATAACAACAGCTGTTATTTGACCTGGATACAAATGTATATACACACATATGTACATATGTGTATAATACACATTATACACACAGAGAGATATAGAGATAATTATAGACACACTCTACATACATGTTATAGATATAATTATGCACATCCATGCTATATGTATATTAATCTGTTGCTGTTCCCAGACCAAGAATGCATAAAAAAGGTCTGTCTGCCTCTCAGTTTTCGAAAAATTCTTTTCCAGTGCCAAAAGATTCTGTGAAATAAATCAGTATTTAAGGATGATACTGTCAATAAGCACATTCTGACAAAATTATATTCATTTGAAACCCTTTAATACTTGAAACAAATCTTGCTAGATATTTGTTTACCTATTTAAATAATTAAGTTGTTCTTTCCTAGGAGAAAGCTGGATTTCTATGGTAAATTTAGTCTTGATATGCCATTGTTGGGAATTCTAGAAGCAACTTCACTTTGTATTTTAATTTAAAATGTACAGGAAGTAAAGTGGGATTTGGCCAAGATTCTGGCCATCCATCAACACTTAGGTATTTGTACTTGGTATTTTTCAGCTACTAAGGGCAAAGGAAAAAGCAAACGCGAGAGGAAAAAAATAAGACATTTTAATTAGAGTCACTATTCACATACCAGCAAATCTACCTCCCTGTGATCACTTCATTCAGAGTCTCATTTCTTTTTCCTAGGAACCCTGCGAAATAATCTCTAAGGACCTGATCTTATTCCCATTGACTTTCCTGGGAGCTGGATCAAGCCCTAATCTGTAGGATGCTAACAACTGGTTTTCACACAATGATCTCCCTAGCTGCCAAGACCCCTCAACTCCCATCAGCTTCACTGGCACCTCACAGGATAGGACCTGTGATTAGCTATTACTTCACCCCTCCCTCATGGAAAAGTCCTATAGAACATAATGGGAATTAAACCAAGGGATTCTAACAGAAATTATTTTCAAAACCCTATAGGGGAATTTACAGAGAATGAGATCCTTTACTTTTTTGAAAAAGAAAAAAAAACCATCCAGCAGAAATCTAGAGTAGAGATATGACTGCATGTGAAATTCTATAGAGGGTCTGATAAAAACTCAAGTTATTTCAATAAGACTTTTCCCTAACAGCTCCTACAGCAATTTATATTGCATCTAAACAATGCAGACTGTGAATGTTCAGTCTAGAATCAAGATTACTTTAGCCATCCTACATTCAATAAACTTAATAAAACTCTAGCCTGGTGATTATATATTGCTCTTAAACAAAAATTCCCACCTAGCGTTCTCCATATCAACGTATAGACCACGTTTTTGTGGGTAACATTTTAGGATCTAGGAGAGGTTAGTATATTGTAACTCTTCTTCCTCTTACATGTACTTTTGTAACTCCTCCTCCTGGCCCCAAAAATCACATGTAAAAGCCTAGATCTGGTCTCTCTTTTGTTGTACCTTTTTTTTTTTTAAATGGAGAAATCCTACTGAATTTAACACGAATTTTCATTCTCCCTATAAAATTCTATCGGTTGGTTTAAAAAATAAAAGCCACAGCAGGAATTTCGTAGAGAATGAGAGCCGATGGGCCAGAACCTCAGCTAATGTAAGTCAGCATGTGTGTGCTGGAGCTACATTGATGAGGCTCTCTGGTTTGTAGAATAATTTCTGTGGAAGTATGTTGGTTTCACTCTTATTAAATTCAATAGGAATTTTGCATAAGGGAATTTTCTGTTGGAGAGGTTTGAGTTCAAGTCTAGTGTTTGCATTTTATGTATTGGTGTTTATATAATTTCCTCAGGGTTATTTAAGTGGCTCAGGGAGTCAAAATAATGCAAGATCTGGTCTTTGCCTGATAGCTCCTGGGTGGCAGGAATATACAACCATGGATAGCCCTCATGCTATTTTGACCATTTCACTGCCTACAGTCTTGGTCCACAAGCCATTAAAAATCAATGGAAAGATTTCCATTAACTTCAGTGGGTTTTGGATCAAACCCTGAAGATGCCAGATGCTGCTAACTAGTCCACCCAGGAAGATCCGGGCCTATGTGGAGTCCTGCTGGAATTGATCAGGATGTGGAGTAACTTACAGTATCGGGACCAAGTCATTAAAAACAAAAAGCCCACCAATGCAGCGATAGGTCAGTTTACCAGGAGAATGCTGTTTCCTGCTTCCTCACCCCAGTTCCTGTACAATCAGAGTGCACTGTCCTGATTGGTTTCAAAATCCCAACAGGGAGCGCCAGGTGGTTTCATCGATCAAGAGAGCAAGTGGCCATAGGCAGGCCTTAAAAGGGGCAACCAAACTCAATTAACTCTAATCCTGATCCTCTCTTTTTTTCTAATCCTTCCAGCCCCCTTTCGGTGATGGATTTTTTGTTTTGTGTTTGTGTGTAGTCCATTTACCTATCCCTCATTCTTCCTGACAGTTCTGCTTCTCACACACACACACACGAATAGGGCCGGGGGAAGACAACCACCAAACCAACACAGACAGTTTGTGCCAAATACAGTTAAGGGGTATGGGGGAAAGGAAGGGGAGGGGGGAAACCAAGTCACTTTCAATCAAGTGTCACACCTTTAAATAGTGGTTAAATCTTTGCATTATGCAGCTCATCCCTTTTACAACATGGGGTTCCCGTAGAGAATTCCCTGTTTACACTGGGAATTCCTCCAGGAGCGCATCAATAAAGCTGAACAGATGTCAGGGTGGAATGCCAGCGGCAGTGGCTGTTGTCAGGGGTGGTGGGGAGTGAGTCAGGGAACAATAAGAGGCGGCATCTGCTGCATAAAGCCCTTGCGTGTGGGTCAGGTTTTGCCAGTGTGTTGAGATTCCTCCCTTTTCTTTGTCTGGGCACATTGCCTCTCTTGTTCCTGGATGACAGGGGTTGACACATGTCACCCAATCCTATCAGAAAGACTATTTGTTTGGCTCTTGCATATGCACTAGTGTTTTTGACCTCCTCTGCTCGGAATATATTGAACAACACTGAAGGGGGTGGGGGGGACTCCCAGGTCCTCCCCGATATACAATTTCATTATGCACTGTGTGTCCAACGTGAGGATGTAGATGACCTGCTTTTTAATTAAAAGCATGATTGGTGAGACTTTACTGACAGGAGGACCTGGGATTTAAAATACTAACTAAGAGGAACTGGTCCCTGTTGGTTTGTGAAGTTTAGGTTTGTAACAACAATAATAATAATGTATAAAAATTCAATTAGCCACTAAAGAGCATTTGTAAACAAACAGCAGTATTTGAGCTATGTCACTGATGGAGTTTTGTCCTGCTTTAACTGCAAATCTCAACATCAGCCACAGAGCTGCAATCATGTACATTTTTTAAAGTCCATTCCAAAAGGAATAGAAATTTGCTAAGATTGTGCACCAGCTGCATCTTACGGAGACTTTATTCACATTGCCGAAGTCTGCTTAAAATCTAATGTGGAGAAAAAGCTCCAGGGTATGGGTTTAAATAGCAATGTAAAAGGCAAACAAAATGCATAGATTGTGGTAGCTCTTATTGTCTTCAACCAGGGATCAGGACCATATTGTGAAAAGTACTATACACATATAATGAACAGGTCCTTGCCCCAATAACTTGCTCAAGATCATCAGTGTAATTTTCAAGACTACGGATTAAGCAAATCTTCTCATCCTCTGGAACAGAAATAATATGGAGGCTAAACAGCTGATAACCTGGTAAAGTAACCCCTTGGATGAAGAGCTTTTCTTTGTTATTCTCCAATACTTGCTGTTCCCAGTGATTTTAGATCTTAAAAATAGGTTGGGTGTGTTTGGGGTTTTTTTATTTAAAATGTATTTTTTTAAAAAGTAATACTCTGTCCAAAGTGACACTTACTAAGTAGGTCTCATTTTGAGTATATAACTTAAGCTGCAATTTTCTTGTCAATAACAAAACAACTCCCAAATAAAAATGTATTATTCTAAAACGGCCACAAATATCTGCTGAAAAGTGACTCTTCCAAGTATTTATAGTTAGTGTTAGTTTTGTTTTTGAACTGTTAAGTTAGAATCAGCAAACAAAGCCTATATATTGGAAGCTAAAAAACAGCTGCTATTCCATGTATGTTGCACTAAATAAGTGAGTCCAATGTCAATATTAAGTATTCAGGGCCAGATTCCCAGCTGATGTAAATTAAAATGTTATCCACTATGAGTATGACTGTGAACCTAAAGACTGAAGCTGAGTATTACAGTCCATGAAACTAGTTGCAGTAAGTTGAACAACAATAGATAAGTGAAAGATATTCAAGTTTTTCATTTAAAAATTTTAAATATGGTTTGTTCTTAATTTCTTAAACTGATTTTTCCCATTATTATCCTTACTGTGAAAGCGCTAATTTTCTATAAAACACGAATACTCAGTTACAGGAGAGAGGGGAGGAACCTTATCTTTCAGTTAAAAGGACTTAGAAGTACACGCAGGCTTGCACTATACGGTTGTGCAGAAAGTTAAAAACCTTTGAACTTTCTTCATCTATCCAGATTTCACCATCACTTTTCAAGCCCAGAAAAAGAAATGCATGAGTGCATGTTTTAAAATTCCTTTTTGATTAAATGCTTGTAAAACAAAAGCACAAAAACCCTCTGCTTTTCTTACATACATCAGAGGGGTTTTTTTTCCTTTCAGTTTGACAATTAGAAATTATTTTTGGCTGCTATGTAGCTAGCAAAGGTTAATTGGTCTTGCTGCTGCTAAATACTGAATTCTGATCATTTGATTAATGAGGTGTCAGAAGCCACAAGTAACCAACCCTTTTTGGAGAAAAAGCAACAGAAATCAAATGTATTTTTAAAGATTTAATGTTCTTCCCCACACCCTCCACCATCCTAACGGCAGCTGTTTTGAATACAGTATAGTTTTCAACCCGGTCAGGAAAAACCCTGGTAAGAGAGATAACAAAAATTGTTTTGTGACGTGTAACCCCTTCAGTCTCGGAGAAGTTAGAAATTTCTCTGGGCCAGATCCTTAGATGGCAGAGATTAGCATTGCAGAGTAAATCTACACAGATTTACACCATCTGCTGATCTGATCTTTCACATGTAAGTAGATATATTCTAAATTTTTTACCTTTTTGCTCCTCCTCCTCTATATCTATATCATCAATAACTGTAGGATCTGTACATTAAAGAGGCTCCCAGTTTGTCAGTCTTACATTGGGAATTTAAATAGATGCTCTGCAGTTTTAGGGAACATACATGTCCTGTACATTTCTCTTATGCCTACAATGGAAAAAAATGGTAAATATTATTACACTTCCATTTGACTCCACTCACTGAGAGCACTGATCTCCTCCTATTAGTGGTATAAATGCACTTTGTCACAATAAACCACTGTATATTATCTTTATATATGTCCTTCAGGCATGTCACAACAGTTTGGCATTCGGAGTTGCTCTACCACTGTGTACATTAAATAGTCATGTAGTTACATTAAACAGTGGGGAGTTCACACTTCGCAACCACTCAGTGTTTTAAAACAGATGTGGGCTGTCTGTTGTCAGGTTGTAATAGAAAGACTTAGGAGGATCTTGGTGGAATTTAATCTCCAGTTGATTGAGCGCTCCCCAATCTCTCCTTACTACATTCTTTCCCAGAGCACCCCAATATTACAAGGAGAGGGAAGACGGGGGGGACATCCCCACAACAACAACTTTTGTATCACTGAGTGCAGAGATCTGAAAGGAAAAGAAATAAAAGATTCCGAATTCGGAATACTTTGTGGCTCGGAATATTTTTGAGTGAGGTGGGCTGGAAGGGGTGCCCTGGGACTTACTGACAGGAGAATTTTTGACAGTTGATGGACAGATGAATTCCGTCATGGAAGCGTTAGTCAAAAGCGGCAAGGCCAGATGGAAACTCACAGCTTGTCTTTAATATTAATTTTCTTTCCCTTTCCTCCCCCCCCCCCTTCAGGAGAGCAGAATTCCCTAATTCCCTAAAATGTTGCAATGCATCTTGAGGTATTATTTTTCCAATGCCTTTCCCCACCTACTTCTAGTAAGAAGTGCTCCTTTGTGTTAATGCTATTTTTTTTCCTCCCTCTCATTTTGAAATAAAAAGAAATCAGAAAAATAAAATACATTTTAAAAAAAATCAATGAAGCTACACAGCTGTCAAAAATTCTGACTGGCTTAAAATACATATAGATGAGTAATATCTTAACCTTCTACTAGATTTTCTTTAAGATACATATGAATCCATTACAGATAGCAAGTTTTAGCTTACAGAAAGAGCACTTAATAAGCACCTCACTGAAATGAATGGGTATGGAAGGAAAAGCAAGACATCTGCTATTTTTTATAGGGAGAAACGTCCTTATCTTTACAGAAGCATGAAGGTGACAGTAGGCTTGATTCCAAGGAAGAATCTTAGACAGTCACTCAGAGAGTTCCTTTTGAGTTTTTTTTAAAATGGGCATTTGAGAGAGTCAAAAACGAGCCAATATGAAAGTCATGTACCTCTGCTATTTCCCCTATATTTATTGATCTACTTGAACTCCAACACCTCTCTGATGAGAGCATTCCTCCTTTTAGACCTAAATTTACTTCAAACATCCCACACAATGGACTCTCACTTTTTTTTTTAAATCTGTTGTCAACTGGTTCACATGGCTAATGCAGACATGAAACTGATGTAACAGGCAGTGATAGTTATAGCTGAAGAAATTAATACTACAATTCTTTTGTGGAAAAGTCCTATAGAATTTAATAGGGAGTAAGTCAGTCTGGCTCTATATTAATTTAATATGTGAGATGCTATAGAAATTTACTCTTAAAAACTTATAGAATTTAATGGTGAGTGAGATTTTTTTCATAGGCTTTTTTGAACTATCTATTGAATTCTACAGCAGGGAAACAGAATTCAATAGTAAATTATATCTAGGCAGCAGAATGTGTCAAAAGTCCTATAGAAATGATCTTATTCTCCTTTAAATTGTATGTGACTGTCCATCAGGGTCTCATAAGTTTCCTGTGCTAGTAAGATTTCCTTGAGCCCCTCCATTCTAGGTTCTTATTCCACCTTAGCATGTTCAAAGCTATTCTCCAGTAACACAGCATTGCTCTATTCTTGATGCATATTAGCTGGTTTCCAGATTATTATTTCACATTTAAATTAGAACATATGCATATTTTTGGTATTTATTTTTTCTCTATCTTTGTTACGTGTAAATATTTGTAATCAAAGACAACTGATATGCAGTCAGACAATCTTTAGCAATTACAGTAATTAAAATGTTTGGCTAAACTGCTAAAATCAGAAAGACACAATGGATTTGCAGTTTTGTGATAAAACAAAATAGCACTTTCTTGCTACAGGCACACACATCCAGAGTGCTGTTTGAAATGGTCCTAGGCAGAAGTAATTGCTTGCAGAGAACATCAGTTTAAGCAGAGGTTCCCTGTACCAGCATTGCAATTTGCACTTTGCATTAAAACACCGGAGAAAGTTCAAGAATTACGCACAGATGCTGCAAAGAATAATTATCCAAAGTCTGATGTAAGAACCATGCCTAGTTAAGACCATTTGTGCACATTTTACATATGACCATTTCATCATGCATGCCTGATCCTTGTGTTTTTGCTGGAATGAGATTCGTCATAAGTAGAGTTGTGCATATCAGCAGTTTCACTTCATTGTGGTTTGTGCACGCACACCACATGAGCATTTTAATCCACACGCTTTGCACCCTTGCTGAATTTTGCTTTGAATTTTGGGTTCACACAAACCATTCAAGTACAAAAATCACCCCAGACAACTCAGTTTCATCTAATTCTGGTTCCAAACTGGGGATGAGCTCAAACCAAATTTTGGATCTACAAATTTTGGGGCTTGAACTCAATCTGCAGTTTGTGGCTCAGCCTGTCTTTAGTCAACACTGTGACTTTCACATAATTTTACGATGAAACAACAACGCTAGCCTGCACAGGTCATGAGGTCCACTCAACCCTCTTGGTGAACCTGGTCCTAGTTTTGAATCTGCAACGAAACCCCCCAAAACCAAAAGAGTCTCACTCAGTTTGGGGGAAGAAGTCACACAATTTTTGCCCAGTTCAAACTTTCACAGTACAGGACTCTGATTTGGCTCCACTGTTAGCAGGGAGCTACCGTATTCAGCTTCAACTAGAGAGAAGTTCCACTGGGTTACACAAACTAACTGGAGAGAGCACTGTTGGGGGCAATCTCATGTACATACCTGGGCTAGAACAACTCTGGAAATAAAGCACCCACTGTAAAGCAATGATTGGAAAGAAGAAGTTGCATGGAGATAATCACAAGTGTTCAAATTCAGGTGACGAGGGCCATATAAAATACCCAGATAGAAGGATTTACTTCTCACAGGCCAAATTCGGCTATCTAGGCATACAAATGCAGCTCAGCAGGAAACGTGTGCGCCTTTGAAAGCAGAGCTTGGATTTCAGCTGTGGAAACGTTTCTGATCCTGATCAATGCTATAATCTGGTAGTCACTGGTATAGACAGAGCTCAGCATTAATGTATCATCAAAGATCAGGGCACTTTTCTTGTACACAAAAGTCTCCTCATTAGCCATTGATCCCTTTGTGGGGGGAAGACGATTGGAAGGGGGGGGGCATCAGCTGGATGCTTCTAAAAATTGGTAATGCTGCCCTTGAGAAATTAAGGGGACAAATCTGCCCCTACATGCTGCTCCAGTAGCATACAGAGCCTGTAAAGGAGCTATAATAGGACGGGGAGGATTCCTCTGATGCAGGAGTAGCGTAGAGCCAATATAACCAGTCCTTCCTTCTTGTAGGCATACAAAAGGGGTTGGGGGCCAGAGGGGGAGAGCATACCACTGAGTGCTATGGGGGATTCCCAGGAGGCATTGCACAGAATCTGTCCCTAAATAGAATATCTGATCATTTGCCAGGATAGAGATTGGGCCAGTACCACAAATTACTGAGTTTGGTTCAGATTTAAGGTTGAACCAGCTAAAGTTAATTGAGATACAGCTGGATAGCTTCAGGGACTTAGCATCTAACTAGCAATACCTAGGCCCTCCATCGTCGGACCACAGTGTCAACTCTGTGCTCAGTAAAGACAAATCAGAGGAACGCTCTCCACTGTGGGGACTTTTGATGAGACCTTTAAGATTTCCTGTGCTTTGCATGGACATCCTGCTGGCACTTTTTGTTTTAAGGGATGAGGTTTACCTGGGCATGTTTGTGCCAAAATGTCCAGTGTTGTGCAGGATGATGTATGTCCCATGACTTGCTGCATTCCACCCCAGAAGTGACTGCATTTCAGTACTGCTGTAGGTATAGGATTTGGGATTAAAGGCGCTACCTAAGATGCTAATTATGCTTTTTAATATTACATTGCTCTGCACTTTTCATCTACTTCACTTTACAAACTTTGATGAAGTAAATCTCACACCCTCCCATTGGACAGAGAAAGTATTTTTTCCCATGAGGAAAAAATGAAGCAGAGAGTCTGTCACATCATCTAGCTACAGGACTTAATCTTTCACTTCTTCAAGAGTTGGAAGTCCACAGAAAAATCCCTGATCACAGATGGTGGTTATCACATTCCCACCACTCCTCTCTTTCTACAATGTACAAAACTAAGCTTGTCTACTCTCCATTGTTCCAGACGGCAGCCTTAATGCTACCAGATCTCAAAAGGAATCCAGGCAATGCAGTTAAACCCTTCTCTTACCCACGTATTACTGAAAATCTTCCACGTAGCAACACAGATCAGTGGGCAGATTTTAAATCTTGTTCTCGCTTCTATTTTTAAAAGGCTCACACCTTTCTTTATTCCCATTTCTATTTCAGTTTGACCCATTGTCATAAACAGATAAGAAAAGTTAATAGCACAGAAGTACTTTATATCTCTTTGACTATAAAGGGGGTAACAAGTTCAGTAAACCTGGCTGTTACCTGACCAGAGGACCAATCAGGAGACAGGATACTTTCAAATCTTGAGGGAGGGAAGTTTCTGTGTGTGCTGTTAGTTTTTGGTTGTTGTTCACTCTGGGGGCTCAGAGGGACCAGACGTGCAACCAGTTTCTCTCCAATCTCCCTAATACGATATCATATATAGATAATACACATTAGTGAGCTACTAGATAGATAAAGCGGTTAGGCTTATGTTTGTTTTTCTTTATTTTGCAAATGTGCATTTGGTCTGGAGGAGTTTTAATTGTGTATTTTTGCTGAAAAGATTTTAATTTGTACTTGTATACTTAGCTGGAGGGTATCCAGTGCCATAGCTAAAAAAAAAAAAAAAAAAAAAAAAAAAAAAAAAAAAAAAAAAAAAAAAAAAAAAAAAAAAAAAAAAAAAAAAAAATACCCTGTTACCTTCCATCTTAAATTTACAAAGATAATTTTTTTCTCCTCTTAATTAAACGTTTTTCTTGTTTAAGAACCTGATTTTTTTTTATTCTGGTGTGAGACCCAGGGACGGGTCTGGATTCACCAGGGAATTGGTGGGGAGAAAGGAGGGAGGAGGAGAGAGAAAGGCTAATTTCTCTTTGTTGCAGGATTACTCTCTCTCTCAGTGAAGAGTCTGCGGAAGGGGAAAGAGAAGGAGGGAGGAAGGTTGAATTGTCCTCTCTGTTTTGAGATCAGGAGTCTGTATCAAGTGATCTTCCAGGGAACCCAGGGAGGGAAGCCCTGGGAGAGGCATGGTGGGAAAGAGTTTACTTTCCTTTGTGTTAAGATCGCAGAGGATCTGGGTCTTGGGGTTCCCCGTGGGCAAGGTTTTGGGGGGGAACCAAACTGAGCTGTACGCCAGGCAACTGGAACTCGCTACCCGAGGATCTGGTCGCGTACCAGGCGCGTACACGAAGGTTCTCTAATGCCGGGTAATTACAGCTTAGAGGAATTCATGCTGGTAACCCAATTTGTTGGACGCTAAGGTTCAGAGTGGGAATTGTACCATGACACACATATATGGTATTCCTTTGCATAAAGGAGGTTGCGTGTTTTGGCATATGGTAATGCTTCTGGGAGGCTAAGAGATGGGGCCTGTTAAACAAAATAGAAGGATAAACTCTGCTTTGGCGTCTGCTTTTAAAAAAAAAAAAAAAAAAAATGGTGGTGGGCATGAAACCAGATTTAATGGAAAGCAAGGGTCTATATACACTCTCATACAGACACACCAAAATCTATAATCATTTCCTGGACCAGCTTCAGCAGGTTCCAGGAGGATATGAAGCACAACTAACAACTGAGAATCACAGACACACCCCCAAACAACCACCTGAGGACGTTCAATTAAGCCGTCGCCCATATCATTAAGTTTAAAATGTCCCAGTTAAGCTGTCTCATTTAAACTATGGGTCCAGTCCCTAGGACTACAAATTCAAGTCCAGCCATTCATCCTTTAGAGGCAAATAAAGTACATGCCACACAGTTTATTGTGTGGGGCTTTACAAGGAGGATTTTTAAAAACAGATTTCTGTCTGGGCTGCATGGACATCAAATATTCCATGAGTACCTTTTGGGGGTGGGGGGCAGCAAGGGAAAGGGTCTGCTGTTCTTTCTGGACACATTCTTGCCCTCTTCTGAGTGCCATGAGACATCTGTTGTCTGCTCAATAGCTGTCCTCCACCCCAGAGCAGGCTACGTTTCAGCAGGTTTGCATGCATATGACACTTGTAGAGTGCTTGCAGGATGAAATGAGCCCAATACAGTGATCCTAAAATAGTACCGGATGTGGTTGTGTATTACTGGTAACAGGCCTGCACACACACGCAGTACCCATCAAAGCCCTTTAGAAACAATCACAACACCCCTGGGAAGTATGCAAGTATTCTCCCAATCTCACAGATGGGGAAACTGAGACAGAGAGCGATAGGGGACTTGCCATAGGTTCAACAGTAGGTCAGTGGCAGAGCTGAGAGTAGAACCCAGGTCTCCTGACTCCCACTCAATCAATGGCCCGCACTCGCACACTGACTAGTGTATGCGTAATAGTGAATAAGACCTTCATGCTGCAAGCCGCTATGCATCCTAGACTCCTACTGAAGTCAAGGGTATTCCACACTGTGAAGAATGGGTCCCTAATGGCATAGTTCATCAAAGCCATGGCCTTGCAAAGCTCAGGTAAGTGGGTTGCATATTCAGTGTGGTGCAGGCCGGGAGTCTACGGAACACATGTTGAAGCAGGCAGACACATGGTGATTTTCCATGGCCAAACTACCAACCAAAGTGTAATAAAAAACAATTTTTTTTTTCCAGGAGGAGGGCAGGGGAAGAGGAAAGTGACTAACCTTGGGTCATAAAAGTCATCTCAATTGTGCAATAATGTGCTCAGCTTTTTGGCTTCGGGCGCTGTAATACAATCTTGCTAACTTTTGTAGCCCTGAGGCAATATTTTAATGCATCTGCCCCCAAAACCTACATGAAAATGTGTTATTACAATGGTGACGTTTATGCCACTGTAGCTAGCAATATGAGGTCAGTCAGTGTTTCCAGTAGAGGCTTAGCGTTATCCAATGAACCCTGCTTTACAGTGAAATCTGGCATAAATGAACCACCCAGCAGCAACTCCGATTTACCAATTTTTCACTAGCTGTCTGGCATTTAAAAAAAAAAAATTAAACAAGTTCCACAAATTAAAAATCTAGTTTCGTTTCTCCATGGTTTTTAAAAATTATTATTCTCACCAGCGACATCATTTATAGTTAATTTTAAAACTTTTTCAAGTGATTAGACCAGAACCTGACATCACTAAAATAGGCACCCGAAACTGCCAGGATTTGCACATATGCTTAAGTGCATGTATCTGACTAGTTCTCATTGACCAGCGAGAACTCTTCATGGGCTTAAAATTCATCATGTGCATAAGTCTGTACATGACTGAGAGCTTATTTCATTCTATAGAACATCTGCTGAAACACTACAAATAAATCTGTGTATATACACACACAAAATACTATTTCATATATTTACACACACGTACATACAGATGTGTGAATTCAGAACTAAATTGACAGCTCTGGGGACTGAAAGCCTCAGTGAATTAGGATGTTCTTCAAGCACACCTGTAAAGGTCCAATTGTATCTCTCAATTTAGGTGTTTTGACAGAAGCTGAGAATGGGCGATGGAATGGATCACTTGATGATTATCTGCTCTGTTCTGTTCATTCCCTCTGGGGCACCTGGCATGGGCCATTGTCGGAAGACAGGACACTGGGCTAGATGGACCTTTGGTCTGACCCAGTATGGCCGTTCTTTGTGTATTGCTTGGTGTCTTTGGACTTTAATCTTGCAAACACTTAGGCACGTGCCTAACTTGGATTAATCAAATGTGTAAAGTTAAGCAAGTGCGTAAATGTTTGGAGGGTCAGGGCCCATATTTTTATGTAATAATAATAATAATAATAATAATATGCTCTCGGGCTGATCTAAACATTTCCATCAAAACTTTGATGGAAAATTGGGTTTTTGACTAAACAGAAAGTTGAATTTTTTTCATCTAAAAACCTTAAAACTTTTATTTTGCACTAAAAACTGCTGAAAACCAAAATATTTAGGCTGGAAAAGATTTACATGTTGGATTTCCTTCCTCCTCACCCCACCCCACCCCACCCTCCAAATAAATCAACGTTTGCTGACAGTTCTACTTCATACTTACATAAGGCCACAGATCATCCATAGATCTCTAAGTCAGTTTCAAAGGTGGAAGGGGATCATAATTCCCATTTTACAGGTGAGGAACTTGAGGCACAGAATAGTGAAGTGACTATAGCCACAGGTCACATCCATGGCAGAACTGGAACTAGTACCCATGTCTCCTGGTTCCCAGTTCCATGCTCTAACTTCTAGATCATGCTACCTCATACCTAGTATGTAGGAACAGCCCAGAACAGATGTCTTTGATCCAAACACCTCCAAACTTTGGGGGAGTTCAGATAAGGAATTCTGTCCCTTTGCCCTATGTTTCCTGAAGGCTGAAGTAAATAGCCAAATCATGCCGGCGAAAGTGTTGTAAAAATATATACATTGTATGCACAAAAGGCTAAGGGTAGGGAGCTAAAGTTCACAAAGGTTATGCAAAAGGAACATGAGTACTTGTGGCACCTTAGAGACTAACAAATTCATTTGAGCATAAGCTTTCGTGGGCTACAGCCCACTTCATCGGATGCATAGAATGGAACGGAACATATAGTAAGGAGATATATATACATACAGAGAACATGAAAAGGTGAGAGTTGTTCAACCAACTGTAAGAGACTGCTACTCTGAAACCTGTCATTATACAAAGGTTATGGTTAGCCACCTGCACATCCTAAGTGGACTGTTAGACCAGGGGGATCCCCTCTAGCTGAAGCCCACTCTGCTTCATGCCTTGATTGAGCAGCTCTGTTCCAGGACTGTTCTATATCTGTATATATGTAAATAGTTAACAGATAAGGTCCCAGTACATAGCACTGAATAATATGTAGCACAGTTCCTGGGTTTTGTAAGACCTGTAAAAACCTGTGTGCCACAAATGGCTTCCTCTAACGGCACTGTAAATCAGCTGTTAACACCTGTCAGTTTCACTTTGTTGCTCTGTTCCAGGCAGGGAACAGAAAAGTGAAAACAGATCTTGTTAGTTTCATGACGGTGCTCAGCTACCCCCAGGAAAGGCTTGAGGGGAGGGAGAATTGAAGCAAACACGAAGAGCTGGGGAAAGAATGGGGAAGAAAGGAGATGGCAAACCTGAAAATAAAAGGGGTGTTGAAAAAAGCAAGAACAAACAAGGAAAAAAAGAAAGGAAAAGTAGTGAAGATGAATGGGGGAAACAACAAAAAAGAAGAAAAAAAAAGGAGAATACATGCATGTACCTATTTGACTATTTAAAATGGCAGCTAGAAACAGTTTTGCTGGCACGTCAATGACTCCAAAATATTTTCACACCCTATATGCATTAGAGAATAGTTACCATGTCTGCATTCCGTAGTTACTACATGACCCCTCATTTAGACACACTGTGCCAGTATCAGCCCTGGTTCTGCAAAATGCTCAGTATGAGCTTAAGGCCCCTGGATTCAAAGACATACTTAAAGTTGTGCATAACTGTCCGTGTCTTAAGACCTGGAATGTAATGCAGGGTTTAATGATTGAGGCTTACTCTGATTATTCAACTGATTTAGGAGCACCAGCATAAGCCTTGCTTTGGATGAGTGCATGGGTGTGAATTTTTCCAATGTAGACAGACCTCTATTTTGTATTTGTGGTGTGAGACCAAGAGAGCTGAGCCCTGCTTTAGATGGTCCAGGAAGTAAAGGCTGTGGAAGGGGTGAAGAGCCCATAACAATTACAACCTAGCCAGACCTTCAGTGATGACAGTGCTGTCTGTATGCCTCTCTCACCATCCTGCATCTGTTACCCATTTACAGAGGGTTTGCATTAGTAGTTTTACAGCGGTTTAGGCATGTAAGTAGTGTCTATACTTAAAAGACCATGTAAAAGAGGGAAAGATAAAGCAAGAATGGGGGGAGGGGGGGACAAAGGTGGCCAGATGCTATTTTAAAAGCAGGGATTGTGATCCTTTTATTGACCAGTCTCAGTATCTCATCAAACTGCATTTGGTTTTGCTGTTTTATTAGCTTCTTTATTAACACCATCCAGGAGCTTATCTGGTGAGAGGCTGAGAGACCTCAATTTAATGTGTCAGTCTCTAAAAGTGGGATTTTCAAAGGAGCCTAAAATTATTCTATTTTGAACTGTGAGGGGCATAGCTCCTTCTGTTCGGCATTCGTACAGCCCTAGTGCAATGAGTCCTGGGTCCATAACTCGGAGCTCCTAGACACTACCGCAATACAAACGTTAAAATAAATAAATAAATAAATAGGCACTCGGCGCCAACTGAAATTAAGTGGGAGGTAGATACCTAATTCCTGTAGGTCCCTTTAAAAATCCCAGCCTCCAAATTCAGTGCACTCAGCACTTTCCAGGATTGGGCCCTCGGAAATTAAAATGAATTGAAAGCAACAGGGAGTTTAGAGAAGTTAGTCTCTCACAGGATGGGGATGCTGTAGATCAGATCACCACATAGGATAGCGTGCCACAAATACTGGTTGTTTCAGTTCTTATGAATGTACTGGCATGAAGAAACTCATCTTAGATTATCAAGGGTCTGATCATGCAATCTGAGAACAGGCAGAAGTCCCAGAGAAATCAGTGAGAATGGACGACTACAGGGCCAGATCCTGCAAGGTGCTGAGTGCCCTTGAAGTCACACAGACTTCAACACAGCAAAATGCAGCAGATGCTCAGCATCTCTATATTAATTATGTAATATGCTTTCATTCAGAGTCGGATGCATCAATTGCTAATTTTTTTTTTCAGGGAGAGGGGAGAGAAGAGAAGGGGAGTTCCAGGGATACAAACAGGGGCAAATGTTAAAATAGATAATCACACAGGAAATCAATATAGATTTAATTTAAAAGAAACAAACACTGAAACATAAAGAAATGATATGCAACAACTGTTCACAGTTTAGAACAAACATATCAGCTGTGACAAAGCATCACAAGTTCTTAATAGGGTTCAAAGGACGAAAAGGGCTTTCTGTATTTGAGGTGTGTGTTTTAAACACGGGATATCTTGATAGCTGGACGTCACCTAATATTTTGCCTATTTCCTGTCTTAAAAAGACAAAACATATCCCGTGAGTCATACAAAAACAATGTTTCTCTGTATGAGTCATAATAAAAGGTGTGTTTCTTTACAGCTTTATCTTTCATGACAAAACCTCAATGGCCAGATTGTCAAAAGATCTAAGCAATGCTTCTTTACTGCTGATTGAATGCCCAGTTCAGGAAAGCACTTAAGTGCATGCTTAACTTCAACACTGAAGTGAAGTGCTTTTCTGAATCTTTAGGGCCTCAGACGGGTGTGAGTGGAGAATCAGCCCTGAGGAGCTGAACTTCCACAAATACTGAGCACTCACAACTCCAGAGGAACTCCGTGGGAGCTGTCACATGCGCCTCACCTTTCAAAATATGTCTCTAGCTCAAAGTGCTGGATGTTGAGCATTTAAAAAATCTAGCTGCTTAATTTAGGTGCCTAAACGAGATGTGAGCTCTGTTGAAAATCCAGCTGCAGATTCACTGGAATACTCTACTGAGAAACTCCATTAGAAAGTTTAAACATTCCTTGGGGTGATCAGAGATAGATATCTATGTTCAGAAATAACAACAACAAAGCGTTCCTTGTTCTGACTTCAGCGAACCCGTTCCAGACCTCGGATGCTGACAGCATTTATTGTATGTTTTTTATGGGTTCCCAAACTATTCCATCCCCTTGTTATTCAAACAAGAAATGGCATTTGCAATATCTTGCCCCAGCCATTTAAACTGTAATATAAACTAGAAAATTTGGACTGATTTCACCAAGTGCTAGTAAAATACAGTAAAACAATTTTTCCAAACAAGGGGATGCTGTCTAGTGGCTCAAGGATGACACTGGTAATCAAGAAGACAGGAACTGCCAGCCCAGATCCGGCCAGTATCCTGTCTCCAACAATGGCCAGTTCAAAACCTTTGAAAGAAGGTATAAGAAACCCCTTAGTGGACAATTACGGCACATCCTGCCCAGAGGGTAAATTTCGACTTACCCCTAGGCTCTTAGTGGTTGGTTTATGCCCTGAACCATGCAGATTTGTATCTCTTTAAAAAAAAAAGTTATCCTGTGAATAGTCTCATTATGCACATAAATGTTCTGTGTTCTAAGACAGGAATTTCCAAACTGTATCAGACCAGCCCAGTATGATGTCTCTGACAATGACCAGCAACAGATGCTTCAGAGCAAGGTACTAAAACCCATAGTTATGACATAATATGTCCTAACTCCTAAGCAAAATTGGCTTATGCCTTGAAATATGAGGTTTAATATCCCTTCTGAAACTTTTTTTCCCAGAATTTACTTAACAACTCTAGATTACCCTTGGTACCCATATAAGCATTTACTCCATATTTGAATCTTGCTAAGTTATCCTATTTTAGACTCTGCCACTGAGTCACTGTCACCTTGGTCAAGTTACTTCACCTCTCTGTGCCTTGATTTCCCCATCAAATAGGTCTAATGATGATACTTAAATAACTCACAGGGTGGTCTGTGAGGCTTATATCATGCATACAACTTGCCTTGAAATCCTCATGTGACAGATCCTTTTGTAAGAAAACAAATAACATGTGCACACGTGTGTATACACATAAATCCTTAAAATATCAGTGACCATGGCTCTTTGCACTTAGCATTAATTAAGGCCCCAGTGCTGCAATATGATCCTCCTAGGTTGACTTTTGCACCTATGTGGAGTCTTATGAAAGTCAATGAGGCATTGCACAGATCAAAATGCAGGATCGGGGCCCAATGTCAACCAGGGGTATTTAATTGTTGTATGATTACCCTTCGTCTTTGTGAAAAATGGGGATAAACAGTACTTTCCGACCTCACAGGGGATGTTGTAAAGATAAATGCATTAAAGATTGTGAGCTGTGCAGATAAAATGGTGATGGAGGCCATAGATAAATTACTGTACTCTGACTACAGCCACATTAGACTGGGTATAATTAATGCGGTGCAGTTAGTGTGTGTAGACAAGCCCTTAGTATCCAACTCCCTTTATAACAATTTCAAAAGCCCAAATTCGCAAAATAACATCACCTCCACTCCTTAAAGAGATACAGGCAGGTGATAAAATGGCAAATCCCTAAACCTCACCTTGTGCCTGGATGCAGAACACCACACAATTCAAAATACGCAGGGTAGAAACATGCGAGGGGGAAGGCCCAAGGTAAAGGGCAAATACAAGCTCCCTGTAAATTGCAAAAACCTGAAAGAGATCCACATCTGTAATTTTATCCAGACCCACAAAGAGAATCATTTCAAAAAATGCTAAACATAAATGCACCTACACTCAACATTAGTTCCCCTGGATTTTCTCTGGGGTTTTTTTTTCCTTCTTTTTCTTTTTTTTAAATCTCCCTCCCCCCTTTCACTTTCTACATCTGTACTTTATTCAATGAACACATCTGCATTCTTTCGCTCTGTTTTTGGCCAGAAACTCTATCCAACCCTTATCACTGACACCTCTCTGCAGTTTCAAATTCCAACCTTGTGCCAAATCCCCATTTCCTGCTGCTTAATTTCCATTCATTTACTCTTGTTTTTGCTTCTTCTGCCATTCTCAGCATGGACCAGCTCCAACCCAGCTTCTTCTAATTTTTTAAGGAAGGCTCCCTATTGAGTGCTATTGGAACTTGATCCTCTGCTCCAAGCCAATGGCTGGCTATTGTTTATACTACCTAACAACAGTTGCCAATATTACTGCTTTTCCCCTTTTCTTTGTTTCACTCTTTAAGTGTATATCTTAAGACCCAAGAGAACCCTCTCCACATATGGTGACCCATTAGGTCTGGTTTTATTATTACTTCTGCAGAATCTGAAGTAGCCTCTTTATAAAAAAATAAAATAAAGAAAATATAGAGAAGAATGTCTGGGGTGTCTTGTTGACACAGGTCTGTTGATCTGGCTCTGTTCCTACTTTTGGAATAAACTGATAGAAGGATAGAGGCCTTAAAAACATCTTTTTCAATAAAAAGATATGCTTCATAAAGGTAAACCCCCCCACGCCAAGGCGCCTTCAACCTTCAGTCACAGCTGTGAACGCCAGGAGTGAGGAAACCTGCGTTTCTAAGTTCTAAAGCACTTTTTAAAATCTCTCTCTCTCATATCTGTTCTTTCGTTTGCAAATTTCTCTCCAATTTTTTTGCGTTGGAAAAATACTCAGAACTCATCAATAAAATAAATAAAATAAACACGAACCAGACTCTGATGCCCTTACTTCTGTTGAGTCAGTGCCTTAGATCAAACTTAGATATTAACAAGGTAAGTTAATATCTGGGCCTAAGGAAACGGTGGCATGAAAAGATAAAGAACATTTTCTGTAAGTCACAGATTCACGGGATTGCGTCTCTCACCGATATGCATTGGCATTGTTGTTCTGATCAGTGCTCATTAGCTCTTATCTTCTATGTTGACCAACCAGTCACGGTGGATAGAACACATATTACAATCTCTCCCAGCTTAAATTGTAATATGTGTTTTATCCACCTTGACTGGTTGGTCAACATAGAAGATAAGGGCCTACTACTCCTGCCAGCTAAACAAGTCACTTCTTTACCTCAAGTAGTGGAGGTCTGTGTTTGGGTCAAAGATCCAGGATTCCTACCCTGCTGGTGTCCTCTGTGTGGGTTATTACACAAGCTTCTCCTTACTTCAGATGATTCTCTGAGGGCCTAACACTCAAAGTTCACAACTCCCATTAGATTTCTGTGGGAGATGAAGGTGCTTGGCCCTACACAAGATTGGTCCCCAAATCACCATTAGGCTTCTTCTTGATCCATTGTTCAGACCCTGCTATATTCTCTCACTGAAGCTGCATTTTTTTTAAAAAGCCCAAATCCAAGAGGAAATTTCAGTCCCTCAAAGTTTGAGTGGATTTGTAATGTGCTCCAACACATTCTCCTGTTCCTGGCTTGTGTAGCAATGATGTCACATCTCAGAGTGTCAAAGGAAATGTGCCTCCTTGTAAGGTTTTATGACACAAATGTCTTGCTCACGCCGCAGAGCCACATTCTTCTGTTATTTATTTATGCGACTGGAAATAGCAGCAGCAGCAACAAGGTTCGTCACCGTTTTTTGCTCTCTGTTCCCACATTTACTGGCAGCCTGGCTGCATGCCCTGTTGGCTAACATACTGTAGTGCAGATCTCCTTCACACACCAACCCAAAGACAACAAACAATCTGCTACTAAACCTTACGAACAATTCCACCTGCCACACTCAGAGGATGGGTTTAGAGCTGGTGAGGAAAATGAGGCAAATTCTAGATTTTTGAGAAGGCAATGCTGTCTAGTGGATAGGGAATTAGACTGACCTGGGCTCTCTTTGCAGTGCTGCTGCTGCCACTGCCCTGTTGTGTGACCTTGGCAAGTTACTTCCCCCAGCGTGTGTTTTTCCCCTCCTAACATTTGCTGGTCTTGTCTATTTAGATTGTAAAACTCATTGCAACATGTGCTGTCTTGTACTATTGTCTGTACAATGCTGAACACAATGGGACCTCCTAGGCACTGTAACACAACCTAATACTGGAGTCAAAGCTCCCTGAACTCAGAAGAAAGACCATCATTGACTTCAGTGGACGTTGGGTGACATACACAGGACAACACTTACCCAGGCCAAGTAGTACCTTGTAGCGAACAATTACTTAGTGTAAAGGGATGAAAATCTAGCCTTTAGCAATGAGGATTTAGAAACAGGTCTGGAGACCAACATCCTTCACTCTGCTCTTCAGCACTGACCTACTGGAACGCACCATACAGTAGGGGGAAATCCCTCTCTCGCTGTCAAATTACTGCATTCAGGACATTTGCTTTTGTACTGGACGGAAGCCAAGAATCTAAGCATCAATTCCCTTGCTCCATTGACCCCTGCTCAGACTCGGCCAGGGCCGCCCAGAGAATTCAGGGGGGCTGGGGCAAAGCAGGGGAGCTGCAGCGCTTGTACTCACCTGGCAGCGGTCCAGGTCTTCAGCAGCATTTCAGCGACAGGGGGCCCTTCAGTCGCTCTGCATCTTCGGCAGCACTGAAGGGCCCCCCGCCGCCAAAATGCCGCCGAAGACCCGGACTGCTGCAGGCCCAGGGCTCATGGGGCCCGGGGCAAATTGCCCCCCACCAGGGGGCCCTGGATTCAGCGAATTTCAAGAGGTGTTTGACACCCGCTGAGGCAATGATTTGGGATATTAACTATTCTAAATGGGTTGGTATTATTTTCACCCAGGTTTCCTCCCCTCAAGCTATTTCCTTCCTCCATTTCCCCTCTTAATAATGTCCTTGTGGAGGAGTCTGCTATGTTCGGGGAGAGGCATCCTTTTCCACGATGGCAGTGCCTCTCCACAAATGGCCACCAGCCCGTGACAAACTGCAAAACAGAAAATAACTCCAGAGATCTGGGTAATCATTTGCAAGCAATGGGGCAGTGAAGAAACCAGCCTGCAGGAGGAGATGGCTTTAGGTAGGGATCTGAGAACAGAAAGGGAGAGTCAGTAGAACCTAAGAAGCAAGAGGCTCTTACTTTCAGGTGTAGGAAACAAGGGTGAAAGATGACACAAAACGAAGTGTGGGAGAAGGAGACAAAATCTCTGGTCCGGCAGTGGAAAACAACAGAACTGCTTGGAACCACTGCAGTTTGGAAGAATTATGGGCCCGATCCTCCACGGGTGTAAACAGCTGTAGCTCCAATTAAGTCATTGTGCCTGTGAGGATCTAGCTGAGGATCCAACCCTTCTGCTTTTTCTTTGAGTATCATATCAGATTTAAAGATGGGCCCATCCCAAAATCCCAGATCCAAACACCAGGAAGTTCTGAACTGATCCAGGTCCACATTTACCTACTACCTCTCTCTCTATAATTTGCCACACCAAAACCCCTGATCCAAACACACCAAGAATAGAGCAATTCCCACACTGGAACAAACCATTGATCCATCTAATCCAGTATCCTGTCTCTTAAAGGCACTTGTGAGCTAGCATGCCCCTAGGAGAAGTTTAATTTTAACTCCTGTTAGATATTTGTTGGCTTAAACCCTAAAAAACAAGTGTTTGCCAAAGCTTTTTTAGAAAAATATTTACTATAACAACAATTCTGGATATTGTCAGTCATAAAAATGTCTAATCCTTTTGCGAATCCAGGTGAACTCTTCATCTGTATGATATCATGTGGCAAGGAGTTTCACAGGCTAATTTTGCATTATGTTAAATAGAAGTGTTTGAAAATGTATATTTATATGAAGTGTGTGCCTGGATCTATCCCTAGTCATATTGTTCCTGGGAGCGTGCTATGTGCAAAACCAGTTCAGATAAAACAGGATCCAGCATTTGTCCGCACCCAAAACCTAAACTCAAACTCTGAGATGGGAACACGTTAGCATAAATTCCTTCTGTTGCCAATGATGCTGTCTGTTGGGAGCAGCTGCAGTTCCTGATTTTGGCCATGACAGTAAGAACGGAGTGAACTAAAGCTGCTGTACATGAAATCAGGATCTATCAGAATTCCTTTGTCACTAAAACAAACCTATGGACAGACAGTCCAACCTCCACTTCCTGGAATAGATTCTTCCTCCTAATGCATGGGAAGACCTACCCTTTCTTCCACTTCTAAATCCTTGATATTTAGTGGTGATTGAAAATGTTCAAATGAAAGTGCTTGGGGGCTTTTTGTGGAAAATTGGATTCTTTACACAAACAAAAACATCACAAACATTTTTCATAATTTTCAATTTTGCCCCCTTACTGGAAATAAAAACAAAAAAATTATCTTTTTTTACGTTTAGTCCACTCTGTCCCCTCCATTGTTTCCCTCCTTTTCACTGGCAAAACGGAGTAGGTGGAAGGGGCAGGGGAGAGAAAGGATGGGGAAGAAAAGGCTGAGGGGAAAAATGAAAAATTTCAGAATACATTTCTTGAAAGTTAAATCAGCTCTTTGCAAACGTCCAAAAAGAAGCATTTTCAAATGTTTGGAAATTTTTCTTTTTCCATTTTCTGACCAGCTTTACTGCTCTTCCTACATGAGTTGGGTCTAACAGCAAGTAGCTGTGCATTAGTACTTCAATTTGTGCTCTCTGCCATCTGCCACTGTCACCTCAGCGCCTCTCCCTCATGATGTTTCCAACCTTAACCGCACAGCCCAGAGGTCTCAGCCAAACCTTGTGAGAATCACCAATCTCCACCTACTGGTCAACAATTCATGTTGGAATTGATGAGGCTCTGAGGCTGGCATTCTAGGCATCAGCCCTTTGTCCTTGAGAGGTCAATGAACTGAGTGCAGTTTTATTTCTTGGGGTGGGGTGAGATTTTTTTTGGCACAAACAACACTAGGAAAAAAGGTATGTTCTTAACCCCGTGTTAATCAATATGGGATAACAAAAAGAAGGTAAAATCCTAGTGTAAACAAGGTAATTGTAGTATGAACACGCAGCAGGTTGAGATAAATAGAGTTAGATAAAAAATGGAGTTTTTGGTTAGCTGGCAATTGAAAAAAAATCAAAATAAAAGCTTAATTTTGAGTCAAACCAATTTTTGTTTTCATTTCAGTGAATCAGAGTCACCCCCTTGCCCCCAAAAATTATTTCAGGGGGTACAAAGCCTGAAACTAAAATGGTTTCTTTTCAATTTCAAGCATTTTGGCAACATTTTATATTTTTAAAAAAATAATTAAAGGACATTTCTAAGCAAAAATGGTTTCAAATAAAAAACTGAAACTTTTTTTAAAATGGGATTTGAGCGAGGGGGACAAACAATTTGGCTAAAATCAACACAAATTCACAAAACGTTTCAGCATCACCAAATCTGCATTTTTTGCCAGTTAAAAAAAAAAAGTTTCACTCGAAAAAAGTTGCCCAGCTCTACAAGGAAATCCTTGTTTCCCCTTTGTGTTTTTCTCAGGCTGCTAACGTGTGAAAACTACAAGCAGCCTTGTCAGCCTGGGATTTTACCTTGTGTCTGCTGAAAGCCATGGGAAGTAGTGAACCTATCTCCACTTTGGAAACATTCTTCTCTCTGTTGAGATTAAAGGTCCCATTGAACACTCTCCCCTAATGGCAGGGGTATGTCCCTGTATCCAAACTGAAAATCTCCTTTCCTCTCCAGAGTGCAGCTTGCCCTGAATCTGACGGCTAGCACCCCACCCCCAAAGCAGTCGCATTTCAGAGGTGCGGTATGCACACCATCTTTCAAGCACTTTGGTATGAACACAAACTTTTTTTTTTCGCTTTCGCTCTTCATTGTCTGCCAACATTTAAGTGGCCCAGGCAGGCCAACAGGGCTCATGACGGATGTCAAACCAGAACAATAGTTTGGTTATGTGAACAAATATATATCTACGTGACCCAAGTTAAAATGAATTACAGACACTGATCGGGATCATATGTAAACTAGTGTCTTTCTGGAGGCTAGCCAGCATCCTTCAACATAAATCCCTTGCAACAAGTTATATCATTAGCCAGAATCTGTACATTACCAAGACACTTCTCTGTACATGGTCAAATAAGTACTATGATGGAGTCAATACATATTAAGGAGCCCCAATAAGAATTATAGTCCAGTGTAACAGAAAGAAATCAAAATGCAATAACTCTTCATTGATTAATAATAATAAAAATAAATAGAGCACCTTTCATATGAATTGCTCAACACATTTTAAAACTGCTGATTAACTAAAGCCTCATAATACCCCTAAAAGGGATGGAAGCTGTCCCACTCCCGCCCCCTTTTTTTTTTTTACAAGTGGGTAAACTGAGGCACAGAAAAGAGAAGTAGCTTGTCTAAGGCCACACAAAGATTCTGTAGTAGAGCCAAGAATTTACTCAAATCTTCTGACTCCCAGTCTTGTGAGCCTTTGCCACAAGACCAACCCTCAGTCACTTGACTGCTTCATTTATGCCTCAGTTTCCACATCTTTAAAATGGGGATAATAAAGCTAATTCACTCACATGAGGCAGTGTGGTCTAGGGTAGGGTGCTAGAGAGGGTTCAGGAGAGCCTGGCTCTATTCCATCATGGCTGCCAACCTGCTGTTGGACTGTTTGCAAGTCACTTCTCTGTGGCACGTCTTACCCCATCCACCCTTTGTTTGCCTTGCCTATTTAGAATGCAAGCTCTTTTGGGCATGGACCATCTTGTTATGTGTATGTACAGGGCTGAGCATAATGGGGCCCGACTATCAGATGGGGCCTGTAGGTGCTACTGTTGTATAAATAATAAATAATGGAAGTGTGAACTTTGGCTGCATGCTTGCAAGTTGCTAGGGGTCCTCTGATAAAAGGTACACAGAAATATTGGCTATGTCTACACTGCCCCACAGTTTGGACTCTGGGGATGTAAATAGCAGCACGTATCGCAGTGCTGCGCTGTAACACCCCCGTGTGGACAATGCAGGTGTGAACTAAAAGGTTCCTACTTTGTATGAATGTAATCCTGTTTGACGCGGACTATATTAACGTAAACTATATTAACGTGAACCAGGAGCCTTTTCATTTGTGCCTGCAGCGTCCACATGGGGGAATTTCAGCGCAGCCCTGTGGTGCGTGCTGCTATTCACAACCCTATCATCTGAACTGCGGGGCAGTGTAGACAAGCCCAAAGTGTAGGAAAAAGAATCAGATAACAGATGTCAAGTATTTTGCCAATGACCTATTCATCAGTGTGAATTCCATTTTGCAAGAACATCCTAACTTGAATCAGAGGGGTAGCCGTGTTAGTCTGGATCTGTATCCTAACTTGAGACAATCATTTTTAAGTAATGCTGAGTCTTGTCCCTTCCCTGGTCACACAGCAAGTCTGTTTTGAGTGTCTCTTGGTAGCTTTACGCCAGTGGTGACTTGCAAATTTTTGGACTGGTTCCTCAGTTTTTACCTTGAGAAAGACATATGTTCCCTCAGTGCATTTAAGCTCTTCCTAAACCTCAGAGAGGAAACAGCTTTCTGCTCACTACAACACGCAAATGCAACACAGGATATTTTTCCAGCTCACTGATATTTCGTAAATATCATTTGTTGTCATGTGGTTAAATTAAAAACTCGGGATATCAAACATCAAACAGTATGTTAATGTCAAGTATGCTTGAATAAATACTAAAGAGTTCAACTGACTGAAGTATGTGGACTACTAGCTAATTAAGAAAGAAGCAGGTGTGGAAAAAAGCCCTAATTTAAGCAATTTTTTATAATTAATAATGTTTACTTGTAGTTCCCCTTATAATAAGGCTCCAGTTTAACCTCTTGTGGATTGCCAGTTGTAATCCAAATTTTAACAATATTAATTGAACAGAGCATTTTTAATAGGAGATCAGTTTTCAGACCCGGGTAATCTCCTGGTATATATTCAGAGCGAATTTTTATTATGGCACTTGATATCAATTGGATCAATTACCAAATAATTCCAGTATATTAAAAAACAACCTACTTTAGTGGCCATGGTGCTGATACCTACGGGGACTACAGATACAAGAACGAGGAGGAAAATATTCAGTGTGATTGCTTCAAAAATTATCCACACAAAAAAAAAATTAAAAAAAAAATTACGCAGGTTATTTGGATGCTGACTTTGCTGGTGGGTCTTAAACTTCTCAGAGGAATAGTGTTCCTGTAACACTACACTCTAGTTTTACATAGACAAAAAATTTAAAAAACAACAAGATCATTATTTGAACTGTTTTGGCAGCACACATATAGCCAATCAACTAATCCAAGGTTGTATTTAATGTGGACTTTGTTTCCAAGAAGCCAAATGGAAGTAAAGGAGGAGAAAATGGCCACAGATGTAAAAACAGACCTGGAATATTTCATTGATATGACATATCTACTGCATTTAATTAAAAGAAGAATGTATGGGAACAATGCATCCTACTCAATCCGGTTGAGGGAACAAAATAAGACTGGATTAGATAGGACAACTCCAATCCCCAGAGAGATTCCCATATTTAATGCAAGCTCCACATGTTTGATATGTAGGGAAGCAAGTGGGTGTTCCTGGACTTGATCCACTATTCATCATAATACCGCAGCCTTGTTCATTCCCAGTGAGGAGGCTTAAAACCATGAAACCATATGTAGAATATTAAAAATCATTTAAAGTTAAAATGAACATTATGAAACCATGCACTCCGCTCGAGGCTTCAGTCCAAAGCCCTTAGTGGGCTCACTGTTCCTGTTGATAACGGTTGGGAACTAAACGACACACACAACCATTCATGGCTGCACTGCTTCAGTGTATATTATGGGTTCTAACTTATACAAGAGTGGGCTCGGTATCAATAACTGATGTGAATGACACCTACAGCAGCAATGATCTAATTTATAATTAAAGATCAGAAACTCCAGCTTTATTTCTTCACCCTCTTAATATTTGGTGGGTTTTTTGGTTGTTTTTTTTTTTCTTTTTGCTGACATTAAATTGTTTCTCAGATACAGTCAATAACTTTACTATATTTTCCTTGCCGCTGAATTAATCATAGCTCTGCCCTAACCACATGGAATTTAATTTCCCATAAGAGAAATGTTTACTTTGGTTTACTTTGTTGGACCTCAGCATACTTATACAGTCTATAAAGATTTACTGTAACATATTTTGCTAAGCAACATTAAAGCCCTTGCTGACAGATCTTGTCTTACATTACTTCACTTAAATTCATATCCTTTAATGCCTTTGCTATACATTGTTGCACCAACTGGAGCAGCTCTGATATACATGTTGCAATATTACAAGCACTGCAAGAAGGTTACGGCCAGATTCTGTCCCTAGCTTATTCATGTGAAGCAGTCAATGGAGCTACTCACAAAATAAGGTCTGAGTAGAGAGGCAGAATATGATTCTTTATTTAATTCATTTTTATGCGTTAATTTTATCTATGGGTGGAGGTGCTTAAGTAAATTTAAACTAAAGCTAAGGCAACAAAAGACAATGTAATCCAATCGATAGGATGCTGGCCCAGAACTCAGGACACATGGCTTTTATTCCCCTCACTAACATCGATCTGCTGTGACACTTTGGGCAAATCACATTGCCTCTCTGTGTCTCGGTTTCCCCATCCTCCTGTGTCTTGTTTAGTTCAATTCAATGGATTTGTCTCTCACTATGTGTTTTGTGCAGTGCCTAGCACAGTGTGTTCCCAATTTCAGTAGGATCCTGTTGATGCTAACACTACAAACAACAACATACAGTGATTCTGAGGCTGCATATTACAGACAACGTTGTTCCCTACTATGTCACACAGACATGGCCTAAGACAGAAGAAAACCTAGAACCTTGGTGTTTTCCAAAAACACTGGCTCTGCTACTCCAGTTAGAGATGAATTTGGCCTGATGTTCAGAAATAGTAAACACCTGCAGCTGTTAATGAAGCCAGTGGGAATCACAACAGTTCAGCACCTCTGAAAATCAGGTCCTTTGGTGTTCACTCTCGGTAGTAGAAAGGCTATTATGTCCTGTAAATACCCAGGCACTAAAGGACTGTGCTACACACATACAGTAGGCTAGTACCATTACAGAAATTGCATTGAAACTTCATAATCTTGGATGTAAAGCATCAGCAAGGAATTCAATACTCTTTGTATGGCTTTGAGCAACCCTGGCTAGAAAGAATTTTTAGTGGAGACAGGTCTTTGCCATTTTATAAAGTATTCAGCCTAGATTACCTGGTGGAGGTAGAACAGCACCCGGCTTAGATGCTGTGTTCCTGCAATTCCCCAGCGTATGCATTGTCCTTACAGCTCTTTTATGTGCCTATCACATGGGCAACTGTTAACCAAGGTTCAGCAGCAGCCCAATGGCAACTGGTGAGGAAATAATGACAAAGGAGCTAATGAAAAAAAAATCATGACATGCTTAAGCACTGGTGATATCAGACCTACCCTCGACTGTGTATGTGAATGCACCACGCACACACACACACACATCAGGGGTGGGAGCCTGCAGCTGGGTGGAGAACAGCAGAGGAAAAAGTGATTTTTAAATATATTTATTAAATCATTGCTGAGGATGAAGAGGAAAAGAGGAGCCTAGGAATCTGCAGCTGAGACTCGGAGGCGGGAGGGCAAAGGGAGAACACAATGTATTCTTTATGGAAAGGTTGGGTTGATTTTTGTTTGTTTTTTTCCCTCCAGAATCTCACCCTCCCCAAAGAAATAGCAATGTTTGCCTTAAAGGGGAAGTGCAGCAATTAGCTATACAGTATTACTCCAGGGCCTGATCCTAAAAACTCTAACAATCCACATGTGACTAGTCCCATTGATTGTAATGGGACTGCTTGCCAGAGTAAAGCAGGGGCGGCTCCAGGCACCAGCGCTCCAAGCGCGTGCCTGGGGCGGCAAGCCACAGGGGGCGCTTTGCCGGTCGCCGCTCGGGCGGCAGGCAGGGTGCCTTCAGCGGCTTGCCTGTGGAGGGTCCACTGGTCCCGGGCTTCAGTGGACCTCCCGCAGGCGTGCCTGCGGAGGGTCCGCCGGTCCCGGGGCTTCTGTGCTTGAGGCAGCAAAATGTCTAGAGTTGCCCCTGGAGTAAAGCCTTCAGCTGCATAGTGTTTGATAATCTGTGGGCACCATCTTGCACACATTTGCTACCAACACTAAGGGGCTTATGATGGCGAGCAGTCCCATTCAAGTCAATGGGATTAGTCATGCAGGACCAGACTGGTGGCTTATCATCTGCCCTCAGTAAGGCTCATAACTGCACTGCCCAACGAGTGGTGCAGGGACCGAACTGTGCCTAATAATCTAGTCCCTGCTTCCCCCTTGTTCCACAAGAGAGGTGATCTATGCAAGCCCTTTTCCTGGTGCAGCGTATTCCCTCTCAGTGCCAGTCAGCTCACCCAGAAGTGTTCCCTATCCAACCCACCTACCCATGGAAGAAAGAAGGGGAGTAGCAGACCCACAGCAGCTCCTCTCTCCCTGACATTGTGGCCCACAGTAAAAGTGGCTTATGCCCCTTTACCTCCATTGGACAGGTGTAGTAGGCAATTCACAATGGAGCTCACAGTAAAACCCTGGGTGTGGTAATTAGCAGTTTATGTCCAGACCTTTATATGATTGAAGAAATATTTAAATCTAGAAACCCATGATCTTCCTGCTCTGGCACATGTTCATTTGGGATACAGCCAAACAACATACTGGGGTCCGAATCTATACAAGACTTTTCAGTTATTATTGCAGCACAGGTGCAACATGACCTTGTACCACTAGGTGGCTTCATTAACATGCCTGCTCACTCATTGGACATGATTCTCCACTGCTTTGCACCTTGTTCAGTTGTCTTAGGGTGACCAGATGTTATAGGGCCAGTCCCGATTTTTGGGACTTTTTCTTATATAGGTTCCTATTTCCTGCCACCCCCATCCCTATTTTTCACACTTGCTGTCTGGTCACCCTAAGTTGTTCACATGTGTGTAAAGTAGGTGTAAAGATTCTAATCACACCAGATAGGTAGCATTTTACACTCAGCTTGAATCCTTGTAAATGGCAGAAGGTACAAGGCACTGGCGACTCAGATCCTCTGCCTCTTGCACCGGGCTGACACCTAGCACTGGTCAGAAAATTACTGTTGGAATTTTTTTCCATCAGAAAATGTGTTTTGTCTACATTGAAATGTTTTGTAGGAAAGTATTGAGCTGAACAACATTTGTGATGGAAAAAGTCTATGAAATTATTTGTTTTGATGTTCTCATTTCATTTTGTTTTTATTTTTACATAATATTTTTATATATTTTGTATTAAGTACGAAATATTATAATGTTGCAACATTTCTATAAGGTCATTTTGATGTTTCCCAAGCAAAATATTTCTAAATTGCCAAACTGCAAAAATGATTTTTTTAAATAAACCAATTTCCTTGTTTGTCAAAGAAATTGTTTTCTACACCCCAAAGTTTTCCATTTTTCAAATCCAAAAATCAAAATGTATCAGTTTTCATTTTTGTTCCCCATTCTTCCCCTTTCCCACCTCCTTTTTCAGTAGCAAAATAGAAAAATGGAGTAAAAAGGAAAACCAAGAGAAAGAAACCACCCCAAAAATCAAGAAAAAACAAAATCCCAAACATTTTCTATTAAAACTTCCTACAGAATTCAGGAACAAAACAAAAATAATTCCTTTCCCAAACCATGAGAATGAAAAATTACTTAGAAGTGTTCAAATTTTCATCCAACTCTTTTGTAAATTAAGTTGTACTGATTTTTTTTTTAGCCACCTTGCAAAGATTCAAATTCAGAGGAACAAGCTCAAAACACATAGATGTGGATGAAACAAAACAAACAAGCAATGTTACTCTCCCGTCCCATCACCTCCTCCCCCTTCCCTGGCCTCCTGGGACTGGAGCCTCTCAAAACACCAGAGAAGCAGGTGTGGGTGTATTTTAGGCAACAGCAAATCAGTTTAATTAAGCTCTCCACAGACTTGCAAACCTGGGGGGTTGCTTTCCCTTCCCCTAACAAAATAACCCACAATAAGCAGAGCTGCTCTTGGGTGAGTTTGTCCAAGATCTTGCACGTCGGATGGAAGAGACCCAATGCCACAAATATCACAGAGTTCTCAAGTGTATTTATTCTTGGGACAGTCTTACAGTCAGCAGTGAATGTGACTGAAGTGTAGAGAGACAATTATGTATTTGTATTACAATAGCCCCAAGACCCCACAGTGAAGAACTAGCAACCCATTGTGCTAGGTGCTGGACAAACACAGAACAAAGCAGTGGCCCTTGCCCTGAAGAGTGTCACCTTTGCGGGTTGTTGCTACAGAACAGAATTGGGCAGTGGCTGGACACCAGTTGTCCGAATCCCACTGACCATTTCAATCAGGTCCTCTCTCTTTCTCCCTCTCTCTCTCTCTCACACACACACACACACACACACTGCCCTCAAAAGTACATCACAATCCTTTAATGTCTTTACCTTCACAACACCCCTCTGACATAGGGCAGCGCTGCCATTCGCACTGGGCAGATGAGGAACTGAGGCAGAGAGAGAGTAAGGGATAAAATTTCAAAGGTATTTAAGCACCTCACCTTGTAGGTGCTTTTGAAAGTCTCAATAGGCACCTGTCTGCATCTTTGAACCTCAAAGGGGTTAGGTGACTAATATCACAGAGGAAGCTAGTGGCAGAGCAGGAAAGTGAACCCAGATTTCCCAACTCCCAGCCTAACCACTGGACTTCTCTCTGTATTCACAACATTTCTACAGCACAGGAATCAAGGCAAACTTTTCACCCATCACGTGTCCCTCAACCCTGGTCTTCAAGGACAATTTTTGGTGGTGGAAGGGCGGTTTCACTCCCAAGGCCCATTCAGTTCTTGGGATCTGTGTTGAAACTGCCAATTTGCATTTTTAATCGATGCAATCAATAGCATAGAGACTCAAAAAACACACTTCGCCTAAGCCAATGAGCTGCCATCAGAAGGTAACAACATACACTGGAATTGGAAGCAGAGACTTATGGGCCTCATCCAGTTACAGTCTTTGTCAATCTGGAAGAGAACACACACACTAACAGCCGTTTCCAGACACAAACCATCCTGGGGGAAGATACAAGCAATACACTCTGCTTTCTGATTTATGAGCCCTGAATGATATGGTAGGAAGGAGTAGTTTACAACAGAAATTATTGCAAGCAAATGTTGGTTGATATTTTAAATCACTCACTAATATGAATAGGTTAATGTATGTCACACTTGCTTAAGGTTCATGAACAGAAAAAAAAATCCCTACATCTTCTACTTGTTACTGGCTCTTTAAGCCCAGCAATAGATACTCTTCTCTCTAGCGAAGTTTGGTATACTATTTACTCTTCTCTGAGTCATTGACTTTAATCATGCATCTGGATTTTTAAAAGTATATTTGCTAAGTCAAAATCAGGGACCAACCTCTTCTTCCCCCCTCCACTCTCTCTGGGGAGGAAAAAACCCAGCATTTTTTAACTCCATTTTGTTTTAAGAAACTTCAAAACATAACTTTGGGCTTCAAAATTGTTTGAGCCAAATGTTGGCGTGGGTTCGTTTTTCAATTTTTCATAACAGTTCTGCTTCGATCTAAAAGAAAAAAAAATTAAAGAAAGAAAAATACTTTCAAATAAGGTTATGTGTCTGGCTTAAGCTGACCAAAAAGACCCCACGGAAATTCAAAGTTAAGACTGATACTGACAAACTCCGGCTCTCATGAAAATAAAGGCAAAAGCAGAATGGTATGAATTAAGAAAAACATCTGCCAGAACTTTACATTTCTAGGATAAAGTCCATTTACAGGAGGGGGAAAAAGTAAATAAATAAAACATCCCCCTTCCCCTCTTATGTTATTTAAATGTTGTTGTGTGTATACTATTTTTTACAAGTTCATAAAACACATAATTTACTCAAGGGACAAACTCTATATCTAGGGTAATGACATAATTAGGTGGTTTTGTAAAATGTTCATTATTTACCTGCCAGCCCAGAAAACCCCCAATAGTGATGGTTGGTCTCTCAGGTAAATATGAAGTAAGGCAAGTTTTGGTTTTTGTTTGTTTTTATTTGGGGGGGCAGGGCAGAAACCCCAAACATTTGACTCTTCATTTAAGGTTTTTTGTGAAAAAAGTATATATGTACAGTGTGATCATTCCTGTAATTAAACATAATGGGCTTGATTCTTATTTACACTAAGGCTCTTTTGCACTACATTGGTTATTCAAATGCGGGAATAATTCTAATATATACTAGCAAAGTGGGGTAAATGAGAACCAGGCCCGATTTCTTCTTTAAAAAACAAACAAAAAAAATATGCATTCTATGGAAACATGGCTCCTTTGGAGCCATTCTGATATTTACATGTTAGAGATGCAGACACTGTATAATGAAAATTGTGCCTAATTCAAGGAGAAATGACTGTAAATGAACAAAGCCTTTTTTCTCCTACATGTTCTAATTATCTTGGCTATTTTGCAAATTTGTATAGTTACTTTATTTTGATATACCTAAAAGACTGCACCTACTTTATGGAATATCAGCTTTGGATTTTTTAAAAATCATTCATGTTTGAGTTATACAAGTGAAAATTAGGTCCCCAGTAATTATTATTTGCATTACAATAAACAGTAGTATCTAAAGACCCCAGCTGAGATCAGTGCCCTATTGTGCAAGGCACTGTACACACACACACTACTATTTTTCACTCATATGTGACATTCTCAGAATGTTTTACAATTTTTAAATCAACTTTCCATGTCCCTTTGAGCTACATTATCCCCTTTTCACAGATGGGGTGACTGAGGCATAGGGAAAGGAAAAAACTTGCTCGAGGAACTACAGCAAGTCAGCAGAAGAGAATCTTGGATTCTTGACTATTAGTGTGTGTGTGTGTGTGTGTGTGTGTGTGTAAAAAACCAGACACACCAGATAAGCTTTAAATCGAATACATCCTTCTACCCTCAGAGGAAATAAGCTGGCCCACCAAACAAATCTGATAGGAAGCTTAATTCACAATTCTAGCTTTATGTTCACTGTGCATACCTCTGGACACTGGCATGCTGGAATAAACTAAAAATGCTTATAAATCCTTAATTGCAACATCGGTCACAAACAGCCAGCCTGTAATCAGAGTTGTTATTGTATATCTTCCTACTGAGCTCTGCCCACTACAGTAAACAATGTTTGGGAGATCAGACAAGCAAGTGCATGATCCATAGCCTTGTTTGTCTCCATATGGAAAATGTTGCCAAGGAAACACCCTAATATGAAAACTGAAATACAGTTTTTGATCCTTAATTCCAAAAGAAGCTGTAGGGAGTTTACTAAAGTTCAGCAGTGATTTTGGCTAAATGTGAGAAAGGCGTTTATAAAGGAGATCCTAGCATCAGGGTGGAAATTTAAGAGACACAATGCGACTTGCAGGGCAACTGTGTTTTTTAATAGCTTTGATTACCCCTTTTGTACTCTCAGACCAAGTGACAACACCCTAAAAGCAACACAAACAGACATTATCCAAGGGGAAAACAGGAAAACATACATTTGGGGACAAAACAAGAATGAAAACTTGGTAATGTTAGCATAACCCTCCCCCCTTTTTTAAAAAGGTACAATTTTCTAAGAACTGCATTTTTCTGACATCTTGTGCATACTGAGGTCCATGGAGACTTCACATTTTCCACAGTCAGCACTTTGAGAGTCAGAGAGGTCAAAGTACCAGTATTCCCAATGGACCGCTGATAGTTCATCCAGAACAATCAAGCTACCGGCTGCTCCTCCCGCCTTGTTACTAAGCTGACATGGGTAGAGAACAAGCCAATTCCCCTTTAAAACAGAAAACCAGAGGCAAAAGATTAATTAGGTATATTAAGTTGCTCCAATAATTCAGTGTTTTAGCTCTTTTAAACTGGGTCCCTCTCCGCTCATCAAAAGATAAAAGTTTGCATCAATTTCCAATTAAACATAACTGCAGCCTAAGCTGTTCATTAGCTCCAATAAACTAATTATGATTATAGTTTCAAAATTTGCTGCAGTTGGATGTCATGCAAAACTGGCAACCTTGGAAACTCTTTGGGGCAGGGACTGGCTTTTTACACCATGTCTACATAATGTCTAGCAGAATGGGGCTTTTATCTGCCATCAGTATCCCTAACTAAAAACAACAAATACTAATAATATCAATAATTATTATGATATCATGCGTGTTTGGTCATTTATATCTAGCTAAATTGGTCATTAAGCTTGAAAAATATTTGCTACAAAAATCAAGGCCAATTTAGACAAATACACATAAGAATAGTCATATTTTCTGATTATTTTACATCGGTTACTACAGTACCTTAACTAAGAATCCACAGTATAATTGCTGCATCCATATGCCTACATGTGTATTGATGGAGTCATAGCACTCAAACACTTTCAAATTCTACCCTGTTATTTGTAAATACTCTATGCAACTCATCTCTATCAGGTTTTGTTCTTTAAGTTGTATGAATTGTAAACTTTTAATAAAAATAAAATATTTGGCTGAGAACTGGAGTTGAGAGCATGTGGATGTCCTTATGGTTACGTAAATATTAAGCTGAAGCTTTGTGGTTAGGGTAAATGTAGTTCCCACAGAATTTAAGGAAAATGCTTCTCCAGCTTTCTACATAAAAGTTATTCTTCAAAATTAAAAATTGGCATCACACAAAGGGTGATTAGGAAGATATTTTTTAAAAAATCAGAGTACAAGAGAATTCTGTTTAAGCAACTTGGGTTTCTGGTTATATTAGTTCAGAGCTTACACAGCTGCCAATGAAAAGTTAAAAATTACAACCCAGAAGATGAACAGATGTGGTTAGATTTACACTGCTATGTTAATCTTTCTGAGCTTCTTCGATAGGATTCAAACCAACATCCAGTTTTGCCAATGAAATAAATATTTCTATTACGTAGATGTTTTCCCATGTTCATTTTTAATCTAAAAAAAATATTTCTCACATAATAAACTGCATTGCATCACGTATTTTATGAAAATAAACTACAACTTTTTTTTGTTAAATAGGATGTGGTTAAAAATTGTTAAATCATCATTGACTATAGTTTTAAAAAACTACATGCAATTTTTTCCAAGTTCTTCCCCCACTTTAGAATTGAAATCCTTATAATTTAGCCAATTTGGCAGTCTCCACCACAGACAGCTATTAAACACTGCTCAAACTTTCTAACTTCCAGAATCGTTTGTAGGCCCCTATAGAAGCTGAATGGCTATTTGACAGCTTTAGAATCACTCATAATATTCTGGGCAAAAGCCTTAGGAAAATGACAAAGTAGGAGCTAGCTGCCAAAAATACAGTACATTTCAACCAAAGACTGGTAATATTTGGATATGATTTCCTGTATTTCTCTCCTATTTATTTGTTGAACTGATCCATGTCCCAAGGTTTAGAATTTCCATTCCTTGTGTACGGCACAAAAGAGCCCAGAGGTTTACATGAAAATTAACTGACCTCAGCTGGGAAGAGTCCTTGTTAAAAAATTGTGGCTCAATTTTCAGCACCCACAACTCAAATCAAATTCAATGAGAGTCACGATCAGCGGTGGGCGAGGGGCGGATATCAGGCCTTTAAATTATTTGCAGCCGTTGCGAGTAAATATTTTTATGAATGGACATCTCAGGGTGAAGTACAGAGATGTAAATTCCTTAAAATTATTTGCCTGATGGTATAAAATAAAGGGTTTGGACTTTGCCACAACTGGGGTTAATGAGATGAACTTGTCAACATCAGACTGTTGAGACATTAAGAGGATTTCATTGTGTGCCACCTTTAAACTCCAGCGTTAACTCAAATTGCAGCTTCTAGTGAATTTTCCCTGTGCTAAGTGATTCCAGATGAAGCCTAGTGACAGGCTTCAGTCTCAGGATACTTATTCATTTCACATTAAAATCTCGTGTTCCCAGGTCTGGGCCGTTATCTGGCCAAGATCTGATGAGGGAATACAGAAAGAGAAGCATTTCCAAAGTTAGGGTCTAACCGAAATAACCCAGAGCCTGTAACTGACTGATAACCACTTACAGTATTTGTTGAGATTTCAGTTTACTGGGAGTTGAGGCAGTCTGGAAATGGATTAAGATTTTTGTTTTTTTAAAGTCACAAAAAACACTTGAGGACTCATAAAATATCACCTAAGCAGGGAAAGACAAATCTGAGCCTTTTAGCTGTATTATCAGCTTTAAAACGAAGTATTCAAAATGTTGCATAAACTGCAGATCCATCTTTCAGTCAGCTTAGAATTCACTTGCATATATTATTAATAATTTTCTCTTTTTTTTCCCAGTTCATTCAAAAAACCCTCAGTAAAATATTGCAATACAGCTTTTTTACCTACTTATTTATAAACCTTCTCTCCCCACTATAACTATGGAATTGGAGCACTTATGACTGATTAATTTAGCTTCGTGACAATCCCCATTTTACAAATGAGGCAACAGAGTGGCAAAGTGACTAACCCAAGGTCACACAGGAAGTCTGTGGCAGAGCTGAGAATTGAAGCCAGGTCCCCTGAGTCCTAATCCTTTGCTTTAACTACACAACCATCCGTCCATTTCTCTCCCAAACTGGATTAGACCACTGGCCCCTCAAGAATGATATCTTGCTTCCAGCAGTGGCCAATACACAATGCTTCAGAGAAGGCAAGAAATTCAGAATCAAATACAGCCAGCTGTGCAATGCTGTACTTGACCATTTCTTCCTGACCTCTGTTCCAATCATTTTATGTCCTGAAAGATGGGAGTTGATTACCCTCAGCTTAGCTGCCATGTCTACCAGTGTCATCATGAGGGAGCAGAGTCTCATGGACTAAACTTGCCCTTAGAAACATCAGTGAAATTCACCCCAGTGCAGAAAGCTCTGTGTGCCACTAGGCCCCATGCTAATGGCTTAAGCAGTGTAGCTCCCTGCACTGGAGGGATAGTTCCCATTCCCGGGCTTTTTCCCACTCAAGCCAATGGAAATTGTATATGGGTCCCAGAGTTTGACTCCAAGAGGATAGGGTCCCATCCTGTTTGTGTTGAAGTTGATGGGAAGTTGGCTACCATCTTCAGTCAATAGTAGGCCCTTGAGATGGAGTTTTCACAGTTGCCCAAAGAGGATTTGGAAGCTCAGTCCACATCAATTTCTAATGACAATTGGGCATCCAAATCCCTCAGGCAGCTTTCAAACTCCCAGCATTCCACACAATACATCTTGGGGGCCAGAAGGGTGAGGGAGAGAAGGTGACACTCTTAACATCACTCAAAGGAAATAACTAAGAGTTAATCTCACCCCACTCCACACACATTTATCAGTCCCTTTTACTGACACTTCACAAAAATAAAAGTGACCCCCTTGTCACTTTGAAGTGGTAGTAAAGCACCATGAATCCGTCCAGAAGAAAGTCAGTCGTCACAGGCCGGTGGGCAGGTTGGCCTCAGCCCCAGAGCCCATCAGAGGTGTCTGTCACTGAACTCTTGACACATTGTGAAAAGTGGAGCGAATGTTACGCATGCACGGATCTTTCCCCCTCGCTCTGAGAGAGAGAGACCAGTTAGATAAAGAGACAGACCAACAAGCCAGAGAAAACCCCCATTGCCTGAAACTAGAGTCAGGACTCTGGGCCTCTTGCAGGAGCATTAAAATAAGATTTAGAAAACGTTCAGGGAAAAGCAGCCATTGTTTCAAGCAGCAGCAGGCAGCATTTCTTTTTATGACTGCTAGAGTGCTGGCTCTCTCCCTAAGCAATTTACAGTGCAGCCGCACGTCAAGATGGCTGGTGGGAGCTGAGATGCTCTAAGTTACTTAAAATAGATCAGGGACTCGGCTGGCAGATGCCTGTGGTACATGCCTGGCTAATTTGCTTTTATTATGGGGAATAAGGTTTCTATAGAACATCAGCTTTGCTTTCGTTATGGTGGTGCAGCTTATGGAAGCATCTGTAGAGTCTACTGTACTTTTATTTTGGTGGGATGGTCCAACAATGTTTTGTAATAGCCTAGCTGACTTTTATTATGGTGGGGAATTTACATTTTAAATAGACAACTTTACTTTCATTGTGGTGGGTGTACATAATAGCCTACTGGGGAGATTTATACAAGCATTCAATAGTCAACTCCTTTTACTGGGGGGAGATGTATATAAGCATTTGTGTAGTGTGCTTTACTTTTATTACTGCGGGAGTGTTCATAAAAGTATTTAATATTTGCCTGCTTTTATTACAATGGAGAGATTTTTCATTATTATTGTCATAAATGTGTACAGAAACTTTGCACTTTTAAAGCACCTTTCATCTAAGGATCTTGAAGCCCTTTCCAAATGTTTACAAAACATTGTTTATGTAGGGTTGTAAGTGTGCATGGCAATGTGTCACACCAATCAGGTTGCTTGAAGGGTTTACTATCCAAAAGTATGAGCTAGAACACTGGAAAAACAAAATTGACAAACATAATACATACATGAGGGGAAAGATCATTATGGGCCACACATCATGGAACAGGTGAACTTTAAGGTAATTTTGTAAGAGGAGAGAGCGACAGAGCTTTCCTTGCGTTAGCAAAGTGGTGGGGATGGAGGGAACTCATGAAGATAGGAATGGGAAAGGAGACAAAAAGGGAGAGGTCAGAAATGGTTCTGAATGGAGCAAACAGGGATGATGAGATGGAGGAAGAAATATGGTAGCTAGAAGCCAAGCTCTGCAACCTGAAAAAGAATAGTTTAAACGCTGTGAGGAAGACTATAAGAAGTCAGTGACACATCTCTAGGCTGGAGGGGCAGTAGAGGAAAATTATTTTGGAGAAATGTTTTTGGATTCATTGGAACAGGGATGGAGGGGAGGTCAGAGGAAAGGAGGCTGGAGTAATCCAAGTGTGAGATAACTAGGGCACGTAGTAGAGTCTTGGCAGGCAGACCTGAGGGGCTGGGACAAATCTGTAGAGCAATGACAGGGAAAGATTTGGGGATGGTGCAGACAATGGGAAGAGAAAGGGAGAGAGAAAGAGGAATCAAAGAGGACTTCACATTTCTGGGCTTGAGTAACAAGGAAGAGCATGGTGTCCACAGTAATTGGGAGAGGTAGGAACAGTGCTTAAAGTGAGTGTTTTCAAAGTGCTTTACATTAGAGTTTGTAGGGAAATTTTAAGTACTTGCAGCCATTTTTTCTTCTTTTTAAAACTCTGTTTTTTCTTCAGGTTTTGGTTAAAAAGGGACTTTTTGAACATCACAAAAATGTTTAATTTAGGGGAAAAGGCCATTTTTCGCTAAAAAAGAATTCAATGGAAACATTTTGCTTAGCTCTACTTTACATAGGCTGCCACATACATGATTAATCACAATACACATCGCTTAGGTGTTACCGCCACAATTATTGCCAGAGAATACAAGTGCTGATTTAGGCTACGTCTATGCGTAAAACTCTACAGCGGCAGAGCTGCAGCTGCAGACACTCACTTCAGCGACAGGAGGGGTTCTTCCATCGACCTAGTGTGGTCTATACCAGGCGTTGGGGCACCTTAACTATGTCGCTCAAGGGAGTGGATTTTTCATCCCTCTGAGTGACATAGCTGGTTAGACTAGCCCTTAGTTACAAGTCATGTTGGTGCTTTTGAAAATCTCACCCTAAGATAATTAGGCACCTAACTCTCATTGACTTTCCAGGAAGATTTGTTGCCTACTTCCCTGATGCACTTTTGAAAATCCTACCCTTAGTCTAAGTAATAACTATTCCACGCTAGAAAGAAAAAAAGTTTCCTACAGTCTTTGGATTCCAATCGTCCCGCCTATTTGAATGAAATATATAAGAAGAGATTGCTGAAGCACTTTGAATAGTGAAATTTCTGACAATATGCCAAACTAATTTGGAAATGCCATGTACATATCCCCTATTATCAATGCTGCAACATGTTGTTGGTTTGTGTGTTTGTTTGTTGGGGGGGGCATTTTCTCAGTCTCCTGGTTTCTGAGTAGGAGCAATATTGCCTCCCGACATTAGAGGGGAGTGGATCTAATTGTTTGAGCTGGAATTGGGCTGAGACAGAAGTAATTCCTGTAGTCACTCAATACTGAAAGCGTGGCCCAGCTCCTCACGCTGAATGGAGCTTTGTCCTGTTACGGGAGACATCATCTTAGATGCAGCATGGCTTCAACTGAAAAAGCCCCTTTTGCCTCTGGAGTGGGAAGAAGGTGATCAGATTTTTTGTGGCTGGACCCAAATGTAGTCCCCAAAAAGGGACTATAGACCAAGTTTATGGCTCACACTTAAAACTGGCCTCCTGCTGAGACTGGATTTAATTAAAATTAAATTAAAAATTTAAGGAAATTTAAAATAGGCACTAGCAACGTTAAAATAGACACACAGGAATTGCTATCCTGAATCAGACCAGCTAACCATCTAGACCAGTATCCCTGTCTCAGGGACACTCGATGTTTCAGAGGAAAGTGCAAGAAAACCTGTAGTGGACAATTATAGGACAACCTTCCCATAGCAGAAGTTTCTTCGTAACTCTAGAAAGTCAGCAGTTGATTTATACCCTGAAGCATAATAGTTTACATCCCTTATAATATTTTTATCCAGTTTAATGGAATGGTGAATTTTCTTAAAAATCAATAAGCTCTTACCCTCAACACATTTATGTAGCAGTGAGTTCCGCAAGTTAATTATGCCATTCCATTTTTTTTCAAATGGCCAGTTTTAAATGTGTCGTCTTTTAAGTTCAGTGCTTGTCACTTCTCCATACCATTCATTATTTATACTCCTGTATCATTATTGTTATTAGCAGTAGTACAGTATGGGGAAATGTATCAGAATCCAGCCTTATAGACCTGAGCCAAAGCTCACTGAAGTCAAGATGGGTCTTTCCACTGACACCAATGAGCTCTGAGTCAGGTATTCTGTATTATTATTCCTGTTTGTATTGCACTAGTACTGGGAGGACCCAGCCAAGACTGAAAAACTCACTGTGCTAGGCATATAGTGAGAGACTCCTTTCACTGAAAATCTAAACGGATATGTCAGACAAACAATGGGAGAGAACACAGAGGCACCAATTCCCAAACTCCCAATTCCTAGTCCAATTCTCTATCCACCAGACAATAGTGCCTCTTAATAGCCTCCCTAATGCATTTCTCTATATCATGCCCCCTTTTCTTCAAGTGAAAATCTGACAGAAACCTGTTTTCTCAGGCTACATGGGCACTTCCCACTGCATCGCCTACTCTGGCCTTTCTTACAGATGAAAGCTCAAGTACTTTTGTCCTTTGCAATTGCTGGCTGATGTTCTTGGATGCGCAGATTTAACCTGAATGGTTCATCTCACTTTATGACAGGATGGCCCATATGTTATCCAAAATTATAAACAAAAGAAAGAAAAAAGCCAGATTCAAATGGCAGAGCAGAGAAAGGGCACAAAAGAGTTGCCCTTCCACAAGACCCTGCTCAAACCTAACTGAAAATAAAAGATGCTTCAGAAAGGAAGCTGTGGTTAGATCCTCTCATCGTTTGGTGAAAATTTCACCTCTTAAAGGAACAGGCGGTGGAGGGGAGAAATACACAGCACCACACAGGACTCACACATAACTAACTAAAAGCAGGATCCTGGTTTCCTCCTCTGCATTGAGATAAAGCCAGACTCTCCCAGTCCCAGGAGCGCCACCCCCGCAGACCACCAAAATAAGGCAAAACAAAGAGGATTCATTTACCCCTTGCTCAAGGAGAGCATCTTGTTTTATGAGCATTTCAATTTTTGGTAGAAGACAGCAGTATAAAGCTCAGAGAGTTTGTGGGGGGTTTTTTGGCTCTGCACAGGAGAACAGGGGCGGGGGAGGAGAGGGAAGGCTCAGACAACTTTATCCCGGTAAAGGCAATCAGAGAGGCTGCTCACAACATTACTTAAAAGAAAAAAATATTAACGCTTCACCAGTTCCCCATGCGGCCTCCAATGCTCCTCCTCACCCATCAAAAATTCATAAAGGGAATCAGCATTCTTTACCGAATGGGTCCCTGAGGTGCCATACACCTTGTTGGAGAGAAAGGCTATAAATATCGAATTATACACCTCATGGGAAGAAAGGGCTGAAGACTCAGCTTCAAACCCACTGCACAATCCCCCTGGGGACCTCACGTCAGACTCAAGGTCCAACGTGGCAAGGAAATGGGTCAAGTGTGTCATTTCTAGACCGCCGACCTTTGACACCTGTAATGATGCCCAGAGTCCACCTTGGAAACGTTCACGCATCACAAACTTTCCAAAGTCCCATTAAAGTCAAAATAAACAAAGAAAATAACCAAGCCAAACACCATCCTGATGATGCCGTAAATACTGTTTGGGAAACATCTCTGAGCCATGAATGAGAGGTCCTTGGATCATGCCCATGTTCTCAATACCTGTATGTGATCATTACACAACAGTATTTTAAGACTACAGCATTTTCATTATGAGCACCTATATCCAGGATTTAGCTGCTCCCAGCTATTATACGAAGTGCTCTATAATCAAATTAGATATACAGGTTCTCAACCCAGACACAAATATCTGCTGCATTTTTTTTAGTTGTTTCCACTTTAAGTTGCAATAAAAGATGTTAAAAAGCTAATCAAGCTTATTTTTTTTAGTAATAAAATCCAGTCCATAGGCCCAATCCAGCAAACACTTACTTCCAAGCACAGTGATTTTATAGCGGTACAGCTCAGTAGTAAGTGCCTCCAGGATCAGGCCCCTAAAGATTCTTCTCTTGTGATTTGTAGCTTTGCAACTGCTAACCCACATCTCATAGCGCCTGGAATTGGAATGCAAAATAGCCTGATTTACCCCCAACCACAAGCCAAATCTCAGTGCATATGGTACTGAAGATCTTTTTAGTGCAATAGGGACACAGAGACTTATTGTAATTCCCATTGCAATAGCATATTTCATCCTAGAGGACTCCCAGGAAAGACAAGGCACATGGGGAAAACAGTACAAACGACTAGCTCTGAAATGCAGCCACCTCTGGGGAAGAACGCATTTCATCAGCAACCCTAAACAACTGCTTAGTACAGGGCATGAGGGACAGCTGTATCCAACAAACCCATCCAGACTTCTAGGTAGGCAAAATGAAATGACCCAATTTTTAAATTGGGATCTGGCTGGGGCCCCAGTGCTAACAACCCTCTTACAAAAAAGCACCATGGGAACCTTAATGATATTAGATATATTTTGCAGCATTCCCCCTTTACAAAAAAGGTAAAATGAAAAGGATTTAACCAGTGTAGTCTGCTTATGATATACAAAAACAATTCTGTTGGGACATCCCTTCTCTTCACTGATAAAATTTAGCAAGTGACTGGTGCAGACACACTCATCCTGGAAGAGTCCCAGGCATAGCTGTGTCTGGTCCCTGATCTTGGAATGTATTGAGGGAGGGATGCGGAATTCAGCCTCGCTGGCTATGTGCTCACATTGTACTAAAAAATTGTCTTGTGATTCACCTCCAGGATGGCTCTATCACGGGCAGTAAGGAGTGAAGCTGTAGCATACACCAGTCTCCGCGGGCATACATAGAATCACAGAATATCAGGGTTGGAAGGGACCTCAGGAGCGGGAGGTCATCTAGTCCAACCGCCTGCTCAAAGCAGGACCAATTCCCAGACAGATCTTTGCCCCAAACCCTAAATGGCCCCCTCAAGGATTGAACTCGCAACCCTGGGTTTAGCAGGCCAATACATGACATGGTTGTAACAAGCACCTAAGCCTCATCTAAACTACAGCTTCTACTATTGATACCGCTGGTGTTGAATTATAAGAGAAAGAACAGCAAGGTGTGGTGTGGTCAAGACACCATATCAGAGATCTATGTTCAGTTCCCAGCTCTGCAACAGACTCCCAGTGTGACCTTGAGCAAGTCATTTCATCTCTCTGTGCCTCAGAATCCTCATTTCTAAAATGGGATTAATAATCCTTCCTTTGTGTGTCTTGATTTATTTATATGAAAAGCTCTTTGGGGCAAGGGCTTCCTAGGCGAATGTACAGCACCTAGCACAATCTCAGTTAGGGTCTCTTGATGTTACCATAATATAAATTAATAAACAGTAAATTTCATTTTTGCAAGGGCAGTGATTCCTGGGGCTGCCTCCCCTACGCACTCTCAATGATGTCTGCTCCTCCCTCCTGTGTATCTATCTGTCCCTCGGGCCAACAATGTTCTTCATCTCAGCCCCCCAATGGATGTCTTTCTCTGCTGAAAGAGGGGAACTCGCCTCTCTTCTTCTGATGGATCACAGGAGAACAGATGTGGCTTTTGGTGAGCAAACCACATGTCACCATCTTTGAGGTAAAAATCATTTTAAAATCCAAGAAATATGTTAAACTATGGACAATTTCCTCCCTTTCGACAGACTCTCATTATATTTCTCTGAAAACTCTCTGCCATCCAGCAGCAAAGAGTCCTGTGGCACCTTACAAACTAACGGATGTATTGGAGCATGAGCTTTCATGGATGAATACCCACTTTGTTGGATGCAACCCACGAAAGCTCATGCTCCAATATGTCTGTTAGTCTATAAGGTGCCACAGGACTCTTTGCTGCTTTTACAGATCCAGACTAACATGGCTACCCCTCTGATATTCTGGCATTCAGGTGCTCATACAAAGTATAAACCCTGTTTATCCACCATTTCAGAGGAAACCAGGTTCCTTTGGATAAGCGGGTTATGGATAATGGGGGCTGTCATCCCAGCATAGAAGAGGTCAGGTTCTTGTGTCTCAGAGATGGAGACACAATGAAGAGATGACCAAAAGACTTTGCTGACTGGTCAGATCTAGTGGGCATACATATGTGTTTATAAACACACACATACACACACAGCCCTATACGAAACCCCCAAAACTATATTACACCCATTCATCTACTGCTATAATGTATACACACATAATACAACCCCAGAGATATAATCAAATTTAAGTTAATCCTTAACTCCCAACCCTGCTTAAATCAATTTGGTGCTTAAGTAAATCACACAGGTTTATTCATTTACATTTAGAAAGCACATATCCAGTGAGGATACAAGTAGTTCCTTAATACCATCAATAGCATGAGTAAAGTAGACTGAAGTTACAATCTGCTAGATATGTGCATTCACACTTGCCTCTCCAAATTTGTGTGTGTGCGTGTGTGTGTGTACACACACACGCACACACACACTGTGAATGCTACTTAGATCACTGAGAAACTATTTAAATTTTGACTACTATAATATGAATCATTATTATTCTGAATAATTAATAATAATGTTATTATGATTTCTATTTGAATTATTACTATACTATACTAGATGTGCATAAGACCCTGCTAAAGTATTAATAATGGTGCAACATGAAAGTAACAATAAAAGCAAAAAAATTCAGAGCTGTGGCTGATCATATGATAGCTAGTGTGTTCCTTCTCTCTCTCTCTCATATAGTGTGCTAGAGTAAACAAAACTACACAATCTGTAGTCTCCGGAAACAAATTTTCCTAAATAAAGGAAAATGCAGTTGACAGGACACAAGCAGTAGAGAGCCATACACCAAACATACAAGAGATACCAAATCTAGTCAGCTGTATTTGATTAAAAAATTAGCAAATCTTGGTTTACAAAATTGAGCTAACCAGCATCAGGCTCCAGCATAAAACTTTCCCTGAGTTGTTCCTGTAGCTTCTATATGCTAGAAGATCGGGTTGGTGCCAACTCTGTACCTTATAAGCACGCTTCTCTCAGCTTCTCTGTGATCTCTTCCCGTGCATAATGGAAGTTAAAATTAGCACTACACATATGGAAAGCCTGCCAAACGTGCGATAGCAGAAACAGGGTAAATAAAGCTGGACCAAAATTAAATAAATAGAAGAACATGAGCCTGAACCAGACTCCTGGCTCCAAAGCCCTCAAATTCAGAGATGTTATAATCAGATCAGAACTCGATGGCTTGGGCCCATGTTTGCAGTTAAAGTCCTAGATTTTTCAAGCTTGAATAAAAAATGGATACAAGGTGAGGATATTTCATTAGCCATCTGATTAATAGTTGGTACTTACCCTCCACTGTCTGCCTTCAAAGGACTTTACAGACAGTTCATTAAGATTCATAATAACCCCCTGTACAGTAGGTATGATTTGCACCATATATGGGCCCCGTTTTACACAGGGAAAACTGAGGCACAGAAATCTAGACATTAAGTTAGTCAGTGGCAGATTTTGGGTTCTAGAACGGTCAAACCCTAACTCCTAGTCTAATCCAAATCAACAGATCATAGTGTAGACCAGTGACAGAGCTCAAAAGTCCTGATTCCTAGTTCACTGTTCTGATCACTAGATTATACTCCCTCCTGGCCAGTGGTAGAACCCAGAAGCCCTGATGCTCTAGACACTTGACACTACTTCTTCATGCAATTTTAAGTCTTTCATCTTCATAAATTTGGAGGAAGGGGTGGCTAGAGAAAAGGAACAGAAGTTGGGAGGGAGCATATAAGTAATGCCATGAAGGGTACATACTGATGCATGAAATAATGGACCTAATTCAAAAGGTTCGGGTTCTTATCTGACTCCAATTCAGATCATTTACATCTACCAAACTTTTAACAGTAGTTTATTTTATATTATTTTAAGATATATATAATCTGCTCCTGGTCCCAGCATGAAGGAGGAAAGCTCAAAAATTTTGAAACTACGCCACCTTTTCCAAACCTCGGGGCTAAATAGTGCTGGAAAGCATTGCCCAAAGATTTAGGTCATTACTTCTTTTGTATAAACATGTTCTTCTGAAATCCCTAAGACCTGTAGGTGTAACTCGTCCCATGCCAAGACCCAAATGCAAGACATAATAAACGACAAAGGCCCAAAATGAAGGACATAATAAAAAATTAATAATCCTGGAAACTTAAATCGGTGTGGGGTCCCCCTTCCTTCAACATACATAATTCTTTCTATAACTCCTGTGCCAGGATTCTTCATTTCTGAGGCAAATAATTTTCAGTGATAAAAGCAAGGGGATAGCAAATTTGTGTGCAACGTCAGTAAATTTTGGAACCAAAATCCCTTGAAAGGAGGTCCACTTGAGAAAGGCATGGGCACAGGAGGAGACATGAGCAAAATATTCCCAACAAGCAATGCTGCTCAGCATTTCGGTTCACTCATATCGTGTTAACTCACGTGAAAATGCAGGCACATTTTGCTGAAAACATCAGCCAACTTCCATTCATTTTTCCACTCAACTATGAGTCCCTTTGCAAGTGGAAATGAATGCATTACTGGGCACTAATTAAACCTTGCTGTGTTTTGGGGTGGGGAGAAGGCAACGTGATGTCGATGAAAAATATTTTTTTTTCTAAATGGTTTGCCCATTTTTACCAAGCTCTAGCAATGAGGTGCGTAGGCACCAACTCCGTGGGTGCTCTGGGGCTGGCGCATCCATGGGGAGAAATTAGTGGGTGCTCTGCACCCACCAGCAGCCAAGCTCCCTGCCCCACCCCACCTCACCTCTGCCTCCTCCCCTGAGCGTGCCGCGTCCAGGCTTCTCCGCCTCCCTCCCAGCGCTTGCTGCCGCCAAACAGTTGTAGCAAGCTCCAGGAGGGAGGAGCAGGAACGTGGCACACTCAGGGGAGGAGGCAGGGCCAGGGCGGGGATTTTGGGAAGGTGTGGGGCAGGGGTGGAGTCAGGGCAGGGCTAGACACAGAGGGAGATTGAGCACCCACTGGCACCATTAAAAGTCGGCGCCTATGATGAGGAGTCCATTTGGGGCAAAAGAGGGCTTCAGAAACGCGGGACCACATCTTCAGAAAATGTAAGTTGGCAAGACTCCATTGAAATCAATGAAGCTACTTCAATTTATACCAGCTGAGAACTTGCCTGCTAATTCATGCATGGAAATATAACTGTATTATTGGATTTAATCGAAAAACTAAATTTCACTAGGAGAGAGTGCACCTGAAACAAAATGGGGATAATTTTCATGAAAACTTTGTGGTTTCTTTCTCCCACTAATGTTACGTAATTATTATTTATTGTTGGTCTTACTAAAGCACCTAGTGGCCCTAGTTATAGACCAGCACCTTACTGTGCCAGGTGCTGTACAAACACAGAACAAAAAGACAGTTCTGGCCATGATACTTGCCCTCAACTCACAAACTAAGGCTTTCACCCGTTTCCCCTGCTCTTTTACCAGTTATAAATGATTATTGTTTTAAAATGAATCTATAAACTCATCTTTGCAATGGATAATTCATAATTGCCCTGTTTTCTTCTCCGATGCTTACAGCGCTTCCTGCGTTGTGTTTCAGAGCATCATTAAATGTGATTTTATTGCTCCCTCATTGAAAGTGCCCGAGTATTACCAGGGCCTGGAGATTTACAGCCTATTTTAAACTCAGATAATGATGTTTAATTTGTTATTGGCTGCGTAAAGGTTAACAAAGAAATAACTCAAACTATTAGCGCAGGGATAACACATTACAATAGGGCAATTAAGAGCTATACCTGGCACTGCACAAAAGATTGATCTCTTGTTAGGAGAGGAGTCTGGCTGGCTTTGTACTTCACAACACATTAAGCACAAGTGCAGCACTTGAGTCCCTATCTTCCTTTGGACAAACAAAATGCCTTTGGGCTTGTTCTCGTTAGGAAAGCTGCACAAGAATGAGTGAATTAATTTAAAATTGATCTAGTTATACCCAGGACTGCCCAGAGGATTCAGGGGGTCTGGGGCAAAGCAGAGGAGCTGCGGCACTTGTACTAACCTGGTGGCGGTCGGGGTCTTTGGCGGCATTTCAGCGGCAGGGGACCCTTCAGTCGCTCTGCGTCTTCGGCAGTACTGAAGGGCCCCCTGCTGCCGAAATGCTGCTGAAGACCCGGACCACTGCCAGGCGAGGGCTCACAGGGCTCCTGTGGGGCCCAGGGCAAATTGCCCCACTTCCCCCTCCCTTGTTATAGCAGTGCAACCCTGGTGTGGAGGCACTTAAGTTGGTTTAAGCTTCACTTGTGTAAATTTCACTTACATTGGTAAATTACCAGATTTTTTTTTTTTTTTTAACTGATTTTGTTACACTGGTACAATGCGTTTAATGCAGATCAGCCCCTTTCTCATCCTCATCCAGCCTGCTGGGTAATTGAAAGAGGAGTTGGGAGATAAGTCATTAAATACAGGCCCACTGCTGGTGGAAAGCCAGAGAAGATATGCAGAATTCATGGAGGAAAGAGAGCCAGATGCTCCCGGAAAAGACAATTGTGTCCTCCCATCAAGAAATGAGTTCCTGGGGAGGGAAAGAAGTCTACCCAGAAACAATATGCAAGCATGTCCTTCAGACATTCATGGGAAGTACACAACCTCTCTCCATAGGATCTATCGTGGCAATTGTCCCACTAGGACATTATATAAATGAGATGGTAGAGCCAGAATTGCACAGACTTTGGATTGGAGATCCTAGATCAGCTGTGAGAGGCACAGTTTCCCAAAATGCCTGTTCCACGGTCTACCGCTATATCCCATCAGCCCCGGGGGCTGGCAGCAGCACAGCTGCATCCATAAACAGCAGCCCTGCCAAGAGGCAGAAAATTGAAGACCAACAAGAAACTCATAAAAGCCATATGAAAACTGTGGAATTCACTATTTTATTGCCTAGTAAATTTCTAGTGGGTCAACAGCTCCTAAATGACAATCAGCTGAGGGGCTTGGTACATGCCTTGGCATGCTCTCGGATCAATGCCGCAAATGGAGACAGAGAACAGAATAAACCTTGTGAACCATGTCACACTTTAATAACTAAAACAAGGTGTATTCTGTAAGGTTCACAGCTGCAAGTTGCTTTTCTCTTTATTTTTGCTGCTCATATTGCATTTGTTCAACTATCCTGTTGCTAAGGGGATACTTATTCAGCAGCTCTGCAAACTTACAAGGGCCTTGATCATGGGTATTGCCATATCAGATCAGTACTGTGCTAATCCAGTAACCTACATTACAATGGGAAGTTCTAGATGTTTCAGGTGGTGCCAATACAGGAAGCCTTGTATGGACTACTCTGGAATAACCTGCCACTAAGAGAAGTTTCTACCTCACTCCTGCCGCTTCTTGTTATCCATATACATTTTTCATCTTTTTTTAATCCTGCTATCCTCCTGGCTTCAGCAGTATCTTGTGGCAATGAGTTCCATGGGTTAATTATGCATCATGTAGAAAAGTATTTCTTTGTATCAGTTTTTGGCATATTTCAAATTCCTTGAATGTCCTTTGGTTCTTGAATTGTGGGAAATTATTTCCCATTTTTAAACCTTACATTATTATATATACTTCTATCATGCCATCTCCTCTCTCAATCTAACACATTCAGGGTAAAATCCTGGCCCCATGGAAATCAAATGGGAGTTTTGCCATTGACTTCAATAGGCCCAAGATTTCACCCTCAATCTTTTCAGTTGCTTTCTCCTCATGGGAAAATTTCTTCCTGCCTCTAATAATTTTCTCCTCTCGTTTCTGAACCCATTCTACTCTCGCTTTCTGCAGGTAGACAGTTTCTAGTCTAGTGCATGGCTCCCACTGACATAAATGGGAATTACACATCTGCACGGAAAACTGCAGACAAAATGATTTTAGAATCACAGGTGGCACGCAGATACCATGGTGAGGAGCTCGATATGAGAACGCATATAGAATAAAAGAGTCCAGATGGAGCCCAAAAGCAATGTACAGGTTTTGAGTGGGATTTTCAAAGGGCCCAAGTGAGAAGCACAACTCCCCACGAAAGCCAAGGGGACCTGGCTCCTAAGTCACTTAAAGTCCTTCTGAGAATCCCACCCTTCATTACCCGGTAATTGCACGTGTGGAGCAAATCCTTACAAGTGTTCATCTGCAAGTACAATGGCAGTTGCAGCTACTCAGGGTTTAGCCTCTTGGGCGTAAATCACTTCACCCCCCCCCCCATGCGTTTGCATCCACTCCTAGGGTGAAACAGTTTGACAGCAGACAGCAACAGGACACAACATTCAGTTTAAACTGGAAGGTGATTCACACCAGCAGATTGGATGACCCACATCAGAATTTGGTCAAGACTAGACAATCTTCCAATCCACACACAAGACAATGGGGGCTTTAGGGGCAAGCGGTCTGGGTTTATGTCTCAGAGACCTGCACAGCAACTCTACCACCATGCTAGGGCCTAAGGATTTAGAGAGAAGGAGCTACTTATTGAAATACCAGTGACCACTTTCTTTAGCACCAAGCCTGTTGACTGAGAGGTCTCCCATTTGCACACTGAGCTGCCCTGCCTCTGCTTAGCTTCTGAGAGCAGCCAAGATCCCAGCTTGAGGTGACATGGCTGCAGCAGATACCTTATAGGAAGTGACAATTTTTCATATTTCTTGACTAAATGAGGCCGTGGTTACACTGCAAAGCAGGAGCAGCTGCCCAAAGGACTAGATCCACCACCTGTGTTTCTCCCTTTTGCTGCTGAGCCCGCAGCCTTCTCCTCTACCAGCAGAGAAACTGCACATGCAAAATCGTTGCTGCTTCTAGGATATTGGTGTTAAATATATATATATTGATGAACTACTTTGTCATTGTTAACAGCACTGCTGACAAACTCACAGCAGGCCCACTGAGAGAAAGACAGCGGCGTGTCTACTGAATGCCTGTTGTAGCTGAGACATGTGCTCTGAATTAGGCAAGGTGTGTAAATTATGACAGCCACAGCTCTTCATAGAATGCCCAGGTCTAAAGGATTCTGGTTCCACTTTTGTTGCTGCTGCTGCTGCTGCTGCAGCAGCAGCATTTCCCTATAGTTCTCCTCTCAGAAGAAACTCAGTTCCTTGGAGAGAACATTAACAGCCGTCAGCTCTTGAAATGTCATTTGACAGAAATAGAATTGAAATGCTAAAAGAAACTGCAGTTTCCCTTCCTGGTATTGTTTTATTCTCAATAACCTCAGAGACAGCCCAACAAAATGGCACTGGAAAAACATGGGCCCCTCACAGCAGAAAATCAGGCATGAAAACTTACAACCTGATGCGTATATGGCGAGAGCTCACATGCAGCACAAAAACAACAAGGACTCCGGTGGCACCTTAGAGACTAAGGAATTTATTTGGGCATAAGCTTTCATGGGTAAAAAAACCACTTCTTCAGATGCACGGAGTCATGCAACACAGATTGCCGTGGCCGCATCGGAATGCAGGTTCAAAGCATGGCCTGGGTTCGTGGATGCCTCCCTTCCAATAGCAAAGCAATTTCAATTAATAGGAGCGTTATTATTAGTGTTAAATCTTTGTATTGCACTAGCTCCTCAAGGTCTCAAATGGGGATGAGGGCTGCACCGTGCTAGGTGCAGTGTGCTCAAGCCTACAGGGCAGTGAGTTTTTGGAAAGGCAGGCAGCGGGTGTGGAGTTGGAGCTGCAGCAGCAGCAGCTGGGCAGATAGGCAACAGAGTAGCTGGTTGTGTAAGACACCTGCAGTAGGTGTAAGGCAGAGCCTAGAGGAAGAGCTACAGTCGCATGTTGGCAATGTGCAGCAGTAGAGAGGTGGGCCAGCCTGCGCGAGGCCAGGAAAGTGGAGAGGCAAGCTAGGGCTTAGGAAGAAAGGCAGCCAGCTCTGTGAAAGGAAGGGGGACACCACAATTGCACCACTTCATTCTCTAGGCTACTTACTCTATACAGTTCAGGGCACCAGGGCTGGCTTTAGGCCGATTCCCATGACTTACCCAGCGGCGGTCCAGGTCTTCAGTGGCACAGGGTCCTTCACTCGCTCCGGGTCTTCGGCGGCATTTCGGCAGTGGGAGGTCCAGAGCAAGTGAAGGACCCCTCGGTGCCGACGTGCCACTGAAGACCCGGACCACCTCCGGGTATTCGAATTGGGCCCCACAGTTCCTAAAGCTGGCCCTGCAGGGCACGACAAGTTTGGAATAAAGGGTCAAAAATGTGATGTGGTAGAAGCACAAAATTACAGAGCCTATAAGCTGATCTGGCCCAGCCACTGGACTGCCTGCATTTCCTATTACAGTGACAATGTTGGCAGCTTTGAGGAGTATCTACTTGCACCATAGCTATAAGAGACCAGGTCTAATGACCAGTTCACCATCACCAATAAATAGTAGCACGTCCCATATGTGCCTTAGGCTCCCATGGCTCTCTGTCCATTACACTATAGCCCAGTGGAAGTGGAGGGGCCAGTACCTCTCTGTTTGGTGATCCATTAGAAGGGTCCCCCTTAAAAACAACAGACTATTTGGTTGCACTTTTGCTTCTAGTTAACAGTCCTTTCAGGATCTCGTGCACTAGCTCAACATTGCGATGTCAGACAAGGAACCTCTCCAAGGGTATGAGAGATGGTGGGCCTGTTTTGAAAGACATTTGGTTGGAATGAAAAAATAAATAAATTATTGGGGGAGTCGTATTGGGTTAGATTTTTTTTTTTTTTTAAAGTGGGACTAAATCACACCAAGCAGTGCCTCTGTAAAATTCTTGTCCTTTAAAAACAAAAACACTGACACTACATAGAACTAAAATCAATGCCAGTAGCGTCTTTCTTCTTCTTCCATAAAAGAGCTTAGAAGTTCACACTCATCATGAATTTAGACAAAGGTGCAGGGTGATTCATAAACTGCTTTTATATATAAGGGAAGGGATGCCACTTCAGAAACTCATCAGTATTATTAGCACTGGAACATTGTTCCCATAACTGACACGGTCCTGCTGCTGGGGTGCATGTGTTGTCTATTACATGCAAATGTTCTCTCCAGAACTGAACTATTGGGAGTAACATGGCAGTAATAGGCAGGCAGCAGCACTGGAAAATTAAGGCCCTGACTCAGCAAAGCATATAAGCACAAGGGCAAGTCCGTGCCTGTTCAGTAAAGCAGTAAACCAGTGCCTAACACATATATATGCTTAGTATCGATTGACTTCAATGGGATTTAAGCACATGCTTAAGTGTTTTGATGAATAGGGATGGCTCTTCAAGACTGTTTAAGTGCTTTGCACAATGCAGGGCTGAAAGCACCTGGATCCTACAGAACCTGGTGTTCATGATTCAGTGAGTGGCTCCTTCCAAGTCAGTTCCGAGCCTAGCATGGCACGAGGGGGTGCTGTGCCATGTTGCTGGAGCTGCCATCAGAAAAACGCTGTAATCAGGACAACTGGCAGGGTACCAATCAGGAGGCAGGGTCACCCAGATGTGGGAGGACAAAAAGTGCAGTTTGCTCTGAGCCCCCCAGTTGAGAGGGCCCCCCAAACCAAGTCAGGTTGTGACTTGGTGCATGGGGTCGCAGCGCCACTTGATGGAGGGGCCACTGGGCCAAATCTGTGGTGTGGAGACCCCAACACATAAGATCGCAATACCCAGACCAAAAAGCCAGAACCAGGATAGGAATTGCCAGTATTCTTCCAGGGTCGGGCACGGTAAGTGCCCACTGAAAGTTTCATTTATATTTTAATTTTATCACTATCTAAAACAGAGAATACATTTTCCTGATGGTTACCATTAAATTACAAGTTGGGTTATTACAGTTGCCTGTTTTGACACTGTCAGATAAAATGTCCGTGTAAACAGCCTGCTAAATTACAGGGAGAGTGGCTCAGTTGTGCAGACTGAGCGGAAACATTCTGGTCTGGGGGCGTCCCTGGTTGTCACGACCATTTGGAGCACGACGTGAAGAAGAATGCAGTAACCCCTTGAAACTTCAGCTGAAAACTGAATGGAAAAGGGTGGGAAAGATGTGTGAAGGAGGGGAGAAGAAACATCCTAGCAAAAGACACAAAGTGTGAAATTAATTAACCCATTTACATCTTGCACCCAGTGGCCAAAGCCTGAAAAAGTGTCATCAGCATCTTATGAGTGGAGCGTTTTCTCTTCTCAAGGATTGTCCCATAGTTCAGGCACTAGCTAAGAACTTGTAAGACTGGGTTCATGTCCCCTGCTCTTCCATAGACTTCCTGTGTAACCTTGGGAGAGTAATTTTGCTACTCCGGACCTCAGTTCTCCAGCTGGAAAATGGGGATAACAATATTTCCCTATCTCACAAAGGTGTTGTGAGGATAAACCAAACAACAATTGTGAGGGGCTCAGATACTACAGTAATGAGGGTCATAAGTACCTAAAATAGATGTAGGCTGATTTAGGAATAAACATATGAGCCTACAGGAGCTTGGCATGTTATACTGATGGTTAACATCCACAGGGCCTCCACTGTGAAATTTCTCTGGTTAGCAGGCTGAGGGAGTTGGATACTCTTTTGAAAACCATGAAGGACAAAGGCAGGAGGCAACAGAGGGCAAACATCCAGGCAAGGCAATTACAGCATGTTACACAGGCTTGGCCTAATGTCTTATAGTACCACTGGTGCCTCTTCCAATCACTGCCAAATCATTTGAACAACCAGTGCCTAACACAGAGCCTATTGTCAAACTAATACAGCTAGGGTCACTGGATTTGCCATATGGGCTCAGCCAGCTGGACTAGCATCCTAGCATTGGAAGTGGCCAACAACCCATAATAGATGCTAGTTGCATCCCTTGATGTGATGCTGGAAAGTGCTCACATACCATGGTGATGGGCAGAGTGTAAGAACCTAAAGAGCAAAGAAATGTCCACAATTTCAGAGAAACTGTGAGAGCCCACCCATACTGCATTTGTGCCAGACTCTTCATGGAGGAAATAAATCTTTCCTGATATTTAAGGTGATGAGTAGTACATTTCCATTGTGCTAGAGGAGAGACAGGACTTGGGGTAAGGAATATAAAGGGAATTCTTTACTGAGGCTGGTGGACGCTGACACACCTGATGGTTCTCGCTGTCTGTCAAGCTCTCTGAATGGTTGTGCAGCCTAGGGTAATCAAACAGGGTGTCCTCTAAATCCTCGCCTGGACTCAGCAATCATGAAACGAACTGTGGATTATACTACAGTGGTTTAGTCCAATCCTTAACATGCAGTTTAAGGGTCACTAATATTTGTCGTTATCTAAATCCAACTGCAGCATCAATCTATGAGCTCCTGTGAGAATTCCACAGGCTGGCTACATGCCACACTTCCTTAACATTTCACCAAAAACTATGTTTTTAGAGATCAGATTATTTATCCTGTCTCACACACTTAGAACATGAATCACACACGTACTGAAGAGGTTCGTTAATGCCTCAATTTTCAAAAGAATACTTTACACTTTCACTTCATTCCCCTCTTGCATTACCTTCAAGTAACTATGGGATAGTTTAAAGGGAATCGCCCCTCCTTCTCCTCCTTCCAAGGCTCAATAATTCTAACCTTTGCAACCTCATCATATAGGATGAATGCCCAGACCTCAAACCATGACCACTGCTCTTGCAAACCTCAACTATAGCTTTTGGATGCAGTGACCAAATCCATAAAAGCTGCTTGCAAAAAAGAGAAACCACTGCAGTACTGCTAACCAAAAGTTGTGAATGAGGATCTCACTCCCAAAAAAAATAACAAAGCTGGGTAAAAATAAAGAGATTTTTAAAAATAATATAATTTGGGTTCTTTTCATCTGCCTTCCAGTTTATGAGCCTTGATAGTTCCCATTTTCAAAGTTTTCTGAGCAAACATGAGGGCCGGAAATGTACTTATTAAAAAACAGCAACAACATGAACTCTGGGACTCTCAGGTAAACACATGACTCCAGGAGCTGGGACTTTAAGAAAAACACATCAATTATCTCAAGACTGGCAATAAAATCCCAAGATTTGGGCACACTGCCATTAAGCCATCTCAGCTAGAGTGACAAGATGTCCAAATTTTATAGGGACAGTCCTGATTTTGGACTTTTTCTTATATAGGTTCCTATTACCCGCCTCCTCCCACCCACTGTCCCAATTTTTCACACTTGCTGTCTGGTCACCAGAGATGGGCTTAAACCACATCCAAACCTGATCAGAATTGGGATCTTGATTTGCGCGGGGTGGGGTCCTTTAAAAAGAAAGCGGAAGCAGTCGTAATTCTAGGAGAAATACACTAATGAGCTTGCAAAACTCTCAGTTGGGTAAATCTTTATTTGGGTAAGGTCTCTTTTAACACATTGTTTTCTTTGTAGTTTCTCCAGTCTGACAATTCAATACACATTAATGCCATTTTAAATATTCAATATTTACCCAAGAGACCCAGAAGGTGTCTATTATGTAAATACACATTTGGGCAGCTTGTTAAGACAATTATCTATTCAGTAGGCCACAACTCCTCCATCAAGCACAGGGGTTTCTCTAGCACAGGGGTAGGCAACCTATGGCACGCGTGCCGAAGGCAGCACGCAAGCTGATTTTCAGTGGCACTCACGCTGCCCAGGTCCTGGCCACTGGTCCGAGGGGCTCTGCATTTTAATTTAGTTTTAAATGAAGCTTCTTAAACATTTTAAAAACATTATTTACTTTACATACAACAGTTTAGTTATATATTATAGACTTAGAGAAATACACCTTCTAAAAACACTAAAATGTATTACTGGCACGCAAAACCTTAAATTAGCGTGAATAAATGAAGATTCGGCACATCACTTCTGAAAGGCTGCCGTCCCCTGCTCTAGCAGTTAACTATGCATATATAACCCAGATACCTCCTGAGTGTGGTTTTCTGTCCCATGTAGTGGGACAGAACACCATTAAATGCCTTACTGAATTCACATAGAATTAAGCATATGCCTAAAGTTAAGCACATGCTTAAGTGCTGAGCCTACAGAAGGACTTAAGTCAAACAAAAGCTATCATCTATTCTTCCATTCCAAATTTCTAAACATGAGAATTTTTTTTTTAAAAAAAGCTCTTAATTTAGAGCTCAATGCGATTGTGGTCATTTCAATTCCACACTGCCGCAATGCTCAGAAATTTTCTCACTTTAGTATAATTAGGGCTTTATTGCAGGGAAAATAAACCAAATGAAAGTTTATCAGCTGTTTAATTAATATACCGGTTGCCAGTGCTTCCAGCCAGACATCGCCAAGTGGGAATCTCTTGTTTGTCTCTTACTAAAAGGAATGGGATTAAAATACCAACTAACCACCGGTGCCCACAATTAAAGTATCCATTTACCCACACCTCTGCCAATCAGTGATGATTCTCCTCCAGGAAGAGGACTTACAAGGTAAAACATAATATCTGTGAAAAGGATACTAACAGATCCCTCTGTTATTATTTACATTATTGCAGCCTTGTTGTGCTAGGTGCTGCCCTGGAAAGCTTACAATCTAAACAGGCAAGTCAGACAAAGGATAAGAGGGGAAACTGAGGCACCAAATGGTGAAGTGACTTGCCCAAGGTCACACAGTAAGTCAGAGGCAGAGCAGAGATTCAAGAACCAAGATCACCTGACACTCGATCCTGTGCCTATCTACTAGACCACATTATTTCTACTAGCTTTTCTGACTGGCCATTGCTAAGAAGCTACTGTAGGAAGAAGATGTGGAGGGGAAGCATGATAATAATAATATAGCCGTAATACCTCACTCTTATACAGTGCTTTGATCCATAGATCTTAAGCCACTTTACAAAGAAGTCAATCATCATCCCCATTTGATAGATGGGGAAACTGAGGCATAAATAGAATCCCTAGCCTTCGTTTGCCAGAAGCTGGGAATGGGCGACAGACCTCTTGATGATTATCTGTTCTGTTCATTCCCTGTGAAGCACTTGGCATTGGCCACTGTTGGAAGACAAGATATTGAGCTAGATGGACCTTTGGTCTGACCCAGTATCGCTGTTCTTATGTTCTTAAGCAAGGAAGTGACTTGCCCAAGGTCACCCAGCCAGCCAATGGCAGAGCCAGGAACAGATCCCAAGTCTCCTGCATCGTAACCGAATGTTGTCTAGCCACTCAGCCACATTACCTCCAGATCCTCTGAACTCAATGGAATGACTCCCATTCACTTCAGTGGGAGTTGGCTCAGGCATCAGACCCTCTGGAGATGTAGACAGGTCTCAATTAGCCACCTTACCCAGGTCCTGTGAACAAGTTTAACTTTGTATTGGAAAATTTTAAACTCATTTCCAACTATTTTACTCTCATCTGGAGACTAGAAGCTCAAGCACCCTTCCAGAACTAACAGGAATGTTATCCCTTTCTGTTAGAGATAGATCAGATAGTTCACATTTTACATATCTGCAGACAGGCCTTTTACCCTGAATTGGGTGTAACCATAGGTAGTGACTCCATGGGTGCTCTGAGAGTGGAACACCCACAGGGAAAAATTAGTGGGTGCTCTGCACCCATCAGCAGCCCCATGGATCAGCACCTCCCTCTCCCCCCTCCCGCCCACTGTGATCAACCGTTCAGCGACATGCAGGAGGCACTGGGGGAGAGGGAGGGGGCAGAAAGAGGCAGAGCAGGAAGAGGCAGGGTGGGGATTTGGGAGAAGGGGTGGAATGCGGGCAGGGCCTGGGGCAGGAATCAAGCACCCTCCGGGAACTGAGGAAGTCGGCGCCTATGGGTGTAACACTGTTTGATGCAACAGGCTGATGTACCATCTCCAGAGGAAGATCAACGTATGTTATAGTCACACATGGAGTTTTCTATCACTAGTAACAAGTGCCGCATGAGAACGTAAGGCACCCGGAAAGCTGCATGAACTGAGGTATTATACACAGAATTACAAGGGGAGGGGAGGGGAGGGGGTTAAAAAGAAATGTCCTTTTTCACACAGTGTTCCACACAAACACTTTACGGGCCAAATCACGCTCCACATTTAAGTCACTCTCAAGACTCCCATCCCCCCTGAAGTGGATCAAGATTTGGCCATTAGTGGCTTCCCTGCTTTCTATCACTGTGTGTGATCACCCCATGCCCAAGACATTGAGAAGCATCACTGATTTTGCACCATAGGATCCATCTGTTGTAGCTATTTGCCTGGCCCCATCACCATTGTGTCTGAGCACCTCACAGCCATCAATATAGTCATCCTCTCAACACCCCTGGTGAGGTAAGGAAGGGTTCTTATTGCATAGATGGGGAACTGAGATCTAGAGAGACTAAGTGATTTGCCCAAGGTCACCCAGGAAGTTGGTGGTGGAACAGAGACTTGAACCTAGCTCCCAGGCTAGTACATCCTTCCAGTATATGACACTGGGTTTTTTCAGCTTTCTCCCGGGTCCTTTTTAAATGGATCAAGGGTCACAGTCTAGAAACAATGGGTCATTTCTCCTTTCCTGGGTGGGTATAGAAGGTTGAGATCTAAGAGTTCAGAGCAAGTGCAGATGAAGTACATGCACCAGGCTAGCACTGATTCACCTCCCAGCTTCCAGGTTACAACATGGGTCTCGGTGATGATGAAACTTTACAACAGGAGGTCACAATGCATTCAGATCCTTCCCACCTATACGATTTCTTCCCAATTACAAAAAAAGTTGCTCATATTATTGCACCACAGTAAGATGAGGTAGCGCGGTTCCATGGAACATTCTTTGCTGTTCATTCAAACTTTTAGCACCGATATTGCTGAGTGGTCTTCTCTTCCTGACCCTCACTCAAAAGTCAGAGGGGATCACATCCTAACAAATCTCTGTCTCTCTAGGAACTCCCAGCTGGCTACAAGAGCAGGTCAAAATGTTTCAAATCTCAGCTTTCCAGCAAAAATTCAAATTGTGATTTTCAAAACCAAAACCTCCCAAAAGTTTGTGTTGAATATTTGAACTGACTTTTTTTTTTGCCAGCGAGCTGAATTTTTTCAAATTAAAAAAGAAAAATAGTTGAAATTTCAAATTAAAAAGAAGGTAAAAAGGTCAAATAATCTTCATGTAAGCTTGAAAGCTTGTCTCTTCCATCAACAGAAGTTGGTCCAACAGAAGACATTACCTCACTCACCTTGTCTTTCTGCTACCCTGGGACCAACAAGATACAACAACACTGCACACTAAGAATCTGCATGATTTCCCCCCCCTGGTGTTTCAGCCAGCTCTGGGTGTTACTATGCTACACACCACTAGCCACTTGGCATGTTGGAACGGCAGCAGGAGTAGAACTGAAGCCCTCTTTCTCCAGCAAGAACATCCTGTCATTTAAAAGGAGAATCCCTTTCAGTGGCTGGAAGTACAAAGCCTATGACACAATTAACAGTATAGGGCAAAACTTGGGACTAACATCATATTATTATTTTAGATCTGAGCACATCCAATTCACCTTCCCCATTGTATGCGCCTGGATAGGTAGATGGGAAGGCTTGTGTGTTCCCTGACAGCTATGCTAGCAGGACTCAGGAGGCCTGGGTCCAATAGCCAATTCAACCAAAGACCTCGTGGGCAAGTCATTGCACTGTGCCTCAGTTCCCCATCTGTAAAATGGGACAAATACGTCTCTCCTTCACACAGCTATTATGAGGATAAAAACCTATTACGCACAGATATTACAGTGGTAAGGGCCATAAAAGCACATAGACAAAGCTGGTATTCTGATAAAGCCAGGATGTTTTCATACAAGGAGTATGATCATGAGTCGGGAAGATGGCTATATTCTGACCCGAACAAAAAGCATACCTTTAACACAAATGAACCTATGGTGCAAATAGCATTATTACTGCCATTCTGGCAAATTTCTCCTCCCAGATCCTCACAAGTCAAGAAGACTCATTTTCTGTTCTCCCTCCATTGGCAAAACTCTTCACCAGCTTCCAGGGAAAATCCACATGCGCAGCAACAGCAGAACACTGGGAGTCCCCTTCTGCCTGCAAGTGTCAAGGGGGATTTTAGCCTTCTCCACATTTCTTCCCTATTTCTGTCAGTCAGATACGCTGCTCCTAATTCGTAAGTGTTCCTTCTCTAGCCTGTTGAGACAGGCTCTGTCAAAGCACAGAACTGAGAGCCAGGAGAACAGGAGTTCTAACCCCAGCCATATCACCAGTGTCTTCTGCACCCTTGGGCAAGTAACCTCCTTTTCTGAGTCTCACATTCCTGGAGGATGGGGATAATATCTATCCAGTCACAGCACTAAAGTATGTTGAAGATGAAAAACTCAAGGTGCTCTACTTATTTATAAAACCTCTTTTGATTCTACATATGAAGAGAGCTGTAGACAAACCAAGTTTTCTTATGGTACAAACACTATTAAATGAGAGCCTTCACCCTGGGAACTAAGGGTTTTCTCCCACTTTACAGATGGGGAAACTGATACAGAGAAGTTAATTGACTTGGTATTGCTGTCAGTGCTAGGACTAGAACTCTGGAATTCCTGGCTCTCAGTCCACACCACAACAGCTGCCATAATTGCCTTATCCACCCAGAGACACGGGCCAGTACCCCATCTCACAAAATAGATTTTTATCATGATTGGATCTGAGTGACAATGTAACATTTCCCCAGACTGATTTCCATAAACGATATTTATATCCTTGCAACCACGCCAGTGCCAATAGCAGAGGGCAAGAGCTGACACGAGGAAGATTTTTAAGTAGAATAAACTACTTAAAAGTCAAGTAAACTTGTGCAAAAGAGGCCAAACTGCAGCTTTACAGAGGCCAATAAAAAAGCTCAGCTCAGCAGTTCTTATTGGCACCGTTTCATGAATCACAAGAAGGCTGCTGAGAACTAACCCAGTATATTATTGGCATTACACAACTGGGAAATGAGGGGTGGGGAGGGGCAAGGGGTTAGAGAGAATGAGAAATGGAAATGAGAAAGACTTATAACATTCAGCATATCCAGTCTCAAATGCAAAAATCAGCCAGGGCTCCCCTGTTAGAGAGTGATCAAGATGGAAGGTACCAAACCCCTACTCTGCAAAGAGGTACGGAGCCTGGTGATTCTAAACAAACTCACGGTAAGATAGGCAGAGCAGCAGGAAGAAAAGAAAAAAAGAAAGGAATAAAAACTAAACGTGAAAGCTCGCCTCGGTGAAAGAACCGTGCCTGTCCAAGTCACTAGGCCATCATTATTGTCTGGCCATAACTTTATCCATATAGAATCTGACTTTGCAAATACCTTTTTCCTCCCCTTTCTCCCCCCTTCTTTTTTTATTTTAAAAGAAATAAGAAGGTGTCTGCTGTTATTGGTCTAATGAGCTAACTCTGAAATCTGAGCTGAAGACAGCTCCCTAGTGGCTGCTGACTGTTCCACAGACAGAGAGGAAATCTCTTTCAGAGGCCATCAGCACAAACCATTGCTGACAGCTTGGGACTATACAACACAGATTTATTTCACAGACAGCCACAGACAGGAATTTAGCACCCTGCGCTGGCCTCCTGCTTAGCAGAGAAGGTGTTAAAATGCAACCACACAGAGCTCGCTCTCTCTTCTCCCCACATCTTTGAACAAAACACAGTAGCATATTAATCAAGTGGTCACCTGTTCCAAGCAGAACCCCCGTTCACCCCACTAGCCCCCCAAAAACTGTATGCATATACTGCAATGGAGAACCAGTGGGAGAGATTAGACAAGCCCAACAGTTGCTCCTGGTGCCGACTGAGTTCGACTCCAGCGCCTTCAAAATTTCCAAATATTTTGCACAACCTTTCATCTTACAAATTAATTGATTTCCAAACAACAGCGAACGCCGTTTGTATCTTGGAATCACTTAGTTCCTTGGCAATAATTTAAAGGTGGAGAAAACTCGAAGAGCATATTACACAGCCTGCTGATATTACATAGCCTGAGGGTTTGGGGTTGTTTTTTCCCACTCTGGCTTGTTTTTTTCCCACTTTGGGGTTTTTTTTAACCATTTCTCCAAAAATTTGCTTTTAAAGATTAAAGAGGAATTTGCAGAGATTTACACCAGTTGGGTTTAATAATGTGTTGAGAAGCCAACATTTAAAGAAATGGTCAGACTGGTTACATTGGATTAATACCAAAAAAAAGGAGGAACTTTTATTCCTATTAATGCAACTGACAAAGCTCCATTGGGGCTTGGAAACCAGAAACCAAAGAAAATTTAATACAGTTGGCAGCACGGTTATTAGTGATTAGATTTACAAATCTCACTTGCACACACTCTGTGCTCCTATTTTTAGGCATTTAGAAAATAAAAACCCCTTATCGATGGCAATGTGCGTGCATGTATGTAAGAGGAATATTCATTCTCATTCAGCATGCCGGCTTTCACACAAAGTGCTAGAAGAATTACACCAGTCAGCACGCTGTACCTGAAATTTAGCAAGAATCATCAGTATTATTATTTATCTGCCTGATTTGTTTCTTTTGCTTTAACATTCCCATAGACAGCACCACTGAGATTTTAATTCTCCCCTCTGCTTGTCAACCTAACTCCTATTCATGCTGGCCACCTGCCTTGACGGTAACAATAAACTAAGTTACAGCAGGAAAAAATATTAATAAGTACAATAAGAGATTCCTTAGCTGGGTCCAGAAACACACTAGAAGACCTAACAGTGATGGAAAAGATCTCACTTTTCACAAATCTATGATTCCATTGACAGACCAACCTAAAAGCTAAGGGTGGAAAGAAACTGTATTGTAAGCACTATAGTGGGTGCTTACAATATAGTATAGTAACACAGAATTAGAAGCCTAATTCTCTGCTCAGTTACTGGTGTAAAAGGCTTCATATTAACTTAATTCTCTCTCCTACGAAAGAGATCGCTACCATTACATATCATCGGACTACAAGTGTTTTAGGAATCAAGGTCTCAGTACCTAAGTCACTTTTGAAAATGGGAACTAGATTCTTAAGTCACTTAGGCACTTTAGAAAATTTTACCCTGTGATTTTCTGGAGTCATAAATTCATAGACCAGGAAAGATTGTTGTAATAATCTAGTCTGACCTCCCACATAAGGGAGGAATCTCCATCACTGGATATTTTTAAGAGCAGGTTAGACAAGCACCAGTCAGGAATGGAACAGATAATACTTAGTCCTGCCATGAGTGCAGGGGACCGGACTAGAAGACTTCTCAAAGTCCCTTCTAGTCGTATACTTCTATGATTCTATAACACAGGCCACAGGATTTCCCCAACATAAATTTCTTTTGAATGTCCTTTTAAAAAACACATCCAGTCATGATTTTAAAATTGCCAGGGATAGAGAACCCACCGTGACCCTTGGTACTTTGTTCCTATGGTTAACTACTTAAAAGCCTTGGCCAAGACTTTCAACAACAGGCACCAGATCCTCCTCAGCAGGTATAAATCCGCATAGGCCACTGACTTCAATGGAGCTGTGACAATTCACATTGGCTGAAGATCTGCCTCAAAATTAGGCTCCTAAGTCTATATTTAGGCTATAAATGGCCTGATGTTTAGAAGTGCGGAGTATCTTGCAGGCCACTTATCTGTGGGAGTGGGGAGGGAATCTTTGGGTGAGATTTTGAAAGTCACCAGTGGACTTGGAATCTTAATTCCCATTCTTTTTCATCTCGTGGGCAGCTCTGAATACCTCAGTCGAAATAGGGATTTAAAGAGCCTAGGCTCTTATTTTTGAAAATCTCAGCCCTTAAGCCTGGCCATTTTCAGAGAAAGCTTGGATTTCCAGTGAGTGCGGGGATTTGACAACAGCCTGCAAACAGCAACAGTGAGATCTAATCCTTTCAGGAGGTTACAGCTCCTTCTTCCCCCCTCCCGCCCCCAAACAGTTCCCTAAATCAATATCAACAGCCTGAGATGATCCTGTTGCCTTCAATTAGAAGCTGCTGGCCTTTTAACACCCTAAGTCATTCCTGATGTACGTTAAGGAACTCTCTCTCTTCCTTCCCTGGCCCAGCGGAACTGGGCAGTGTATTAACTAGGCTGCTCAATAGCAGCAGAAGTGTGTTTGCATTCCAAAGTGAAATCTATTAAGGGGGAAAGATGAAGTGTGAGATTTCAGGGCAGACAAAATGATCGGATAATGACGTTATCCTACACAATAATGGGTACGGTTACCATTTTAATCTGAGTTATTTGTTTACTCTCCCTTCTACCCACCTATAGAGTATATGAGGCCCTAGATTTTAATACTAGATACAGAGGTGAAAGTCAGGAATAAACCTCACATGGGCTCAGTGTTAGATGCTTATCTGAGCCCATCAAGTCTGAAAAACTGGACTGGAAATCTCGTTGGTACAGACTATCTGCCTCTGCCTTTAAATAGATTTATTTAAAAAGTTCCTATCACATTTGTCTGAGTATTTAAATGAAGCACTTACATTTTAAGAAGTAAACGTCAATAAGCAAGGACAGCCTCAAATCCAAGTTAGTTGCAGAAATTTAAAAAAAAAAAAATTAAAAAATCCCACCCTGAAAACATGCGAGTCCACTAAGGAACTCAATACTCTCCACCTCTCACAAACATATGGGCTGTGCAGGTCACCCCCGCTGGGATCCAGTGTGATGTAATGGGCTGGGGTAGGAATCAGGAGACATCCTGGCTTATACAGTCCCAGCCCTGCCACTGTCCTGCTGTGGGAACTGGGGCAAGTCACTTCCCTTCACTGTGTCTCAGTTTCCCCACTTACTCTGTCCATCTTGTCTGTTTAGAATGTAATATTCAGATCATCTTTATATTGAAAAAAATGAAACATTTTCAGCTGAAAAATAAAACATTTTACAGTTTAAATTAAAGTTTTATGGTGAAGATTTTAGTTCCAAGGAAAGCATTTTCATGTCAAAAACCCAATTCTCTGACCAGCCCTTTAAAACCCTCTGATGGAAATCAAACCAAAGACCAGAATTGACCCAAGAGGAAGATCTATACAAAAGAATACTGAAATCATGAAGGATCGGGACCTATGCTGATTTATACCTCTAGAGCCTATAGCCTTAAGAGCTAACAGTGACAGGAGAATGATGAGAGCGTTGGTTCAGGCCCATCCTGTAAAGGGGAGACTGAATGCTTGCCTGAAGCTTATCAAGCTTGGATGGTAACATTTTCCTTCCCTGATCACCCTTTCTCCTACTCAAACCAGATAATTAGTCCCCTTCCCTTACTCTGGACCTCATAACTCCCATTAGCCACTCAGCCCCCATATTTCTTTTTCATTACATGCTCCCTTCCCAATTCCTGCTTCTCAGCCCACTTCCCAAAGCATCTCCATCCCAGCCATGACCCTTAACTTTCTTTATATTCCATCATGGGGGGGAGGGGGCTTAGCAGATTTGACTTTTATTGGGTCCATGACAGCTGCTGTCTTCAAGTCTCAGATCAGTAGGGCCCCAGAACACACAGTGCGCCTCTGACCCTGAAGAAACCCCAGTGACTGCTTGAGTTTGGAGAGGGCAGCACAAGGCCTCATCAGACATGGCTGAAAATCCACTGTGGATTTTTTCAGGATAATAGACGCATCGAATGAACCTCTGATGGGGCACGGGGAGCGTCCAGGAATACTTTGTCAGAGATTCAGCTGGGTTCCATTAGTTTTCTAAACCTGTTCACCCATCCACACTGCCCGCAGGAGATCAAAAGACACAGAGGAGAGAGGTGAAATCCATTCATGATGCTAGCTAATGCTAAGCAATAGAGCAGAAGTAAATGTATCATATACACCAAACCACTAGAGGGACATGAGAGGAGGGATTGGTTTGGACAAAAATTGAATTAGTCATACTGACTGATCTTAATTCAGACCACACCGATTATATGATATGGATACTTATATTGGCTCTATTAGTGGTTCTCTCCAGCTCTTCCAGTCTGTGGACTGTGTTGCAGGAAAGCATCAAGGAATGTCACAGATGTACTTATTGTAACAACCAGATTCGGATCGGAACACACACTGGGCAGATGAATTTGGTTTTATACACCTCTCTCACCCAGCAAGATGTGCATCATACTGTTTCCTATACCACCATCTTGTCATAAGCAATATCCCTTCCCAATAGCATACCCCTATGGATGCACTTAGAGTATTAAGAAATATGATGGAGGAAGTGGGAGAGGGATATAATTTCAACCTAAGCGTAAGAGTCAACCGCCTGCCCACTCACAGTCACATTTCATACAGAAGACAGAAAAAGGCATTACGCAGAGCAGGAGGGTGTAAGATCACAGTGGATGGGCCCCTCTCTGATCCATACTACAGAAATCTCATCTCTCATTGTCCCACTTCCCCTACATGCACAGAAGTTCCACTGATGTCAGGAAGAGATCGGTGCATAGACGGAAAGCTCAGTGTTACCAGCGAGATGCATTGCTGGGCACTGAGTGTACAGTGCAGTCCCTGACTCAAAAAACTAATAACCTAAATCCATCCAGTCTCCTCAGACAGGAGACATTCGCTCAAAGAAATTTAAATTTAAAGATATTACTAGTCAGATCATTTCGATTGATATAAACAAGTATTGTCCCTCGAGACCCCTGTTCTAATGGTTCCATTTTGGTGCTGTTGTACACAAGGTACCTCCGAGATTTTTGTTTAAAACGGAAGGCACCATTAAAAAAATTTGCCCATCTTAATATAAAGCTCACACACATGGTTCCCCACTAAAGACAGAAGGAGTGGGGCATAGCACAGCCCTTATGTATAATCCTCTGTAAATTCACCAAAAAGTCACGAACTACAGAATATCAGTTCTTATAGTCTGACATATTTCCCTGATCTTTCATGAGCCACATGGGGAAACAGTTTTCGCCTGATCTGAATGAAGAAGAAAAACAGTGATCCTAATCAACCATTTACCCTTAGTGGCTTCCCTAAACAAATCTGGGAAAGAGCTTAAAGGCTTGGGAATATCCTCGACCCTGCTTGATGCACTGTAATAACCCTACCTAATTATACTGATATAAAAACTAATTGGAAAGATAGCAAATGTCAGGGTAAGATGCAAATTGTAGGGTGTTAATTGCTGAACAGGTGCTGCAATAGAATTAAATGAGCATCCTGATTAGGAGAGTGGAAAAAACAAATGTGGACCCCGAAATCAAGTTGGCCACGTGAATTATTTAGCAGGCTCCCTGTACCAGCGAAAGGTCATGTTGATGTGACCTCTGCTTTGTGATGGGTCGGCTGAGAAAACAATAGTGAACTCCAGGAGAAAACACAGCTTTAATGAGAGAGAGAGAGACAGACAGAGAGAGAGAAAGAGAAAACGAACTTCGAAATCTACTGCATTTGCAGCACTGAGATAAGGGGTGATTAATGTAACGCTGGTAGAAGGTTACATATGGACCAGCCTGCTGACCGAAGTTGTCCATTTATCCAATGAACAGTTACAGGAAAGATAGCAGCAGCCTCACCAATGTATCTCCGCCTTGTTCTAGAGGAATCCTGAGAAGGTTGGGAAAAATAGCTGAGTCTCCATAGCTGCCTGTTCAGTTTTTGTCAGCTGGCAAGCAAAGGTGCCCAATTAGTGCCCTTTGTGGTGATCATTTTGTGATGCGGACATCAGTCCAAAACAATAATGGACTAAAATCTGGGGTAGGCACCGTCTCTAGGTTCTGTATTCATACAGCGCCTCGCACAGTGGTTCTGGTCCATGACCAAGTCTCCAAGGCACTAGTGTAAGACAAATCATAATTTAAAGAAAAAAAAAAAATCAGATCTTTCACATAGGCCCTTATGGGTATGTCTACACAGCATCGAGGAGCGAGTCTGGGCTAAGGGGCTCCAGCTGCAATGTCAAAACAGTATCTATTTTTGGCACGCTAGGGCGAGCCCCGCTAGCATAAGCCTGTCAACCTGGGCTGGGAGGCTCGCTCACAGATGCAGCGTAGACACACCCCAAAAAGACGTCATATATTTCAGTTCCCATTGGATTAGAACCAACACCACTGGATTAGAAGTAGTGACTAAAAAGGCACAAGGTTCTGTGTCTCATTAGCAGCAAGTATTATTTGTGATAATGGTACAATCTCCTTAGCTATGTGACTAGATTCATCTTAAGGAACCACTAAAGCTGGTTAAAATTTTCCTAATCTTGAGTTTGAGGTGAATTTTTTTTAACAAAAAAATTCTACTTTTGCTAGAACCTTCTCCCCCCCCCCCCAAAAATAAATTTCAATGAAAGCTCTTGTTGAATTTTTTTTGTTTTTAACAGAAGTTTCAAGAAGTGATAAAGCTGGTCTAATTTTTTTGGACAACTGAAAAATTTCATCAACATTCTGAGAAACTGGTAAAAAAAAAATAATCAAAATTCTCGTGGAATATTTAACTAGTTATTCAGCCAGTTCTAGGAATAGGTTTATATACCACAGCTAAGCTTTGAGGCAAACACAAAGAGAAGAGTAAGGACAAGTTCTTCCATCCAGTTCAGTTAATGAATGTGTAATTCTCTACAGGTGGTGACAATTAATAGTTGCTATTTAAAATTATTATTTGCATCACTGTAGCACATAGAGACTGCAACATAGACCGTGGCCTCATTATGATAAGCACTGCACAGACACACAGTAATGGACAGGCCATGTCTCGACAGCTGACAATCTAAATAGACCAGCTAGACAAAGAATAAGGAGAAAGAACATAAGTAAAGATTAAGGGGCTGATTCTCATTTACACCACTGGAGTGTAAAGGGCTCTTAAAATGACCAATATACTCCTACTTTAAGGCCCTTTTATGCTATGAGAGCAGTACAGCCTTGGTTTAAATGGAAATTGAGTTCTAATTATTTGTGGCACATGAACACTGCAAAGCTATATTTTACACCACTTTGATGGCACTTTCCAGAAGAGGATCTCATAGTACTTTTCAGCCCCCATCAATGAAGCTGTTGAGTATTATTCCCATTAGGATTTGGACTCCCACGTCACTTCAGTACTCTTCAAAATCCCACTCAGAGAGGCTAAGCAATTTGCCCAAGAGGATGTAGCAGATCAGTGCCAGAACCTGAATGTGAAAGGCCCAGCTTCCGTTCCACTGCTCTGTCCATTAGAAGACATTTCCTCTCGAAAAGAAGACTTTTGCTATGGCATGAAAATAAATGCCAAGTCATGAGAAAGACACTCAGTGAGGCCAGCACACCGGAGAACGGGAAGATGCCTTAAGCACATGGCTACAGGTCAGTCTACATGCTCACATGGGGAATTACACTACAAATAACTCAGGAGGGAACAGATTCTATTTCAGGGAAAGATGAAGTATTTTAGATAGTTCTTGGCAAAAAAAGTCGGAGAACTTAGATTTATGACACTGAAAACTGAGGCTCCTTTTGTATCCAGGGGGTCTGGTGCAGCGTTGGTGACGGCAGAATAGAGTGGGAACTGTAATGCAACTATCCCTCTCCTGGGATAAAGACAGCAATTCATTATCTGTACTCCTTCCACCTTGGGGCCTCCTCTACTGGGGGAGGTGACTGCCAGTCATACTCCATTCTGCAAGCTTATATTTAATGTGTGCAATATGGGTTAGCTGCAGCAGGGGCACTGCTTAATTTCTCAAGTTCAGATCTCTGTCTTTCAGAGGGGAAAGGTCAGCGCTTAACCAGCTAGTCTCTCCAATGACTTTCGGTTTAACCTCTCTGTTCAGCCCAAGTGCTAATAGGCGAGGTGCATCTGCAGTGTCTGAAAAAATGGATGTAGCATTAAACTAGGTGAAATATAAATATTCTTTTAAAATGCTACATATATAGTGGATGAATGGAATATATATATTATACACACACACACACACACACACACCCCTGCACATATACTATGCATACACTCTCTCTCACTTTTATATATATATTCTCTCACACACACCCACACTTATCTATATAGATAGTTATACACACACTATGTCTTTGCTTGTCCAACCTGAATTCAGCCCCCTTGTGGATATGCATTATGATACAGTCTTTAACTACACGATCACATTTTTTTTCTTCACAGAACCTCTGGCTCATTCAGTGCCTGTTGCTCTCAGTCTCCATGGCCAGCCAAACCCAGTTCTTTCCCTCCTGTTCTTCATCTGCTCTGCCTCGCTCCCACCCCTTGCCAAGTTAGCACAGATTTTCACAAGGATGGCAAAAGGCACATCCTTCACCTGAGGCCACTTCCGTGCCAAATTTGAAGTCCCTGTTCCAAAGCATAGGGGCTCTGGAGCTTTACAAAGAAAAAGTCTCCAGATTTATTTATTTTTTAAACATGAGCAAAACAACATCTTTTTCCCTAGCCTCATTCTCAGAAATGGTAGAAATGATTTTGGCTGATATTTTCTGAAAAGAATTCAGTTTGAGGCACGTACTCAGCATGGAAATGTTCAAACGGTTAGTCTGGCAAAGTTGAAAGAAACTGAAAATAAAATTCTATAATGGGAAGTATTGGGTGCTTAATAAGAGGTGGTGCTACCAGCTCTGCCTATGATATTTTTGGAACACATTTTTCAGAGTAGGTAGATTTTGAAAAGTAAACAGTAAAAAATTCTGTTAACAAATCAATACCTCACTGTTTTGTACACCCCCAAACGGAACATTGCAGGTGCCTACTTTGTGTTCAAGTCTAAGGGGCAGATCCTCAGCTGGAATAAAATTGTTATCACTCCAATAGAGCTATGACTGTTTAAACCAGCTTAGGATATGCCCCTTAAACATTACCAGGTGCCGCCTCAGAATTGCCTCTTTTGCACCCCTCAGAGCTATTCTCAAGGCAGTTTGTTATTGCTTGGCTTTGTTTTTGTCAAGTGGAGATACCCCTCTGAACTGAAATACCATCGGACGTGAGTATAGAAATGTTGTAGTGTTAAGTGCAATACATTATCTTAATTTATCTGAAGAAGGCTTCAATTTTGGCTTACAAAACCGAAGCGGGTGGATAGAGACTGGACCACAGAGAAACAACATCAAAACCCCCCGCCACTGAAATGGTTAAGGTCACTGCTTCTGAAAAGACAACCATGTTTTAGACAAGTTATCATGCAGGACCACCAGTCTGCTTGTGTTGCTTGGCTAAATGGTAAAAAACTGACAGTGATATTTTTGAAGGCACAGAAGTCAAGATAGAAAATGAGAGAACCAGATGTCTTGAAGGAATGCTGGGAAATGCTTAAGATAAAGGGCTTTTTTTCCCCCTCCCTTTAACAAGAATGTCCCAAAGGATCTTATGAGGCTCACTGTCAATAAGTGACACTGACACATTATATATTTTTCCACCCTTCTTTTTAATTGAAGAATTTTGACTGACCAAACAACATTTTTCAGCAGCTTTCTTAGGCATTACCCTGGTCAGATATTTGGTCAACATCAAACGGAATGTTGTTCTACACTGGAGCAGATACAGCCCTACAATTTGAGAATACAATCCACAAGGTGCTAAACACACACACACACACACACGCGCGCATGCACAGGTTCTATTAAAGGCCATAATTCATGAAACCAGCCCTATTCAAGACACCTTGAGCTTAAGCACCCTTGAGTTCTGTGCTTTCCTGAATCTGAATGGATTTAAAGAACATGTGGAGGGCTTTCCTCAATCAAGGCCTAAGCTGGTTGCAGAAGGCACTCAGGATCCTTGGAGAAGGCACTCAGTGAGCCTGCAGAATCAGGCCCTTTAACCCTAACTCAGGTAGACCCTTGGACTCTCACAGAACATGCTGAAATCAACAGTGTCTGCTTTTATGGAGTACTTTGCAGGGTGGGGCCCGTTGCTAATGTTTTTGTGGGGAAACATTTGTATGAAAAATGATTAAGAGAATTAACCTGATGACATAGTTTAGAAACAAAGCTGTTGGGTTTTCTAATGCACTTGGTAAATTGCAATTAAGGTGCCAACATTTGTACAGTTTGCTTGAAGAGACTATGTAGCATTTCTAGATTTATATTTATGTATACCTTTGTAAGAGCTAAGTGTTATTATTTCACACCCTAAAAATCAAGACAGACACATTCAGCATTGCCAACTCCCATGATGTTTGGTGTTTTTCCTCAAAGCCCCACCTCCTGGTGTCATGTGAATGCATGAGAATTTTAGCTTTCATGTTTTAAAAAAAAAATGTTTCTAGGCCTCTTAGTTATGGAGGCGAGATTGAAAAATATGAACCCTAAAAAAAAGGCAACAAAAAAGGACCCCAGATGTATAAAACCTCATAATTTTGGGGGTCTTGACTCATGATAATTGATCACGTGGGTTTGGCAATACTGCAGGTTCTATATCCTGATATATTTAGGTGGGTTCCCACTGAGGCCTACAACAAGGAACTTTTACCAAACCAAAAATAATTTCTTTCTCCAATGTGCTGGCTGTTTACTTTTTGCACTTCTGTGTGACTAGTGAAAATAAACCTGCCTGTCTATTCATCTGCATCTCTGGTCTTTCATTTTGATGCACATTCTCTGCAGGGGAATGTCTGGTAAACCCAAACAAAATGCCCTGTAGCAACTCAAAAAAAAAAAAATCAAAACATTTCTCTTAAAGTTTATTAGTTTAAAAAAAAAAGTGGCACTTTTTTGTGGGGGGAGGGAAGGGTCTAAAATGTCTCTCTGGGATTTATTTGTATTACACTAGAATCTGGAGGAGGGCCCCAAACTATAATTGGGACCTCAGCATGTTAGGTGTTGTACATGCACTTTGCAAGAGAAAGTTCCTGCCCTGAAGAGTTTACATTCTAAACAGACCAGACAGACAGTGGGAGAAAGGAAGTCTTGTTATCCCTATTTTAGAGATGGTGAAACTAAGGAAGAGAGTGATTAAAGGACCTGCCTGAAATCACACAGAAAGTTTGTGCTAAAGGCAGGAGTTGAGCCCGGGTCTCATAAATCCCAGTCCAACTGCCTTAGCCACGAGACCATCCCTTCCTCTCTAGAACACAGCTTCAGCAAAGCATTTAACCACATGCTTATGTTCCACTGAAGTCAGTGGAAATTAAGCAGGTGCCTAAGTGCTTTGCTGAATCAGGGCCTAGATCAGGGCTTTTATCAATGTAGTATCTGAGTGCACAATTGTGGCACTTTAAAAATAATTAAATCCAGTTTGTATTTGGCACCAACACACACTGCACCAAGTCTAATTTCTTTATACAAGATAGGCTGGTGACATACTCGCACTGCATTGGCTTCCAACTCCTTCAAACTCCATTATAATTACCCTCATTATGCCCCCTCTTTAAAAACACTTTATGAATGTTCCTCCAAGGTTGACCTTTTGAAAAAGTGTGCACACATGTGTGGGTGGGTGGTTAATGCAAATACACTTTGCACAGTTGTGTTTTTGCAATGCAGTTCTTGGGTATGGAACCATAAGAGCAAGACAATTATTCCTTTCCTTTCTTCTACAAGCCTCTTGCACGGAGCACCAAAGACCTAGGCAAGGATCCAGAGGGAAAAAAATGCTGCTGGAAAATTTTCCCCTGGAGAAAGCGAACAGACTAATAGGGAGTAAGCAAACACCCACCACCAGTCTGAAAATAGAGCGCCATGGTTGCAGTCAACAGTAACCGTGGAAAGTGAAAAAGGCAGACAGCGCTCTTGGCGCATCCTGTGTATTAAATGGGCTAGTTCTTTGAGGGGAGGATCAATAACAAAAGGGAAAAAGTTGTCAAAGGAGAAACCTCCCACCAGGGCAGAGCCTGGAATCTGAAAGGATTTATAGTAATTGACAACATTGTTTCATTTTGCTAGGGACCCAGATTTCCAGTGAGATTGAAAAAAAAAATTGTATTTATCGCAGCACAGAGTTCAGTGCCTTCATGCCAAAAACTGAGCTGGGGGGAACAGGGCTCAACCTTCCATAGGCTGCTGAGTTAGAGTCATTTCAGCCACTAAGCTCTTCAGCCTCTATGATGTTCTGATGAACTCCGTGGCTGGACCTGCAGAGCTTCCTTGGGTCACCTGCTCCTGCTTAGCCCATGGGCCTCATTTTCATGAGGAAATTTGATGGCACTCAGGTTTGCACATTAAAGTTCAGGCTAGCCAACAAGATGCTGTCTGAGCAGCGTAAGCAAGCACGAGTCACGTTCAGCAACAGCTCTGAGAGGTGTAGTTAAACACCGAGAGGAGCTGGGTTGCCCCTTCGCTAGCAGACAGGATGCCGAACACAACTTGTCCTTGTCTACTCCAACCAGTCATGGTCAGCATTGTCAATTACCATCATCATTTGTATGACAGCTGTGCCAAGAGGTGCCAACTGAGACCAGGGTCCCACTGTGCTTGGCAGACAGCCCCACCTCAAAGAGTTTCTAGTTTAAATTAACAAGGCAGACAAAGGGTGGGTGGGCATGTAGGGACACAGAGAGGGGAGGTGACTTGCTCTAGGTCACACAGCAGAGCAAAACAGAGCCAAGAATAGAATCCAGGTCTCCTGACTCCCAGTGGTGTATCTATTAGACTACACTGTCGTCCTGGTGGTTAAAAATTGTGGTGAAACATAATTAAATTCTCTTTTGAAGAAAAAGCTAATGGAAGACCAAAAACTATTTGTGATCACAATTGCTTAAACCTGTGGCCTTGGCTTTATATACTCCCTTGCCTCAGATTCCCTATCCTTTCTGTTCACATCTCCCTCCTTGCCCACATAAGAAAAGTGGTTTGTTGGGATGCTGCTGCAAATGTTTATTGATTCCTGCTCCCTATTAGGAGCTTGATCCAAAAGCCCATTAAAGTCTTTTTCATTGTGTCTTTCCACCAACTTCAATAGGCTTTGAATCAGACCCTAGGGTATGCATGGCGTAAGAATATTGGCATCATGCATCTTCAGTCAGCTACAGAAACCTGGAGAGAGAGAACAGGGAGAAACTTAGAAAAACAGTTGAAAAGCAGCAATCGAAGGGAGGGTGCCCTTGATCAGCTGAAAAAAAGTTTCTCACCAGGCACCCCATCACATTCAGCTCTCCCCCCACCCCGCAAAGGAGAAGGATCTCTCTCAAAACAAAAAACTTCACACACCTTGGAGTTCCGCCAACCGACTGCTAGGAAGCTGCACCTTATGTAACCTCTCTCTAGACTGGATTTGCTTTCTTGTGAATAATTTCTTATGCACAGCAGCAATGGAACCACATTGACAGCAGCAGATCTCAGTTTGCATTGTCACCCCTACCTTCCACCACCCTGCTTCTCTGCTGCCCCAACTTTGCATCCCTGTGTGCAATACAAGAGTGGAGGAAGTGTTTATATATGACTTAAGTTACCACTTCCCAGTGTCAAAAGAAAACTTTCTATCAGAAAATCAAAGAAGCTAGAGTGAAATTTGTTCTCTTCATGCTGGCTGCGCCAGGCTGCTACTGGGAAGAAAATTGAGAGAGAGAGATTCACCCCACACACCACCTGAAACACACATTTAAATTAAAAAAAAACACACCTATAGCTCAGAAGATTTTTTTTTGTAATTAATAGTTTGGTTCTTTCTGTAGCTACCATTGGCATTCAGGAACTAGGAAAGGGCATGGATCTTTGGAAAATAACTACAGATCACGATCCAGTGATTTTGGAGAATCAGTTTGAGACACCTTAGCATTTCAGAAAATGCTGCATAGACCTGGTTGAAAAATTATAAATGATCACTGGAAATTTTGAAAAAAGAATGCTTCCCCCAAATTTCCATGAAATAGTTTTTGACCCCCCCCCAATCTCCCCCAAAAATAACCTGAATATATTATGGTTCTTGGCATCTGGTTTTTCAGGTGAAAACCAGAAAATTTTACCCCAAATGAAAGCTTTTCATCCCCCTCCACCCTTCAAAAAAACAAAAAATCCCTCTCACATTTCCAACAAAAGTATCTCAATCAGTTCTAGTCCTAAGTATCTGCTCTCTGAAAATTAGGCCCATTTAAGATGTCTCAAGTGGGTTTCCTAATTTTTGGCTCGCAAAATCCTTCATCACTTTTGAAAAACATTGGCCCAATTTATTTACCACCAACTTCTAGGTGGAAAAATACATAAACATAAGCCTGCTACTGCTCCCACTAAAGTCAATTTCAACAAGGGCAGGATTGAGCTTGTAGGGGAGGAGGCTAACAATGCACAGACAGCTGTGCAGATTTTCGTTGTTCTGAAGGCATAAATATCCAATCCCTCCAGTAAAAGTAGTACCATTGTCTGGTGATAACAGCTTTCTGCCACCTCCCGTCGGGTGCTACAGACTGAAGGAGTTCACGAGAGGGGCAAAACTGTGATTAAAAGCCACAATGTGGCGATAAGTCGCCACATTTATTTAATAGCATTTGTAGGAGAAATACAAATTCATACTGAGAACAGCAGCTCTTTTTTGCCTAATTGGTTCACAGTCCCTGTGACTCAAATAAGCCAACTACTTAAAAACTACTCAGGAGTCACAATAAAGAACGAAAATGATTGCTTCCTGTCATGACCAAATATTAAACACAGCACACACCTAATGACTATCACTCCCCAGGGAAGAAGCTTTATGAACAATAAAATCCCAGCAGACTTACACTGTTTGGACTTAGAAGCCTCATTATAGGCTCACTGATCCAATACAATTTACAAGCTCAATGGACTCCACTTGAAGTAAAAACCACCAAACATGGAGTTATAAATGGAATGCCCACAGAGAAATAAGCACCGGCTTCTTTAACTGGGAGGGAAATTAACAGAGGTTGGCAAAGAAGTGGGGTTTGGAAGAGAGAAACACATTAGAGTTACAAAGGAAACAAGAGAAAGACATAATGGAAATTAGAGAGAGGAGGTAGGGGAGGTATTGTCTTTTATTGGACTGGCTTCTGTTGGTGAAAGAGATAAACTTCCGAGCTTACACTGCTAGAGATTTGAGTAAGCGGGAAACCTTGTCTCTTTCACCTCCAGAGATTGGTCTGGCAAAAAAATATTACCTCCCTCACTTTGTCTCTCTAATATCCGGAGACCAACATGGCTGCAACAGCACTGCAAACATAAATGGAAAAGTTAGTTACATATGAGAGGGGAAGGATGGGCCAGTAGTGAGAGCACTAGCCTGGAACTCATGAGATCGGAGTTTAATTCCATGCTCTGCCACAGATGTCCAGTGTGACCCTGGGCAAGTCACTTGGGCCCAGAGCATGAAACTAAGGGAGTCAGCAGCCTAAGTACTTTTGAGGATCTGGGCCTTAGTCTTTTCTTCCTCAGTTTCCCATCTGTAGATCTGGGAAAATAGCACTTCTCTGCCTCACAGGGATGTAGAGGATAAATACTTTAAAGATTCTGAGGCATTCATATACTGCAGTACTCAGTGCCAAAATAAGTATCACATATGGAATGAGAGATTGAGTCAAAATCTATCAATGAGAGTCTTCTGGAAACCAGTGGACTTTGGATCGGGCACTGAATAAGAGAAAGGGAGGAAACAGACCCCACTTGTCAGAGGGGAGGCCTTCAGGAATGACATACAAAGGGAAGGAAGCAAACAGCCTACAGAGAAAGGAACTGAGGGCATAGAGAGGATGGGGATTATAAGGGAGCCCACCAGGAACAATGGCTATTGAAAGCATGCTATGACCAAGGGAGGGATTATAGAGATACAAAAAGGTGTCAAAGGGAATCAGGAGACTGTCATGAAGAGCAAAATTGTGGGAGAAGAGGGCAGAAGTCCATAAAACAAGGTCTAGACAGACGATAAGGTAGGAGGGTGGAAAGGTACCAAGGAACAGGGAAGCATTTAGGGTCAGGTATTTGCAGAGGAAGCATACACTAGGGTAGCCATGTCAGACCCTGGGCAAGCGTCTAACATGGCTCTCCACACTCCACCACTGTTGACCTCCCACCCCTCCAGTGTGGGTGGGGCCAATGAGTTGGACATTGATTTTGGCAAAGCACAGCCAGAAACCATGTATGTTTGATTACCAGCCCATCTGTTCTCTACACACCCAGAACTGTGTGTCTGAATTATTAAACCCACTAGGCAAAAAACAACAGCCACCCTCCTCTCCTTTACACACAGAATTTTGGCTCATTGGAAACTCCCTTCCAATTTCACTTTCTGTGAGCATGGGGGTAGGAGGGATTCAACCCCTGTGGGTTTCAATGTGAGTCATGAAACCAACAGACCCCAAGAGCATTCTGCACGGTTTCCCTATGAGAACTGTGTCCAGGTGAAATGTGCTCATGTAACAACATGCCCTCAGGGTCAGCTAGCAGAATTTGAACCTGGGACCCGTCAGCACCAAAGCACAGATCTCTATAGTTTGACTCTCCATATGCTGGGAGTCATAGCACACCACTGGCCCTGGGAGGATTCAACCACACTTCTCAAGTGCGTTACACAACCAAATGCGTGCATCCTGGTGGGAAGCCAGCTACGCCACATAACTGTCTTCATCATCTGCTTCTTCCATTCCCTCTCCTCTAAACTCACTGGTTCTAATGGCTACTCAGACTGTTGTCTCCTTTAGCCTTCCCTTTTGTTCCGTTGAAACCCCTTATTCATAGATTCATAGACTCTAAGATTGGAAGGGACCTCGAGAGGTCATCGAGTCCAGTTCCCTGCCCTCATGGCAGGACCAAATACTGTCTAGACCATCCCTGATAGACATTTATCTAACCTAATCTTAAATATCTCCAGAGATGAAGATTCCACAACCTCCCTAGGCAATTTATTCCAGTGTTTAACTACCCTGACAGTTAGGAACTTTTTCCTAATGTCCAACCTAAATCTCCCTTGTTGCAGTTTAAGCCCATTGCTTCTTGTTCTATCATTAGAAGCTAAGGTGAATAAGTTTTCTCTCTCCTCCTGATGACACGCTTTTAGATACCTGAAAACTGCTATCATGTCCCCTCTGTCTTCTCTTTTCCAAACTAAATAAACCCAATTCTTTCAGCCTTTCTTCATAGGTCATTATTATTATTAGCTGCTCCCAGGCCATTCAACCCCTTTACTCGATGTTTACACTGGCCTTAGTGCTTAGACTAGGTGAAATCCTCTCCTGCCCATTTCAGTCACTGACTTCAGTGAGGCCAGTATTTCACTCACTGTGCTTAGGCATGGGCAGAACTCTGAGCTGGCCAATCAGGAACCTAACATGGGGTTAACCAGGCACCAATGTTCTTTATCTGGGTTAGAGCATAGAGAGTCTAACCAGGTTGGACTCCATCCACGCTGGCTGTCCAAATTGTGCTACAGCATCATTGGATCTTATCAGATTGCACAGTTGCTAAAGTCCTTTGGGATTTGTTCTCATTAGACTTATTTTCTTAAGATTTCCCACCAGTGGTAGCAGTTGTCAGCACTGATGGGAAACTTTTAAGAAGAAATAAAGTTTAGCACAGGCATACAGCCTTGGCCAGCCTGGAATTCTGGGGCCATAACCTCCACTGGCCGACCTCAATGGAGTTATGTGAATTTACACCAGTTGAAGCTCTGACCCATTGTATTTTGCTGACATCATCTCCAGAAATAATCCTGGACCTATGTCCCGCCTCCTACTCCTGCTTCCTACCTATTACCCCATCCCCCCAAAAATCATTACTACAGGACAGCATCATGTTGAGAGTGCATCTACCTTCCCTTTCTTCTTCTATCTAGGTAATTATATAGCTCCTCTCAGGGGCACTGGAACAGGGAGTACAGCATTGTCACTTTTAGAAGTGGGAGGGTTATGCCCTTCCACTTTTTACCAGCCTTAGGGGCGAGCAATGGAGGGAGGGGGCGGAGTCTAGGGAGGGGCGGAGTCTCAGGGAGGGGTGGAGCCTTGAGAGACGAAGCATGGCAGGGACAGGACCTCAGGGAAAGGCAGGGGTGAGGGAGGCCAGGGTTCAGGCACCAGTGGCTCCCCCACTTCTAGGGAGTTTTTGGCAGTCCTGGCTCCTATCCCTATAGTGTCCAAGAACCTCAGACTCTTTACTATATTTATCATCATCACAACCACCCCTGTGAGAGAGGGCAGTGCTATTATCCCCATTGTACAGATGGGGAAAGTGAGCTACAGAGAGGCTCACAGGAAATTGGAGCAGGGAATTGAACCTGGGTGTCCCGAATCTCAGACTTGCACCGTAACCACTGGACCATCCTTCCCTTTTTTCTGGCATATGCATTCAAGGAGATTCTTATGCTCTCTTTGACTTAGTTCCCTGACAACTCTGTTGTCGAGTCACATACAAACTGATTAAATGAGAGGCTGAAACCAGAAGCCAGTTTGCTCTGTTCGCCATCTATGTGACTGTTCTGCCAGTATTCACTTGGAAAATCACCGTTTTGGAATCCGGAGTGTTCCAAAAAAATTTCGGCTTGATTTTTTTCCTTTTTTAATTTTTTTTAAAGGGACTAAGAAACCACTTGTCAAATGGCTGGGCTAGTGCATTCTAACTTACTGATTTCTTGCAAACATCCAATCTACTAAAAAATTCATAAAGAGACAGATGGCACAACAGCAGCTCTTTGCAGGAGTGCTGGGTTTAGCAGCAAACAAAGAACTTTGACTGCCTAGGACAAGTGCAGAGATCACTGCAGGCTTCGGAGGAGTGAGGGGGATAGCTGGAGGGGGACTGCGGGGAGCAGCAGAGAGCTGCAGCCCCTTTACTCTCATAACTTCTCTCCATAGCAGCAGCAGCTTCAGAGAGTCATTTACATCTCCCTGGCAGCTTCACAAGGAGTTGGGAAATGAATAGAATTAAAAGCGGCCCAAATAGAACAACTCCAAAGCGACCAAGTATTGAGAATTGCTGCTAGAAGAGATGTATGAAAAAAAAATAATAATTTATATGCCAAGATCCCAAAGCACTTCACAAAGATGGGCCATTACCACCATTTTACTCCGAAGTGAAACTGAGGCACAGACAGTTAAGTGACTTGACTAAGGTTACACAGCAAGTGTGTAGCATAACTGGGAACATTCAGGCCTTTTATCCCCTACTCCTGCGCTCTAACCATTAGAACATAATGTGTCCTCATCCATTTCTGCTTCAGATGGCAGGCAAAACCACCACCATCATTAAAAGCAGAAAAACAGAAATTTGAAGGGACGCCTCCCGATATTTCAAGCCAGTGAGCAATACAAGTGTGCAATCTAAAAAACGCATGTATAAATCACAGCTGTCACTTGGGTTGCAGCAAGACATGGTGCAATACAACCCCTCTCTTATGTTGGCATATCAAACCCAGCCCTTCAACACGCTACACGGACACTGCAGTGGCACATTTATAATAGTTGTATCTGGCAGCGACTGTCTTGCCTGAAGTGACTTTCAGCGGTTGTGAAATGTGCCAGACAGCCCTGGAGACTTCAGCCCTCCGGTTAACCAGACAGCAGCGATGTCATGGGTAGCAGCAGGGCAAACTGCATCCCCACTGTGCCCATCTCTGCTGAGAAGGAATGACCCCCCTAGGGTGAAAGCATGTAATTCAGTTTCTTTGGCTTCTCTGCAGAGATGCTAACAAGTGCTGGTGGTTTGGGGTTTTTTTTACTAGCCCAGCAAATGGCTAAATATCTGACCAATTCTGCGGTGCACCACCTACTGAAATTATAGTGCCAGATACTCAGCTGCTATAAACCAGCATTGCTCCACTGGCCTCAGGTAAGGATCATCTAGCCCTCAGTCTTTTGCAGAAGTTCAGTACATCTCTAAACCAAGATAATATTCCCCACCTCACCCCACAGCTCTCTCAAATTCTGTTCCTCTTTTTTATCCCCAGGATTATCAGTGCTTCCATACTGAGCCCAAATATGCATTCAGCTCTTTCCAGAACAATCCCCACTTCAACAATGGGAACTAAACCCAGGATCTCTCTGCTGCCTGAGCAAGTTCTAGTAACTCAAAGCCAGTAGTGGACTCAAACTGCTCTATGGTTCACAGAGAGCCCCCCTGTGTAAGCACAGGTAACATCTGTACACCTAGAGGACAAAAGTGAGCTCCGGTCCTCATTGTGCGAGGTGCTGTACTAAACAGTACATGTAGTAAGGGATAGTCCCAACAGCTAAATAGACAAGGCAGAGCAGGGCCGGCTTTAGGCCTATTCCACTAATTCCCCAAATCGGGCCCCAAGCCTAAGAGGGCCCCATGCCCAGTGGCAGGGCTGCCGAGGGGGGCAAGTGGCCGTGAATCTCTTCCCTGGCTAGAGGCTCCTTTTTAATTTTTACTCACCTGGCAGCGCTCCAGGTCTCCAGCGGAACTTCAGTGGCGGGTCCTTCACTCGCTCTAAGTCTTCGGCAGCACTTTGGCGGCAGGTCCTTCAGTGCCACTGAAGACCTGGAGCGAGTGAAGGACCCACCACTGAAGACCAGGAGCGCCACCCGGTGAGTACAAGTCCCACGTGTTGTTTTACATTTTTTTTTTAAGTCATCCCTGCCAGGGCCCCGTTGAAACTGTTCAAATCAGGCCCCGCACTTGCTAAAGCCACCACGAGGCAGAGAGAGGATGGGAGAAAGAAAGCATTATCATCTCTATTTCTGTAGATGGGGACCTTAGTGACTTGCCCCAGATCACACAGGGAGTCCTTAGCAGAGCAATGGATTGAACCCAGATCTCCTGAGTCCCAGCCCAGTGCTTCACCTACAAGACCAGTTTTCCTTTTCAGTTATACTTCAGGCTCTGAAAAATAACCAGACTCAATGACATCTAGGATACCGACCACAAAAGCTACCACTGTCACTTGCAAAGTTTCATTGGCAAGAGGAAAGCTTTATAATTTCCCAAAGATCTGCCTCAAGAATTCCTGCACTGTTTTACTGTCATCTTGCATTTCCTTCCGCATATGAGAAAATCTCAGTCTTGGAGGCATCACCCTACATTCCAGAAGCTGCCATACATTGCAACAGCACTAAGTGTCATTTCAGCCACAGGAAAGACTCCAACTTGGCTTTGGCGGAACATGATAATTTTGCAGAATCCATAATGCTACCAAGATCCTAGATGATAACTTAAAAAATAAACCAAGAGGAAGGATCCAATGGAGGCTACACCCACTCGGGAACTATTCTGGACTGGGTTGGGGTATAGAATTAATGCATGAACATGCTGAAATATGAACATACTGAAACCAGTGGCGCTAGGTCTGTTTACACTAGTTGGAGATCTAACCCATTCTGCATACGGAAGGCTGCAATAGCAGGATTTAGGGTAGCAAGATTCCTCATTTCAAGTACAATATATAGTTTACATTAATGATAGCTATGGGTCAGACTGTAATCTCAGTTATGCCGGTGTAAATCTGTTGTGTTTCCATTTAAGTCAAGGAAACATCTTCAAACTGGAACCAGGGTGAGTGAGATCAGAATCTGGCCCACCGCGAGGGGGCGGGGGGACTCAGAGGGGAAATTTACTGATTTTATTCCAAAAACTCCCCCTGTACACAATATTCCAGACACCGGGAAATGGACACTGTGCAGTTGGATCAAATCCTGAATGACACAGTAACAACCAAGAACAAGAAAACTTTTCACCACTGGGAGAGCACAACCCAAGTGAGACTCACCCAACCAACATCCTGCTGACAACATTATCCGTGTGCTGAAGAGCAAACACATAAAGCTACGAGTTAGGGGAAGCACTGGCAGGGAAGAGTCTTCCTGTCAATAACAGCTCTGCACACCTGCCTGCTCCTAAAACCGCAACAACTCTTCAGTGTTTTGCTGAGTAAGTGATTTCCACTGGTAAGGCTCGAATGAGTCTTTAGGGGGATTCTGCATCAGCATTCGCTTGGAGGGGTGTGGACCATATTAGGTAATTTACAGATAGTTACCCAGGGAGATGGCTGGATGGTGAATGCAAGCGAGGCAACATTCATGCTTCAATACATACAGAAAAACATCAGTTTCCAAGATTGAGAAGAAAATAACTAACTACTAGGTCCTTAGGATCTAAATCGAGTCCCTGGAGCAAAGGTTACAGCAGCAATAGGCTTTTTCAGCATGACGATTTTTGGACTTTGTTCAGGGCTGCCTGATGTTATTTTTCCCACTGAACTATTTCCCCCTCTTTAACTATAAACACAAGATGCCCATGATTCAGCCACAAAAGTCACCAAATTGTCACTGCACAGCACCGCACGGGTGGACTTTACAACAGGCCAGGCTACGAGTCAAAAGGCAAAAAATAATTAAAGGGGTGAAAGGTGCATTCTTCAGCTCAAAGAATGGGTTGTAACATCTCTGATAAAACACAAGGGGGCCAGGTCCTCAGCTGGCATAAACTGGCATAATTCCAATGGAGTTGCACTGATTCGTGCCTGCTGAAGATCTGGGCCAAGAACTCAGCCTCTTGGCTGAATCCGAGTGCATGGTCAGATTAATATGTTGTCAGATGGGGAGAGCATAACCTGCATCAGCATGGGAATAGACTGTGGGCTAGTTGCTCCTAGCACTCTTAAGTTAGCATCCTATATGTTTAGTTAAGGTCTTAGTTTTAACTACACTAACTGCCACAATGTCTGGGGAAGCTGCTTGAAACAAAAGTGCACCCCAGCATGCACTTTGAATATAAACAATAAACAGAGGGGACTAAGAAGTGTTTGGTTTCTTCCCAGACCGCGCTGCAGCCTTTCACAGTGATGCAGCATGTTTTGGTCCTTTCTATGCTGCAAGATGGAATCCGGTTTTAGCCATGTAACAATCAGGTCCCCTACCATGGTAGGGATTACAATGGAGATGGGCCTTGCAGCAACAGCAATGCATATGAACTGAATGAGACAGAAAGGGAATGCTAGCGCATCATATTCAATCCAGCCAGCCCCTTGGTGATCTCAGTTTTCCTTCCCTTCTAAATGGAAGACTCTAGTTGTGTCTCACTTCTCGCACAGATTCATTCTGGACATGGGGCAGCTGAACATCAAGCTTTCTTCAATATCCCTTCTTTCTTCCTTCATTTTTTTATTCTCTCTCTAGGCCTGATCCTGCAGTCCTCACTTAAGACAAGACTAACATTAACTGCTATGAAAGGAAAGGAATTTTCCCCTCAGTAAATTCAAGTCTGCAGAATCAAGGTCTATCTATGTGGCATCAGCCACTTGGGTCAGAGGATTCAGTTACAGCAGCTGGGGTTTTCTGAACAACCCAAAGGAGGTTGGCATCCAGCTCCCACTTCACTTCCTCAGGCTCCTTGGAAAACCCCAGACAACAGGATGAGCCCCAGGCATGGTTTGATCTTGCATTGCACACTGAACTAAACTGTGTTTCACCAGCGACCCTGAACTGTGCTAAAATACGAGACTTCAACACATTTCTGGGCCATGGTAAAGCACTCATCGGTCCTACCTGCCCAACAGAAGAGAATGATGTCATTTTGTAAGTGGGTCCCCCCGACTAGTCAGCGGGAGCCCTGCTGACAGCAAAGATCTCAGTCATCATGCCTGCAATGTATTAATTTTTTTTAGTGTAGATGGAACTTTAGCTTCTTTCAATCCAGAGCCACAGTTGCCTTCAAGTATGTGATAGTCACTCACCAAAGAAACGCTACATTCCAACATAGTTGTTAAATTGTAACATCTCAATCTCCATATTTAAATATTGCTTCAACCTACGGCAGAGCTCTCTCTAAGAATAGTTTAAATGTTAATATTTTTAAGTCAGAACAATAAATAAATACAGGAAGCCAATATTAAACTAACAAATCATTATTTAGAACAGGGGTAGGCAACCGGCAGCACATGTGCCAAAGGCGGCACGTGAGCTGATTTTCAGTGGCACTCACACTGCCCGGGTCCTGGCCACTGGTCCAGGGGGCTCTGCATTTTAATTTAATTTTAAATGAAGCTTCTTAAAAGTTTTAAAACCTTATTTACTTTACATACAAACAATAGTTTAGTTATATATTGTAGACTTATAAAAGAGACCTTCTAAAAACACAAAACCTTAAATTAGAGTGAATAAATGAAAACTCGGCACACCACTTCTGAAAGGTTGCCAACCCCTGAATTAGAATAATAATTAAAAAACCCTTTCTTTAAATACACACACACACACACAAATACCCATCAGCATGTATGACTGTGGAGGAATGTGACCTGCCTGTGCGGAGTGGCTAGCTGTAGCAGTTAGTTTTCTACCAACAATGTAAAATCCCCTAAAATAATTAGAATCCAGCTTCTCAGACGATGCCAGAAACACATACTACTCCCTAACATACAAGCATTTGTGGGGAGGTAAGAGGGGATCATTCATTGACTATAGTTTTGTTTGATAAGTTTGAAAATCCTAAAAGGGCTTTCAGTGCTTGTGAAAGGTGCCAGATTGCCAGACTTTGGAAAATTAAATTCTTTGTTTAGCCACAGAATAGGTACATCATTGGTAGTATTATTCTATTTACATTATAGTATCACTCAGGTTAAGCCTGTCCTTGCCCTGGCAAGCTCATAATCCATACGGACAAAACAGACAAAGGGTGGGAGGGAAAACAGATGCCAGAGAGCTAAGCAATTTGCCCAACGTCACACTGCAGGTCAGTGGCAAAGTTGGGAAAAGAACTCAGGTTTCTGGACTCCCAGTCCAGTGCCCTGTTCACTAGACCCCACTGCTCCCCAGTGGCAGGGCATACTCCACTCACACTGCTCCAGCCCTGATCCGGAGGACGGCCTTTAAAGGCAAGTATAATGCACAGACTGTTTCAGCTAAGTAGTGCATCTAATCCCCCTCTACCTGATTTGTAACTATTTGGCAAAAAGACCCCCTCATGGTTGCCAGAAAGAGGAACAAGCTTCATATGAAACAGTCGACAGAGATCTGGAACATACTCCCATGTATCTGGTGGGAATCATCTTTGTTACAGGTACATGTGTTATCATTAACATGTGGCAGAATTCTCACCAAAGAAGGTGACTGGGGTGAAAGGACTGTATGACACTTAATGTCTTCAAAGATCCCTCAGAAATGAAGTATTGCAAAGGTAGGGTTAGGAAGAAGAGCCCTGGGCTGTCTATAAGATAACAGTTTCCCTTCCAAAGCATTTTACATTCACAGATTTCAAATCACTTAAAACAGCATAATTCCTGTTTTACAGATGGGGAAACTGAGGCACAGAGAGGGAAAGTAACTTGCCCAGGATCAAACAGAGTCTGAGGCAGAACCAGGTATAGGACCTAGATCTTCTGACTCCTCAGCCAGTGCACCATGTTGTCTCCTCAGCTGCAATGGGAAAACCTCAAGAAGGTCAGACTTGAGGTCGGATAATTCTCAAATATAGACTCAAACCAGACCTCAAGTCAGCCAAATATGGGCTAGAAATTGTGCAGACAAGCTCAATATGACCTGTCCAGCACTTCTTTTTCTAGCTAGAATACTATGGTTCTTTGGCATTTCCATCTTTAGTCTCAGCCACACTCTGAAAGTGCAAAGATAAAGGCAAAGAAAAAAAACAGCTAAAAAAATTCAGAGCCTCCGTAAAGGATTAGGATCAAATTGTCTAGCAACAATTTGAATAAGTATCTATAATTCCTTTTCCTCAAACTAACTTGACCATTCTTAATTCCAAGTATAAATGTAGATGCTATGTAGATATGCTACTAATGTTATGCACTGAATGTAGGCATAATAGAGGAACAAAGAAATTAGACTCAAAGTCCATCCACTCCAATATTCTATCTCCAGTTGTGGCCAGTACCACAGAAGAAGAAACCTTGCAATAGGTATCTATAGAATAACCTGTCCCAAGGAAAAGTTTCCTCCTGACCCTCGATGACAGAAGCATTTGCCTTGAAGCATGAGGTCTTAAGATCTCTCTACATAAAGCGCTCAGTTGAGTAATTTTTTTTTATATTCATTAAAAGAACACTGCATACTCTTGTTTTCCCCTTTTATATCCTGCTAAGCTCTTGGCCTCAATATCTTGTGTCAATGAATTCCATAGGCTAATTGCAGGCAGTGCAAAAAAAATTTTTTTTTCCTTTTCTATCAGTTTCGAATTTGCCTCCTACATTGCTACTGAATACACACACACACACACACACCCCACTTCACCCCCTCAGAAACTGAAGGCCAAGAAATATGTGAAATTGATGTTCTGCAGAAGACATATGGTAATCCCAAAATCATACATTTAAAACCTAGATCACGTGTTTCCCAAAAAAGCCGCAACTGCAACATCATTATTTTGTTGAGGAATTTTAATGAAACTGCCAGGTTACTTGAAACTGTATCTATTCCAGTGATCCAGCTGGATCCCATCCCAGGTGAATAGACAGTAGTCAGAGACTTACCATGCACAGAATACTTGGTCAAATTTAAATTGGTAATTGTAGGACAGCATTAAAATAAAAAAATTCCACCAAAGGAAGCCCACACCCTTTCTGAAAATAACCAACTCGTAGGGTAGCCCTTTAGGATTGTGCAGCATAGACATCAAAGCACAGGAGAGAGACAGACCCATGGCTGTCTCCAAGCGACCCGAGCAGTTTGGTTTGGTTTGGTGGATAGTGTGGAAGAGAGAGCTTTATTTCCTACCTGTCGATGATCACAGGATCCGAGGGAGTCTCGTTTCTGTTGCCGCAACTTTTCTTTTCACAGCACCGGCTGGAGAGGGAAGGAGACCAAAATGAGAGAATTTCTGTGAGTATTAACGGCAAAACAATGAACTCTGAACTAAAGGCATTGTGGACATTTAAGTGGTATCCAGAAAATTCTAACTGGGATTTTCAAAAGGGTCTCAGGGAGGTGCCTAACTCCCATTTAATGTCAACAGGATTTAGACACTCGGCTCCCCTTAGTCTCCTTTGAAAATCTCAGCCAAAAGGAAAAGCAATATGGTCACACTTTATATTAAGGCTCCATTTATAAATGTTTAACAGATGTTGTAAGCATGTAACAGACATGAACAGCATGTGTTCTAGACGGTTAAAAGCCCACCAGTAGAAGGTGTCATAGCTGATGACAAGCCACGGTTATAAGCAACCTACTAACTTGCAGGACTCTGTAATAATTGATTGCCCATTTATTCCACATCTGTTAACCCTATTTATAAATGGGAATGTAACAAAGTTTATACAGTGTGGTCAGCAATGGGATGGCATAGAAATTGTATGCATCAGCCTCTCTCTGATGAACATCCAATATAATTTGGACCCAGTTTACCAACATACAAGTTCTCTCTCCCATGGGTATGTCTAGGGCTTTACAAGCATATGCAAGATAACAAGGTCCCTGCCCCAAAGGGATACAACGATTGAAGTATGGCATAGGGACTTTATTTAAAAGATGCACTCACATAGTATGCGTGTGTGTGTATGTAAGCTTGTGTACGTACATACATGCATGCACATATATCCTGCGAGAGCACTGCTGCCCAAGTCTGGGAGGTACCGGAGCACTCGACTCTCATTGCCATCAATGTAGACAGGGCACTCAGCACCAGATCAGGACCTTTGTACATGCCCACTCTCTTTGAAAATCAAAGGGCAGGATCCTTATCTGGCAAGCCCATTAGACGTGTTATGAGAATCCTGATGCTGTGGCAAATCAAACAGTTACATTTGACATAACCAGGATGTTAGCAGCGGGAAACAACATTTATCAGCAAAACAGCTTAACATTTAAGCACACTGTATCAAAATTCCCTTCTGCCCCAACCACCAGTGGATCAGCTTCAGTTACACCAGCATAAATCCAAGCAGCTAGTCCCATTGCCTTTTAGTGGAGCTACTTAGATTTACGTTAATGTAACCGAGAGCTGAATTTGGCCCAGAGAGTTCAATTTTATGTGCAGTGGTTTTGAGGGGGCTGAACGCATTTTCAAAATTCCTAGTTAGCCTGAATTCAGCTGCTTTCCACAGGGAATTGCTCTGACCAGAGGAAAAACAGATAAAAATGCATGAATGAGTCCAAGGCAATACAATATGAAGGATTAACTCTTTTAAAGTCAATAATACTCAGATATACAATCCTTAAAATATAAACAGGGACATAAAACTTCCCACCTCACAGCTATTAAGCATTTTAAGTACATGGATTCGATTGGCAAGCTGTAGCATGAACAGGAACTCCCTGGCTTTCCCTTTGTGAGTTTACACAGCCCAGCAAGATGGGATGCAACAAGCAGATCTCTTTCATTAGCAGCTCTAACGTGAATGATTTTGACACGTTTTGTATTCCTTTGCCTCAATCCCACAGTTATCTACTGAGTCCATTCCTTTCAAAATAAAGGATTCACTAGATATATGAAAATCCCTGGGGGAGGTACTTATTTGGTGTAAAATGTCACAGCTCCATTAACTTCAGTGAAGCTATAATAATTTACTACTGCTGAGACTCTCTCCTCCCTTCACTCCCATTTCTAACTTGTTTTTGAGTGCACCTTGTATAAGTTTCACTGCCCGTTGGCCATTTAGACAAAGTTTCATACTTGGGTAATAAAAATTGAAGATTTCAGATTTTCTATTCTAAAGAAAAAACAAACAGAAAACCCTCATTTAGAAGAGTAGAGGGGTTGACTTTTATTTTAAAGCAGTATACATTATGACCAGTTGGAAAGGAAATCAGGAGCAAATCTCTTGTTCATTTTTAATGCAGTATACTCTTTGCCACTATCAAACAAAAAAAACTAGCTCAGTTTTTAAAAGAGTTTTACACAGGTGTGTTTTTTTTTTAATTGCTAACAAACAAAAACTGGTTCCTTTCTTTGCAATAATATTCAAAAGATATCCTATGGTCATATAACTCAGACAGACACATCAGATTATAACGTCACAATAACATGCGAACAGAATAAAGCAATAGTACCTACACCAAACCTCTTTGTCCACACATTTCCAAGAAAGGTTGTCAGCACATTGTAGAGTTGTTTAGATTAAATTACGCAGATTTGGGATGCAACATACCTGCTTCCTGGTATAAACCCATCTCATTGTTAGATTTAGTTTGCATACTTTATTATCACATTTATGAGCTTTGAAGCATTACTAAAAATATGCCTTTGACCTGAAGATGTCCAAGCACTTGGCAAATATTCATTTTTTCATTGTTTGCCTCCACTGTAGCACATTTTTGGTAGATGACTAAACTATTTCCTCTCACTTTAGTACTTTCTGAGCCCCAGAACACATGAAATATTTTATCCTGAAAGCACTACCCCTTTCCAGAAGATGACAAGTTTAGTTGTGGATCAGATTATTTCCAAAATTTCAGGATAGTCCAGTCAGGAGTTTCATCTGAAGTTCATCTCAAATCTTCAGGTCCCCCTATCCAAGGGACTTCAAACAACCTATCACTGTGGCATTTAAATACTGACAATCTTCCAACTGGGTTGTTATATAATAGTTGTTCCTTACTGGGCTAACCCTGCTCTCAGGTAAATCAATGGTAAAAATCTGACTGACTCCAGTACTTGGCCTATAACGTTGGTTTAAGTGGAAATTAAGATCCTGATCCTGTTAATATTTAAGCACCTGAGTAACTTTATATATACATACATACACACACACACACCCCTCATTCCTTTGGTCCCATTGGAATTACTCACTTGCATAAAGTGGTAGGATCAGGGCCTAAGACTTCTTATCGTCACAAAAATAAACCCTTACTACGCTTTGAGCTATGTCATTTTCTCATATAATCAGACCCACACAGGATACAATAAGTCTAGCAATATGAAGCGTACTGGGGAAAAAGCAACAATCAACAAGAACAAGAAAGCCAGCCCTAGAAACTAGATGCTCCATAAGACCCCATATCAAAGAAAGGCTTATGCATCCCCTTCCCCCACCCACCCACCAGCTCAACTAAAATGGTTTTAAAATTCAGCCCTTAACTTTAAAAAAAAAAAAATCTGTCTCTAATTTCAAACTCAGATAAGCTCACAGCATGATGGCCTTTGTTTTGTTTTCTTCTCCCCAACTCCTCCCTGCAATTGCATAACAAAAGTGTCTAAATTCACACCATCTGGACGATAAAGACACAGGCCCCAGTGGCCGCCTGGCCCAGCTGATTAGTGCTCCTGTCTAGTCTGAGCCTTGTGGCGAAAGTCACAGCTGTGGGGCTCGCTTGCACTCAATACAACTCTGTTATTAGCCAGCTGTAGGCCCTGAGACTACTTCTGTTCAAATTATAATACCTTTTAACCCTCTGCACACCGAGGGCATCGCGGGCTGCTGGCAGAAGCATAACAACTAGTTTTCTCTTAGTTGATAATTGGTAGAACAAGATGACGACAAACCGTTATTCCATGAGAAGAGACTGTTTACCTTGATTTCCTACCACTGAAAGAAAAAAAGACACTGGATATTTAAGAGAGACCTCCATCCCAGACGGACAGTTCCCTTTACACTGTAATAGCCCAAACACATAAAGCCTATTGCTAAAACGTTCAGAACTGTAATAAATAAATTAAAAGCTCTAACTGAAGGGACTCATTATACAGGGGGCGGAGGGGAGTTGAGATTTTAAACTTTCAATTGATATGACAGATTGTTGCATCCACATCAATATTTAGACAACTTTCCTGCTCAGGATACATCTGTCACTGTCTGACTAGAAGATGCATGGGGGGGGGGGGGTGTTTGGATGCACTTGTCTGTATACAGCATGAATAACTTGAGTGATTTTCTATGACAAATCAAATCAAAAGATCAAAAGGGTATTTACCTGTAACTAACAAGAAAAAGAAAACAAACCCTGTAATTTAAAAAACAACAGGCATCAGTTTGGACCTCAGAGTGGGCACAGTACATTAATGTTTTATGTACTGTTACTAATGAAAACTAAAGTAGGGGCTTTAAAAATTGATGCTACCACGTAAGTAGCATAGAGCGAGGTGGATTTGATTATTGTGCTTAAAAAAATGTCAAATTTAACTAGAGTTGGATTCATTCATTCCCCCTGGTATTATTCAAAATGATGGTATAATGCCTCTTCAAAATAGGCAGCATCCTGTTTTAAAAGTATCTCTGAACAAGACATTTAAAAATCAAATGTCTTGATTAGGTTACACAGAGCTTTTGATTTGGTTCACTAATCTATGTCTTATGTGGAAAGGACAGCCCTGAATTGTAATTCTTCCTTGGCTAATCTATCAAGCAGGAGTTTAGTACAAACTGAATAATGGTTTACATTTGTAGAGCATTACCTTAAATCAAGCATGGAATATATTTATAGGCATCAATGGAAGCCCAGCATACAAAAGCTTAGCGGAAAGTTTATTTAGTACTTTTAAAATGTTGATTATTGTCAAAGGAAAGATCAGTACGTTTTGCTTTGAAGAAAGGAGTTTGTTTTGGTTTTTTTCACTCTTAATATAGATTCTCTCTCCATCCAGCTGGAGTGAAAAAAATGGATTACACTAGCTGTCATTTTGTTATTACAAATAGAGACCCTAGTGTATAGAAATCCAAAGATTTTGCTTTTCCAATGATCATCTAAGTATGGATAAGTCAAGCCTTTCACAAACAGGGATAGCATATATATTAAAATAAATATGTACGTTTTAGAGAAAGCAAAAAGTAACATGCCCCACTTCACTCTTCTTTAATATATACATATGCACAGAGCAAATTGTATGTTATGTAAAGGCAAAAAGCAAATTGTGTGTGTCACATATGAACACACCCGTCTATGAAAGTAATATTTGTAATGTTCAGAAGTAATGGTATAGAGTTACTCAGTTAATGAGGGTGACATAAAAGGCAAGTTTTGCATGCGTGTGCACACGTGTGTACGTATGAACACACACACATACACACTTTTGCATACTTTGCCCTCATTGCTGTTTTCCGGGTACACCAATTATTCCATTACCTTTTGAAAAATGTGAAAAATGCTTTCCCCTCAGCAACAAATTCTGTCCTATTAAATTGCTTTTACTATATCATCCACTTGGAAGGCAATACTTAAAATTATTAGTGCAATGTGCTTTTTAAAACAAGCAACATTCGATCCAAGAGCTTTTTAAAAAACCTATTACAATAAATCACAAACATGTTTAATAAAGGTCAAGGTTGGGTTTGCCTTTCATTTTATGAAAGAGCATTCTGTGCACAATTTAACACATTTTAATATAAGGACTTTGCATTATTAACTGTATCAAAAATAGTAATTATGTGAGCAGGAAAAATAAGAAGTTACCACGGAAGCAAGATGTACATACATAAGATACATGTACCTAAAGACATACACAAATGTTATTAAAAACGTCCTTAGCAGTATTTTATCCTTTAATTTATCATTTCAACATCCTAAATTTTTTTGTCTATTTTACAAAAAAGCAGAAGTTCCGTAAGCATTGCTTGTAACAAAAAATTATTTCAAAGATGTATTTTGGGGACAGAACTAAAGGACATTAATTATGTTCATTTAATTGATAATGTTAAAATATGTAACCTGGGAAAAAATTAATCAGGAGCGCTTTCTAATTTGCAGGTGGGTTCTGGAAATTGACAGTAATCATTTTAGAAGAGCAAACTGGAAAAGCTTAAAGAAACACGAAGTTGGGAATTCTAGGCCTTTCATTTTGTTGTCCAAACCGAGTGCAAAACAGAACAAAAATAGTGCAGTTCAGATCTTTGGCAGGGTCTCCAAATCTGTAGTACTAAATAAATGGGTATGGAACACAAACCAAATGTTGTATCCAGACAAAAAGAAATTATTCTTTTGGAAGTGTCCCCGGAGCAAAAACAAAACTCCTCCTATCTACAACTTATAGGGAAAACCCCTTTTAGTATCTTTGGAAGCTAAACTTATTAACTGAATCAATCCTATGCCACCAATAAAATTGTCTTACCTGCACATGACTTCATGAGTAAGCAGAACTCTGCACATTTCTGGATTCTTGTTCTGTCCTTCATAAGCGATGGGCTATGAAAATTAGGGAAATTAGTATATGGAAGAGGTTTTCGGTTTGTTTGTTTCTTGTAATATTCAGTTTTTAAAAACTGCAACGCACTATGGCTTGCAATTCCCACCCTCGAAGTCTTTTTTTGCACAAAGGTAGGCAGTATGCATATAATCGAGTATCACTTAAAAATTGTTGTGATCCTAGGATCACTGAGGGAAGGAAGAGGCTAATGCACTGGAAATTAAGGTATGCAATACAGACACTCAGGAGGAGAAAATAAAGCACAGGGTGAGAGGGGAATGAAAGAGTGGGGATTGTACAACACAAAAGCGGCCTCAGCTCACCTGTTTAGTGACTGAATCGATGAGCCTAACAAACAGATCCTGTTCAGTTCTGACACCTAAAGAGACAATGGGAAGAAATAGGAAATCCAACAGTTACAGAGATTGTTTCCCCTACTTGTCTAAGCCATCCTATAACTTTTCTATTTCGTTTTACTTCCAGTCAAGTATCATCTGAAAGTCTAAGGCTGATATTTTACAAAGCATAGGTTTACTAAAGGGTATCATGTTGGCCAAACCTGAAAAGCAACTGTCCACAGTGAGGATTTTTGCTTCCAAAAGAGAGACAAAGGGACTTCAATGTATTTTAAAGCGATCTCCTCAAGGTCTAAAACTTTATTATGGGTTCTTCTCTCCCAACCCCTTCTGTCCTGCCACCCGATTCTCTCCCACGCTGCCTTTTTGCAGGTGACTTACCATTGCTGTAAAGGAGTTGAAGTTTGTAGTGTGTGCCGTTATTGGTCTTTTCATTGCCTTGCTCCTGAAAGAGATTTAAAAATACCGTCCCAGAATTTGTTTGGTGCTGTTGGAGCACAAAAGCCACCCGCTTGCAAATCACTTATGGATGCGACAAGAAAGATCTTTGAGAGGTAGATCCGCTGATTGGGATAAATTAACCTTCCGAGTGACCCAGGACAGACATCCCTTCCTGTGGCATCTTCAGAAACTTTTCCACTTGCTATAAAGCTCCCAGCTTTATAACATAAACGCTCTTCCCTTATCGGGTGAATTTACACATTTTAAGCAAGCTAATATAGAGCAGCTCGACGCTGCCAGGTATTTTTTAAAACAAAACTGTACGTGCAAAATAATGAAATAGTTTTACAATAAGTCATTATCGGTATTTATTTCCTGAAGGTTATGTTACCGGGAAATCTCTCAGGTGAACTGGGACTGTAATTCATCAGAAGACAATTATTCATGTCGTCCTTCATAATTAAAAGTCCTTGCCCGTAACTAAACTAAACCCAAACATAGTTTGGAGGGAAGGAAGAAGGTTTCTAACTGCTTAAAGCCTGGATCTAAAACTCAAGAGCAAACGTTTCTGACACCCAGCCATTGACTTTGGAGTCTGAAAAGAACAGATTTAGCAGGTAATATGACAAATCACAGCCCGCTCTTCCAGTTCGATTAGGATACTAATAAAACCTGGCAGATCCGGCATATGCAAAAAATAATAAATAATAATAATAATAAAATAAAAAATACAACGTGTTGGACCCCTATGTGATTGCATTCTATTTTGTTTTGAGTGGATGTATGAAATTCCCCTTGTATCTCCCGGGCTGGCAGAAATTAAACAAATCTTGTTAATTACAGCGTTGGAGGCGAGCATGTTGAGAACAGGGGACTAAGCCCTAGTCCTGCTATCTAACCCCTGAACACAAAACCAGAGATTGTTATTTTGTTATGGAAAGGGTGGCTGAGAATGACACTACTTTACAAGGGCAGGTACTAGAAGGGGTGTGCGCGGACGGTAAATTTGGGGAGCTAAGAAAGAAAAAAAATTGACAGGCCTTACTTTATCATTTTCTACGAAGTCCACAAAAGCGGTCCTCTCTATTTCCACCGGCTGCCCCTGCCTGTCGTAGAGAGCCAGGACAAAATGAAAGAAATTGGATTTCCTCAAGTTGGAAGGTGGCTGTTTTTCGAAGTGAGCTCTGGACAAAGCTACTCCGCTGTAGAGGAAACAGATGGAATTGGGGAGGGGAGAGAAATAGATGAATTAAAGGTGGCATAGCAATCAAAAAAAATTAGCACAGAAAATGATTCTAGAAAGGGGGTAGGATTCTTCTAGTCTATGTAGCACGCCGGGTTATTAACAGTCAATTGTTACCAATGACTTTGATCTCGGTGCTGTCCTCTCCACCTTTGTGCACTCACATCGCTTTCGATTTAGAACATTAAATTAAATAAAAGTGCTTGAATTTTGGTGGCAGCCAAATGAAGAACTTTTTTGTCCCAAATGTTAGCGTCTGGAAACTTTATTAAATAATTTTCCCTCTTATGCCTTGATTTCCACTCTGTAGAGAAGAATAATTAACAGAACTTGAATATTAAAAGGAAAGATTGCAAGATAAGTTATTCCAAAACCGGATAAATATTTGATCATCTCCTCTGATCCATCTTCTTTTTCCCTTTCATACTTGTTTGTTGGGTACAATGCAAGGGGTGTGTCTATACTACAATAAACGTAGAATATAAATGCTAAAGGATCTGAAAAATGATACAATTCCAACAGAGTTCACTTTTCCTTTAACCCAGGTCAATGCTCTTAAAATCTCTTCCCAACTAGGTGTCTGTACTGAAGTGGGAAGACAACTGGGTTCAGGCAATATGCCTACCTTCCTCGGCAGCGAAATTTCTACCAATTTCATATTGTTTAGTCACTGATCCATTTGAATCAACCTGTGGGTCTTCCCCGCTGCAGTTTTGTGGATTGACTACGTGTAATTTAAACACAGGTTGCCTGATTTCTGTCACATATTCTACAAAATATGCGGTGATTTCTTCCGCGCATTTGCCGAGTTTGAATTATTCGGGATCTTTTCAGGCAATGGAAATCCTAAATCTTAGAGTTAGTTTTTTAGCAGAATGGGTTCCACTCTTTTCTTTATGTCGATTTTTATGGAAGGCACAGAAGACAGATACGGTGGAGAAGATTTCTCACTTACAGCATAGCTATGAAGTTTTCCTACTTTCTCCAGATTTAATTCCTAAAATGAATTCATGTAATATTCTTGCTTCACAGACTTGAGAAAAGTATTTGACTCTTTGGAAAGCTACAGATATCCCCCTTTATTTCTAACTCCAACTGGATAGGTACAATGTGACTGGGCAACGCACAATTTCTCTTCTTTACCCGCCTCCCCCCACTCCCGGCCAGCTTAATAGTTTGATTTTTATTATCTTGAGTATAAGAACTTTGATCACTGTATTTTTACAAGACATCTAGAATAATTAGCGACGTCCCAATGCGAACACCAGTCAATTAGCCCCTGTGAACTGGCGATTTCTTACAGTGCATCTAACATTTGTTTTACTTTCGCTTTCCCCATCAAGGTATTTTTCCTCCCCCTATAAATTAAATTATCAATAGTCATTAAAAAAAAACTTATGATATCTCCTCTCATGCTGCTTGAAAGCTCTTCCATAGAGATTAGATGGGGGAGGTGAGGGCATATAGGGCTGTATTTGTATATTGGTTCCTAGCCCAACGTATATGCAACGCGGTTGTTATGTTCCTCAAGTAAAGGTGTCTCTATCCTCAACTTTCTTCTCGGGCAGATTCAGCCCCTTCGCACACGTGTGCCCGAAGACTGTCTAAAGAGATATCTGAGAAACGTGAGGACATATTTGTTTAGGAAGGGCTTCGTTCCTGTCACTCCCTCATAAAAAGATAAACAGAAGAGAAGAAAATAGGGAGAGGAAGTCTGTAACTAAGAGAACGCGGCACTGGAACGCGTATTTATTGGCAATATTTGGAATAGAAAGATTATCCCCCAGACAGAAGCAAGAATGCATCCTCTTCTGCGGTTGTTAGGTTTTATATTCCAGCCAGCACTGAGATCTAAATTGTGTTGACAAGACTAACGCAAGGAGTTGGTAAGTAGGGTCAAGGACTCCTCCACTCAGATCATTCACATGAGAGCTCTCTGCTGCACCGCTGAGACTGGTAGTTTTGCAAAATCTTGGTAAAGGTATCTCCCCTTTCCTTTGTTACTCAAACCCACGCTGGGCTTGCTTTCTGCTTAACCCTGTGCATCTTGTCTGAGTGGGGAGGATGGTGGCATTAGCTATACAAAGTATGCCCTGGGATCAAGGAAAACAAGGTGATTTTGGATCAAAATAGGCATGGCCATTACGTTTAGCCGGAAGAACATTCCTAGTCAGACGTCCGGGCGTAGAACGATCTAAAGAATTACTGTTCGTTTCCATTGCTATGCCCCCCACCCCTGTCCAATCTCTGCTCTCTGACTTCCTCTGTTGTGTGTTTGTCCCTCGCTTCAGCTTTGCCCTCTTGAATTTTCCCTGACTGGGGCGGGGAAGTAAACTCAGTCGTGACTCTGAACACCACCGGGAGGAAAGGGAGCTTTCAAAGAGGAAATCACGAATCTCGATTACCTTTGTGCAGCTACGTTTGCATCTACCACCCCAACATTTCTGACCCAGGACCTGACGGAATCCATTTCAGAAGCGAGAGATTTCTCTTTCAGAATGGGTCCTCTTCCTAAAGTATCTTGAATCCCAAACATTTAAGAAGTCTATTCCAACCGGCCACCGTTTCTTTTTTAAAAAAAAATGCAGCTGCCTTTGAAATTGACACGCGCACACAGATCCCAAAACCAGTGGAGAAGTCCAGCTTTAAAACCAACTTCTTCTGCTTTTAGACGCTAAGGGATTTGGTGAAAACGCCTTCCCCTCAAAATAGAAAGTTTTTCCTCCTGCAAAGTAAAGTTTTGCTCTCATTCAGGCTCGCCCGGTCCTATCATCCTGCAAACGCCGGCAAGGAAACAGCATCCAAACACTGATCGTTGTTAACCAGGATCACCTGTTTCTCAGAGACACCGGGAAAAGAGAACTGATTGCTGCCTAATCCAAAAAAAAAAAAAAAATCGCGATAAATCGTGAAAGAAAGGAAGAAATGGAGCGCAAGAGTCTGATTACACATCGAACTGCGGAAGCCAGAATGCTTCCCCAAGCTAGTCACCATCAATGGGTTACAGCATAGGGAGAAAACATACTAAGAAGGGGGCGGAGCATATTTCCATATTAGGGAACTCTATTTGCATAGACTCACCCGATTGGAGGATTGAAGACAATTATAAAGCTGATATACACTAATAAGTCCAGCTCCGGGCTACCAACAATTGCCAAAGGGAAAAGCAACAGTAATCAGACTTTTTCCGATTGTTGAATAAGTTCCTTACCAAAATTACTTCGCTTTCAGTGTGTTAACCTCAGGTGGAACCCACTCAGTCTACGGTATTATCTTGTTATTCTAAACAAGAGAAAAAATTCTAGGAGACTTATAATATGTATTCCTGCCATCAGATGATGAGTTTTGTAACCATAAACAATAAAACAAAACATCCTTTTCTGAAAATCTGGAATGTCGTCTTGCTATTCTTTTAGGAGCATCGTTAGAAAGAGTTTCAGCGAAAACTAAATAGGATCTAATCCAAATATTAGGGGGAATTAGAAGGTGCTCTCTATAACGGGTTGGTGACAGATTGTGCGCGTCAGCGAGGGAGAAAAAGAGAGATCCACACATATCCAATCCATAAAATGCACCCAAAATTTCACCCTACACCAGAGCTCTGAATCGTCCCTTAAAACTTTATATTGCGATGCATCTAGGTAAAAAATGTAGCCGCTGAAATGACATAGCTATATTCATCCATAAACCAGAGAGTGGTTCCTACTTTACAAAAAAAAAAAAAAAAAAAAAAAAAAATATGTGGTTGTGTGGAATAGATGCTTAACAATTCTTTTTCCGTTAGAGACAACAGGTTCCCCCACACTGAAATCTATATAACACCAACGCGAAAACAGATTTCAAGACAATGAATGCAAATCTGTGCTCAAAGACCATCTGCCAGATGAAGGAATCAGATGTTCCATAGTTAAAGAGACAGGGCATGGATTTCCTCGCCTCATTATTTAGAGCCCCTCTCTTTAACCTGCTTTATGTTTAGGAGGAGAAATAAAAATTTCTTTTCAGTCTCAAATCTAGTTGATTACATTCAAAAAAGGGAGTACGGTTAGTTGCATTTTAAATGCCTGCCTTTCCACTAAGTGTTAGATGATTATAAAAGTTGATTTAAAAATATATTTAAATCTTTTCATCCGAAAAACGTATATTTCATTCACACTCGATTGGGGGAGGGGGGGCGGCGAAGAGGGGACTCTAAATTATTCTGTCTACATGCATGACATACATGGTATTAGATGAACTATAAATCTCCACGCGATCTCTGTTCAAAGATATTTACCACACTAACCTTTCTTTCCCCCTGAATTGATAAATATGCATCGAGTGATTTGTCAGTTTAGCAAAAGGAAAGGTTGACTTTAAAAAAAAAGAAAAAAAAAGCAAGGATCAGTTCTGTTCATTCTCTCTGAAGCACCTGGTATTGCCCACTGTGGGAGGACAGGATACTCAGCTGTATGGACCTTTGGTCCGGCCCAGTATGGCCATGCTTATGTTCTGTGGTTAACAACAATATATTGTATAAATAAGCATTCATGTGATGTGTAATAATAGTATCTTTTGATACAATTTCTCAACTGTGAAAAGCACTGTTTGTTTCTGAAATGAGTCGAGATCATTTAAACCATCAAAGAAAGAAATCAAGAGTATTCAAACTAGATTTACAGACGATAGTGGGTGATCTATACGTAACAGGAAAGTTACCTTCGCCCACTGAATCTTAAGTGTATTCCCTGCGTTAAGAACGATTTATTTGCATTTTATTTGTATCATTGGCACTGTAATATATAATTTAACTTGCTCCTGAATGTATTCCTACAGCTGGGATGGAAAAAAATCCCACTTGTTCTGACCCTGGATGGTGTATTAACAAGGAGAAAAGGCTTTCAAATAATTGTCGCTCCCTGCTCCAAGTGATAGAGCCGATTGCTGTCCTTCTAATGTGTTAAAAATATACCAGACCAGGCTCCCTTAAGATGCTTATCCAATAAAGTCTAATCGGTTACAAAATCTTGGTGGAAACTCCACTGTCTCGCTGAGTAGGTGAGGGAGAGCGAGCTCTGACCCAGGGGTAAACGTGCCAGGTTTCAGGACAATAGGGAATCGTGTGCCACAGTCCCCGAGGGGAGTCTGGCTTTTAAGAATTCATAGCAGGGTCAGAGGGCACCGACTCAGGTCAGGGGAGGGGCACCCTCTTTGCCCCCAACAGCTGCCACCAAAATTTGGCACTTCGGGAACAAATGAAAGGATCCCCCCCGCCCCGCTCAATATTTCCCCAGAACTGCCCACCCACCCACGTAGTGTCCCCTTCCCCCATCCCTTCCAACGCCAAGTTAACAGGCTGTCTCCCGGTACAACTTGGGGCGGCAGGAGGGACGATCGCAGCCGCCCTGAAATCTTTGTGCTCTCTTCAGAGAGGCATGACAGGTTTGCGGTGGCGCTGTGAGATAATCCAAGCCAACTGGCGTGCATGGACTCAAACCAATTCCACCCCGCTTTAGAAGAGGGACCATTTATTTTAGAGTCTCTCTTCCTCTACAGTTTAGATCATTTACTTACACCGAGGGTTTTTTTTTTCTTCTAAAAGGACAGGATAATGGGTTTTTAATACTTAATGGAAGTGTTCCTTCCAGCTCCCATTCCAACAGCAAGTGCCTGGGTTTAATACCGCTTGAGCCAAAATCAGCTAATTCCCCTGATGTAACTCCAGGACATCGCCGTTCATTTCAGCTGGAGTGACTCCGGATTCAGACCAATGTAAACCGGGTTTAATTTGGATTTGTACCTCTTAATGCATCAATTTGTTTAGGCGAGTCAATTTCACACACTAGTGAAAGGACAATGACATCTAATAACGTGTGAAAACTAAACAGAATGCACCGTTTAAAAACACGACTTGCTAAAGGATGCCTTGAAAGTGGAAGGAAGTCTCTTTTTTGTCTTCCTGCAAGAAAATAAAAGCTCTTTTAAAACTGAACAGTTCGGTAAGGGCCGTTTAGGGTTGGCAATTGGAACGTGAGGCTTCACAGCAGATAACTAGTAGTTTGAAAGAGCAGCCCAAGGGATACAAAGAGAAACAATGAGCTATGTAGTTTAGCAACAAGAAGGATCTGGAGCGACTCTGCCCCAGTTCAGCCTCCCAAAACAGACAGACGTAGAGTCCAAGATTTAGTACGCAGCCAGTTCTGTTACGCTTCCTTAACTTTGTGGTCTAAGCCGCCTTTTCAATAGGTGTCATTCCGAGCTCTTCTTTAAACCGCTCGGATTCTTGATAACGCTTTTCTTCTTTTTTTAAAAAGTGTAACTATTTGTGGTTTTTTCCTTCTGCCTCAAGCGCAATCTCTCCCTTGCCTCCATCCACATTTCGGGATCAAAACAGGTGAGGACATCCTGGCATGGTCAATGTCATGTGCTCTTCTTTATTATAAACGGACACAGTACATTGCTTCTAACAGCTGACTGCTAACAGGTTCCTGACTAAACACTTAAAAGACCGGATACGTTAAAGATTTCCGCTCCAATATATTAAATATTCGACCAGATTTTTTAGATCTCTTTAAAAATACTTATGCCCCCCCCCCACACACACACCTCACAAGCGTTTGGAAAATGAACGAGGACCAACTTGTCTTACGCTACACCTGAAGCAAATGCACACCTACAAGGAATGAGACAATGACCCTCCTACTAACCCTTTGTAAAGGGTTCCTTAGGCAGCAGCAAAGACAATGGAGCAGATGATTCAATGATTACAAACTACAGATTTTTAAATCATCAATGTCAGCGCGGAGCAAAGTCGCAGATTTGTTTTCTGCATGTCATATCCTGTGTTTTTTGGCTAAATCGTGTTTTTAAACGGTGCATTCTCTTTAGTTTTCACGTGTTATTAGATGGCATTGTCCTTTCACTAGTGTGTGAAATTGACTCGCCAAAGCAAACGGATGCATTAAAAGGCACAAATCCAAATTAAACCTTGGTTTACATTGGTCTGAATCCGGAGTCACTCCAGCTGAAATGAACGGAGCGTCCTGGAATTACACCTTGCGTCTCTCCAAATAAATAAATAAATAAAATAAAATAAACCGTTGTTACGACCTGCTCAAAAAGACAGTTTTCAATCACCTGGAAACTAGATGATTACCTTATATATGCGTGCGCGTACCCACCAATCAGAACTGCATTTCCATACATTTGTTTCTCAAGTGTATAATAGAAGAAAGTCTTTCAAGAATCAGAGAAGACGATAAGGGTAAACAAATGGTTTACTTTCACGTTGTAGTTTGTGACAGAAAGATAGCTAGGAAAAGCTCCGACAGGCTACGCGCTCTTAACTTCTCCAATGGAAAACAATCTGAAAGTCCTCAGCACAGATCTGGGTAAGAAATTTTATTCCAGCTGATATGCATCTACTATATTCCTGATTTATAAAGACCCTCGATTTAACTGAAATAAAATCGTAAGGACAAGGGTCGCTGAAGGGGTGGGAGAGAGAACACAAAATATTTCAGAACAGAGGGTTTAATACAGTTCACTGGTATGCAACTGACATACGAAACCGAATACAGCTCTCAGCTGTGATTCAAAGTATAAAGCAAGACACAGTTAAATCAAGCCCTTTCGATTATACTTGTTACAAACCAATATTTGTATCCATTTACCATAAATTATTTTAAAAGGATGCTCGCTCACTCATGTGATTGTGGGAGGGAAACACCACTAAGTATAAAATGATTGACTCCACACACACATCCCATTACGAAATAACCAGAAACGTGGGTCCATAGCTACAAAATCTTAAACTACACCTGGTCTCACTCTCTCCCCCTTCCCTCTTGTATCATAAAGGCACTATTTACTATAGGCAGATCCACACTGATCATTGTTTATGAAACGTGTAAGTTTCAAAGAATCCACTGATCACTGCAACTTACACATTTATAAGCACTGATCAACAGAACGTTTGGAACCATACAAATTATTAAGTCAACATGCAAAAACGTCTGCTCCCCACATCCGTCCCCAAAGAGAGAAAATACTGTATCCCTCAGAAACTCTTTCGAGTTTCCCATATATTTCAATAAGTAGGTGCTTTTTCACTAGAACAGAAACACACATCTGTTAGGTTTTATATTCAACTTTTTTTTTTAAAGATACTTTTACTGCCTTTTGCCTAGCATGGTTTTTGGAACACATTAGCGAATAATATTTTACCATGGGGAGTGTATGTTCTATTTTATTTTATAATGCAAATTTGAAGAGTCTTATTGCTGGAGTTTGTTTTTCTAACTACATGAAATGTTGAAGCAACAAGCACATTCAGGAAAAAATATTTTAGGTGAGTGTATATTTGTGCTCGGATCTTCTTATTTTCCAGTTTACAGAAGGCTGCTGAGAACATTTTTCAATATATCTTTGTATAAAGACATTTTAAAACACCCCAGATCAGGAAATCCAAATTTGTCATAGCCCTTTTAATTTATCCACACTGAATACACACTTGATCCAGTTTTTGCTGGCAGAAGCTAAATTTGCACCAACTGAATTTGTGCAGACAAACCTGAGGGTGGAATTGGACTCATTCTGCATTAACATATACAATTCATAACCCTAATAATAACCCAAAAGACTTCCTATGGCCCCAATCCTGCAAACACATTTATGAACATGCTTAAGGTAAGTAGATCTGCTGAAGTTAGTGGAACAACTCACACGTGTAAGCCTGTGTTTAAGTGTTTGTATGATCAGGGCCTAAATTGACCTTCTCACATGAATTATTTCTATTTCCTGATTGAGATCCTGATTCAGCAATGTAGTTTAAACACTTGCCTACCTTTAAGAGCTTGAGAGTATCATTGAAGAGAAGGGACAACTCACTCACTTAAAGCTCATGCTTAAGTACGTTGCTAAACAGGAACCTTAGTTTTTGTTTTTCAATACACATTTTTCTTTAAGAAAAGAATATTTTTCTCTCTCTCACTTTCTTGGGTTGCTGTGGAATTCTACATAGCATAGTCTAAAAACTTAAGGCGGGAAATTCCACAGGCAAACAGAGCACAACACACACACACACACCTGTGTAAACTAATAAATATTGATGTTTAATATTAATATTGTAAAATAACATTTGTTGTTTCGTACTCCTATAAATCCAAAATTGGTAGTAGTTTCATACTGTGCCTAGGCAAAAATGCAAATTTTGTTGCATTTATCTCAACTATTTTATTTATAATTGATCTGGAGATCAGCTTTCATTGAGGACTAGCCACCTGGAAAAATCTGCAGTCCCATTTCAGGTATGCATGTATTAGAGCCTTTTCAAGGCAGAAAATGTATATGCATTTATTTTCACTCATGTGTCACTTGGATGAGTAGACATGGCTCAAAACTTTCCAATAACTTCCATCCTTAGGTTGAATCCAAAGGAGAGTTACAGATAGTTATGCTGCTTGGTTCAAAGCCCAGGAAGTCACTGGAAAGATTTGGATCACACCCATGTTGAGCTATAGAGGGCTCAATATAAACTTAATGATAGTGTTCTCTTGCTTATTTTTATGTATTTATGTATTGGCTTCTCTGTGGTATTTTGAGTATTTGAGTACTTCAAATATTAAACTTATTCTAACCACACACCTATGAAGTCAGGAAGTATCATCCCAATTTGACAGATGAGGAAACTGAGGCACAGAAAGGTCATACAGCAAGTCTGTGGCTGAGCTAGGAACAGGATTTAGACCTAATATATGTATTAACCATAGAAACCTCTTTCCTCGACTCAGCAGATCGATCTTTCCGCAATACACATCAGTCTTGTGCCAACTTAAAAACCTTCCTGAGTAACACAAACACATTCACTAGCAAAATCCTCAGCTAGCGTATGTTGCATGAAGTCATTGGAGTGACACCAGTTTCCACTAGCTGAGGACCTGGCCTCAGTGTACATAACTGATTTTTCCAACACCTATACAACATCCTAAATATACTGGACATTCATACGGATAAAAAGAATATTTAAGAATTATAACTGTTAATGCTAACATTTTGGAAGAGATATTAAACCTCATGCTTCACGGCTTATGCCCATTTCTAACTATTAGGGATTTAGATAAGCTTTTTTAAGGATCACTGGTTTTTGCTCAGTGTTCATACAGGTCCTAACACAGTGCAGTCCAGACTCCATGACCAGGCTCTTAGGTGCTACCACAATACATACAAATAATACGGTTTAGGAGGATCCGTAATCTGTGAGGGGAAGGCTGGGGGAAATTATCCTATTTCTGCCTATTGTGAGCCTTCTATTGCCTTCCTCTGGTGCTGGCCACTCTCAGAGACAGAATACAGGACTAGACGAACCGCAGATCTGATCCAATCTGGCAGTTCCTACATTACACCTCCCACGCAATCAGTAGGAGGCTGAAAGTCCATATGCAGTAACAAAAGCTTTTCCAGAATGGAAGAGACACTTCTCAGTTCCTCCCTACAGTATGTGAAAGTAATATGAATCAGAAAAGCTGTATAAAACCATTTTTAGTTTTTTATTTATACAGGACTATTAAAATGCCTAATTTAAGGGAAGCTGAGTGGAGTTCTGCTTTATGTAGGCTGGGGTTTTCAAAGGAGCTAGAGAGAACTAGACATCCAGGCCCCGATCCAGCAAAAGCTTATACATGTGCTTAACCTGATGCATTGTGTTATTATTTGCATGACCCTAGCACCTAGAAGCCCTAATCATGGACCAGGACCCCATTGTGCTAGGTGCTGTACAAACAGAATCAAAAGACTGTCCTGCCTCAAGCGCCACTGATTGCGATGGGACTATTCATCCCGTTACGCATGTGTGTAAGTCTTTGCACGCTCAGGATTCCCAGTGAATTGCAATGGCATTTGGATACCTAATTCTTTTACAACTCCCCAGCACAGCCAATATTTTGTTTGTAAGGGGGTATTTTCAATTATTTATTAACTATTTACATTCAGTAGAGTCTAATTTTGCCTACAGATTTGTTGGGGGAGGGGGAAGGGGAGAACCTCACAGATCTTTATATCTCTTGTGATATTCAGTTAGGGTTTAACATTTGCCCAGGTTTTATATTGCTCTGTTTAAGTGTTGATCTTTAATGAAAAAAAACCTCAGACACTTTAAATTTGACACATACTTATATGGTTCTGTTGTTTTTCTGTGTCCTTGACTGTGCCCATTCAATGTTGCAATCACTATTGTGTTATGCAATAGAAAGATTAAAGCAAAAAATGGTTCTGTTTGTCAGCTTTGTGCATTTGGCAACATTTTGTGCACTGAGGGTTACTCTGTTTTACTGATGGTTAGTTGCACTTTTGTCTGTGCATAACATTGGGAATAAGTCCACATGTGCATGCTTTCCGGGAATTCCATGACCAATAGCAGCATCAGCAAAGCTGAAATTCCTGAGGCAGAGGCACCAAGAAAGCTGAGTGTCTGGGAGGGGTGTGGAGGGGGTAGGAGGAAGTGGGCCTAAGAATGTTTGGTGGTGGTGTTCCTGGGCTTATTCCAAAGATATTAGTAGGGGAGCAAAAAATCCCTGTCACTTTTTAAAAAAAGGAATGAATAATAATTATTTAAAAAAAAATCAGGTCACACTATGGAGAAAAGGGGTGCGCTCCAAAAACTGGTAATAGCATCACTTTAAAGCTGAAGAACTACAAAAGCTGAGCTAGAATCTTGGCTGCAGCAAAGGACTGCAGAGAAAAACACAGGTAAGGTGGGGTGCAAAGGTGGCTTTTATTTATCTTTGTGTTCACCCGATCGTATTCTGGCGATGCAATGGGCTGGTTCTCCCAGTGTAAGTCTGAGCAGCCTTAGGGCTGCTCTAAACTACGCTAGCTGCCAACAGCCCCAGTGAGCAATTACAGTAGTCAAGAATCATTTCCCCTGGCCATGTCCCCTGTTCTGGGGTAAGCAGAAGGCTGGCATAGGAGCTACTATATTGGCTGTGTGCCATTATAGGATTCCTCTACTTGGGTGAGCCTTCCATGGCAGACTAGGTGAGCTCCTGACCCACCTGACACCAGTGGAATGGAACAAAGCAACCATGTGACAGAGGAGAATTTGACCCATTCAAAGCATGCCTGAGATGAAAAGGTATTTTTTCTCTCTCTCTCTAAGAAAGAAAAAGAAAGAAATTATTTAGCTACACACAAACAGCAAACCCTCCCTCCCCAGAGTTGCCCCATCCACTTCAATGAGAGCAAGAAAGGGTTAGCAGGATCAGGCACAGGGGGCTTAAAAGGAGGACACTGAGCAAATGAGCAATCCTGTGGTCCATGTGTATCCCTTTGCTTCAAGAAAGTTGGACCCTTACACTGTTTTCAAGAGGCTGTGTTCAAATCAGAGCATCTGAACAGCAGAATACTTGAAAGAACATGGCATCATGTGTAGGATACATTTCCTTCCCTGCCCCTACAGATAATCCACAGGCTGCAGCCCAGCCAGCGTGGTCAATCCCGGAGATATGGCTGGAGAGCATGCTAAGACGATCATATTCACATCTGGTTTCACCTGAATTTATCAGTCTATATCTGCCTTAATAGCAGGCCCAAGTGGAATCTGGACAACTAGGACAGAGTTTAGATGCATTAGAATGCAAGCCCTTCAGCTCAGAGACTGTTTCTTCTGCCATGCTTGGAAACAACTTGCCCGTTTTGGCACTACCACAAACAAATAATTAACATCTAGACACCTCAGTCAGATGACGCCTCCACTGTATTAGATGCTGCACAAACACACAGTACATGACTGCACCTGCCCCACAAACTTATGCTCCAGCAAGCAAGGCCTAGATGGGTGAAACAAGCCAGCAGATGGGAGGATAAGGACACAAAAGAGGTACAATGTTTTAGCTCTCAATCACTGTGTGCTCAATCTTTAGCCCACCAGTGACAATAATCCAACTCATCTCTTTATTAATATTCATTTGTATGACAGCAGCGCCTCGGGGCTCCAACTGAGATCAGAGCCCCATTGCATAAGGTACTGTACTCACCTGACATGACAATAGTGTCCTTGAATTGCTTACAGTTGAAATAGACAAAACAGACAAGCGGTGGGAAAAGAAACTGGACCACGGATAGGTGAAGTGATTTGGCCAAGGTCAAGCTGCAGGTCAGAAAGTAGGTCTACTAACTCCAAGTCCCATGTCCTAGCCACCCAGTGGTTCTCATGCCTTTTTTTTAAACCCAGGAACCCCTAAACTTAAATAGACAAACCTGCAGACCCCAACCAGAGGCAATACATGCAGGTGTGGGAGCACACAGAGTCAGATGTGCTCCCCCTCCCACTAGATTTCTGCTTTCCTTTTGGCCCTGCTCTCTGAAGTGCTGATGTAGCAGGCCAGAGCAGTGGTGCATCTCCTTGGCTAGCTGCTGCCTGCTCATGGAGTCAATGGATGCAAGGCAGCCCCTTCTGATGGCAGGGGGAGATCTCTCTTCTGCAGTGACGCTGCAATTTTTGGTTGTGCTCCCCCAACTCAGAAAGGCTGGGTGGCTCACTGAGGTGAGTGATGGGGGTGGAGGTGGTGGGGCTCAGGCTTGGGCTTCATGCCTGAGCCTCGCCACCCAGGGCTGAAGCCTGGTCCTTGGTGGACCCCCGGAAACCTGCTTGGGACCTACCAGAATCCTGGTTGAGAACCAGTGCGTGAGACCCTGCTATCTAGCTTTTAAAGGCCAGCCCTTGGTAATTCTCTTTTTTAAAACGTTCCCCCATTTATTGTCATCTCCACTGGATGCATGGCACTCTCTGAATACCCAAGATACGGGGGAAGAGGGGGAAGAGCCAGTCATCATCCAACATGCAGAGTGAACTGAGAACTGTTGCACCAGCCAGAGTGACCATAGTCGATGGCATCGCATCAGGCATAGTGTAGCGAAGTCCCCACATCTGAATCAATCCTGCGAATCCACAAATCTCTGGGCCAGCCCCATGGTAGCATCAGGGCTTGCTCCACCCTTCATGTGCCAATGGGAGCAGGGAGTAAGAAATCACTGGAGATGCCGTGACAGCAGTAGGTCTAAATTCTCACAGCAGGCCCCCTTGCACTAAACCCACTGTTGCATCGCCCCTGTCGCCCCCCAGTTGGTGAACTGAAGCCTAGGCTGGCAAGATAAATTTGAAAGAGCACCATGGCCTGCAGTGTTGCAGCCTAGTGGCTGTCAGTCCTAGATATTTCTGAATCCATGACAGGTCAAGACAGCTGGTCAGCCAGGGCTCAGTCCTGCTCCCATTGAAGTCCGGCCATTGATGCCCATGGGAAAGGGATCACCCCTTCAGGGTCCTGCTACCAGGCTCCATTTTCTCCTAGTGGTGTCAAGGCAAATACAGTTTTGGCATCACCAGCTAGCAGGACAAGCCTTGCCTTGATTTGAAGACTTTTTTAAGTGGCCCACATGCAGTCTGCTGTGCTGAGTGGCCTCAGGTCGGCCACATATAAAGGAAGCTGTGCAGGGCCCTGAATAACCACAAGCCAGTGCTGTTTGGCAGCCCAGCCCGAGGAGGGGAGGCATATTTTACAAGATGGTTTATGGCGGCTCATTCTCCCCCTTCTAGAATATGAATAATGTTCACGGTGACAGAGTCTACAGGCAATAAAAGGCCTTTGCAGGCATCAGACAGCTTCAGACTTTGCTTTTGCTCTTGGCCAACTGCAAAAGCCAGCCCAGCAGTTCCTACGGATTGCCAAGACCACTGTCCATTAAGTAATTACATGGCCCAACTGGTTTCCAGTGAGAAGCTGAGAGAAAACTTATTATATCTCAATGAACCACATGAAGACTGGAGAGGAGAAGATCTGTATTTTACACCCACCATTGGGTTTTAATATATAAACCTAAGAGTAACCAGGTAAGAAATTCGTAGCTCCCAGCCACCAAAACACAAGTACCATAAAATAGCAGAACCATGGGGCCTAGGTTGGGACGTCACACATTGGCATTAGCAATATTTGGATACAGCTGTAAATCAAAACGAATATATTTAACCAATACTTTGAGTGAAAAGGTGAAGGTTTTCTTGCTCTAAACGGATTCCATTTGCACCTCCTTTGTTCATATAGTCCAAGACCAGACAGGAACATTGTGATTATCCAGTCTGACCTCTGATATAACACAGGCTATAGAACTGCCTCAGAATAATTCCTACAGCAGATCTTTCAGAATAACATCCAGTCTTGATTTAAAAAATTGTTGGTGATGGAGAATCCACTACAACCCTTGGTAAATTGTTTCAGTGGTTAATGACTCTCACCATTAAAAATTTACACACTATTTCTAGTCTGAATTTGTCTAGCTTTTACTTCCAACCATTGGACTGTGTAGTATCTATTTTTGCTAGATTGAGGAGCACACGATTAAATGTGTGTTCCCCATGTAGGAACTTACAGACTGTAATCAAGGTCACCCCTTAACCTTCTCCTTATTAACTTACAGTAAATAGATTGAGCTCCTTGAATCTAACACTCCAAGGTATGTTTTATAATTCTTCAGTGATTCTCATGGCTCTTCTCTAACCTCTCTCCAATTTATCAACATAATTCTTGAATTGTTGGCACCAGAACTGGACACAGGACTCCAGCAGCGGTCACAGCACTGCCAAAGACAGAGGTAAAATAACCTTTCTATTCCTACTTGATTACAGAATCCTACAGAGATTCCCCCTTTTATGCATCTCATGATCACATTCTCTCTTTTGGCCACAATGTCACACTGAGAACTCATCAAATGTTGATGGTTACATCTTAAACCAGCTATTCTTTTGCAAAAAATATGACCTAGTAGGCACCTCACTGGCACATGTGTCTGTATTTGAGGCTTGGGGTGTGGGTGGAGAATGATATATTTTAGTGGAAAGGCAGCATGGCCTAGTGATCAGAGCACAGGAGTGGGAGCCAGGACTCCTGAGTTCTAATCTTGTACCTGGTCTTTGAATCTTGACCATACTCACAATGTTTTTATCATGTGTACAGTATACATGAACATATGCACATATAATATATAAAATTATGTATGTGTGATTTGCCATGAGAGCTAAAACTTTAAAATAGAGACATGTCATAGAATATTAGGGTTGGAAGGGACCTCAGGAGATCATTAAGTCCAACCCCCTTCTCAGAGCAGGACCAATCTCCAGACAGATTTTTGCCCCAGATCCCTAAATGGCCCCCCTCAAGGATTGAACTCACAACCCCTGGGTTTAGCAGGTCAATGGTCAAACCATTGACCTATCCCTTCCCAAGCTAATTTTACAGTGTTATTTCAAAGTCAAAATTTTCCATTTTTGCACTTTATTATTTGTTGTGTTTCTGTGCCTATACAAACTTTTATTTTCCCTTCAGTTCCTTAGGCCAAGTCTACACTTAAAATTTTCCTGACATAATAATGCTAGTGATGGTGTTTTGGGGTTTATTTTGCTGACAGCAAAAGCCCTAGTGTCAATGCAGTTATACCAACAGCAGAGCCCTTTTGTCTTGTATAGCTTATTTAGGGAACTGGTATAAGCTTCATTGGAAAAAGCACAATTGCCAGGAAGGTTTACTGGTGTAGCTAGACTGTATAGCTAGACTTGCAAACCATATAAGTATAGACAGGGCCTTAGGTTTAGTTGTCCATGTAAGTACAGCTGATAGAGTGCTAGGGTCTTAGAACTGCTATGGAAGTTTTGCCTCTGACTTCAATGACAGCTAAGAACTTAGGGTATCTCTACCCTACTCGCCAGACCAGTGGGCAGCGATCGATCCAGTGGGGGTTGATTTATTGTGTCTAGTCTAGACACGATAAATTGATCCCCGAGTGTTCTCCCGTAAACTCCTGTACTTCAGCTCAGCGAGAGGCACAGGTGGAGTCAATGGGGGAGCGGCAGCCGTTGACTCACATTGGTGAAAATACCACAGTGAGTAGATCTAATAGAATAGATCTATTCATGTAGCTGAAGTTGGGTAACTTCGATCGATCTCCCCCACCAGTGTAGACCAGGCTTTAGGCTTCCACTCCCTAACTTTACAATGCATATCATCATCAAGGCAGATCCGGACATAGCCGTCTTGCAGGTTGAGCACCACCCTGATCAGTCTCTAGCAAAGTCCTTTAGATGGTCTGGCTGGTCATCCTTATAATGAACACTACAATAGTGCCTGTGAACCAGTTAAGAATCAGGGCCCTGTTGTGCTAGGTGCTGGGCAGACAAAGAAATCTCTGAACTTTTTGGATCAGGGACAAACTGTTTGTCAGACTGGATGTGACAGGGAGACGAAGCAGATGAATGGGGTGGGGCCTGGGTTGGAAGAGACATTTTTACAAGTTAACAATTAATTCAGTATGGTTTAGTAGAAAAGCAGAAGTCACTGCTCATCATTTGACTGACCAATGGTAGATGGGAGGGATTTGGAAGCATTATTTGCATAGTCATACATCTTAAGGCCATTACAAAGGCCATACAAGAAGGGACCTTTATGATCATCTAGCCTGACCTCCGGTATAACACAAGCCAGTGGTTCCTTCATGAAGCGCCTCATTTCTGATTGGGCTAGAGCATCTCTTTTAGGCAAAGACACCCCATCTTGATTTAAAGACGTCAAGTGACTTCATAGCAGAGGTGAATTTTAAGGAGGAATTTGAACGGCAGTGTTATGAACGCTGATGGTGTGTGTTACCTCAGATATACAGATGGCCTGGAAGAAAGGGTGTGGGGGCTTGAAGGAGAGGTGGGATTGAGGCTTCCATCACTGGCTGAGAAAGCTAGTCGATCTGACAGACAGGGAAGGGCTAATCATGAAAGGCCTGAAAGGCAAAGACAAGGAGCTTATGTTTGATGTGATGGAGGTGGGGCAGAGCTACAGAGAGATATAAAAAGGGGGGTGATGCGGTGGGAGCGAGGAACCAGGGAGATGATCCTGGCAGCAGTGCTGCAGGTGGGCATGTGGGAGGTCACTGAAGCAGGCAACAAGGCCACAGAAGGAGATCGCAGCAGTCGAGATAAGAGATGAAGGCCTGATTAAGAGCTCAACAGTCTGGATGACAGAAAAAAGCCAAATCTTTGAAACATTATGTAAGCAGAAGCATTAAGAGTTGGAACCAGCCTGGTTAAGGGAGAGGGCCAAGTCAAGTATGACTCCAGTCGTGTTACAGGATCCCTGCTGGTGAATCCCTGTGCTTGCACAGAATTCCAGTGACTTCCCACTGACCTCCTAATCTGTATAGGCCTCATTTTATTTGATCAATAAATCTTTGAAACATTATAGCATCTTCCCGACAAAGATTTCAAAGTAATTACACCAATGCACAAACAGCACAACTGAGACAGGCACCCCATTGTGCCAGGTGGTATACACACAAGCTCACAATCTAAGTAGAAAAGACCAGGGATTGGAGAAGAGAATATAATTATAACCCCATTTTGCATATTGAGATTGTGTCTACAGAGATTAGGCGACTTGCCCAAAGTCACACAGACTCTGTGGCTGAGCCAGGAACTGAACCCACATCTCCTGATTCTCAGCCCTGTGTCCTATCCACAAGTCACCTGTAATGAATTTCAAGAGTCTTGTGAGGCTGTTTTTGTTCAGTAGGGGGGCGACATTTGTAATTAAATAAAGACAGTGGAAACTCAAAATTTTAAGGAGTACTTATGTAAAGGTAGTGATACAATGGGATTGAACACCCTTGGCTAGTTGTGCTATAAACTATTCAACTTTTGATGTCCCATCCCTCCTCTCCCTGCCCCCCACCCCACCCCAGCTGCGGTGGCTAGGATACCTCAATCTGAAATTTACATTTTGTGTAATCCACCACCAAGGCACTGTGTGCACCCTTTGCCTGTGCAATGGTACCACCTTGTGGCCACTATATTCTCAATACCACATAAAATATAATAAATGACTTCTTTAATAATAAAACAGGCTGCTTGCTATTTAGTGATTTCATACAAAAGGAATCGCTTAGCAGGAATTTAATCCATAAGTAAACTGAATAGCTTCCTACTTGCTGGTGTATATTGAAAAGGACAATGATGGAGTTTAAAGACTTGTTACTTTTAATAGTTTTGTGTTATTAACATAACGTTGAGACCCATGCTCAGCTTCAGAGGGTTTGCTCAAAGGACAATCATAGTCAGATAAAAGCCATGACCAAATTTTGATCTCTCCCACTCACTCATCCCTCAAAACATGGACTCCAGCAGTATCATTCCCCGACAAGGAAGGATGCTTGTATATCCTGTGAGCTGTATCATGTTTCCATAGGTTCTCTCCCCTACAGGGTTTTATTTGCTGGACTGGTTCACATTAGGGAAATGTGAGTCAATGCCTGAATGATAAAGTCATCTGAAACCTTTTACGCTCCTAAAGGAATGGAGACACCTTGTGGGAGGAAGGTTTATTTGCTCAGCCTTTTTGCTCACGGTGTGGAACGAACCAAGCACAAGGCTGTTTTGCCTTCAATGTTACTTTGTCAGGCATCCTTGAGATGGATACAGTGCTTGACTTGCCCTTGGCTATCATACCTAGTGTAGTGAATATTATAGAGTGGCTACACTTCTGTGTGAACTCGTTCTCTGTTCAGATGCGTAGGAGAAACTAAACACCATTTAAGGAAATAGAGAAGTGGTTAAGGCACTAGACTGGGATTCAGGGGATTGGGATTCCATTCCCAGCTCTGCTATAGACTCCCTGCAAGACCTTGGGCAAATCACTTGATCTCTGTGTGCCTCCACTCCTCATCAGTAAAACGGGGATAATAACCTTTCCCTTGTCTCTCTCTTCCATTTAGATTGTAAACTCTCAGGGCAAGGACTGTCTCTTACTATGCCACAGCAGAAAGAACAAACAGGGACTGATTTTAGCTAAGCGTTCCTAGGCCCTAGTGTAATATAAATAATTGTTAGCAATATTTAATCTTTAATGAATGAACAACTGTGTTCTGCTTCACAGAACGGGCAGTTACAGGGGAAGCTCTCTGTTTATGACCTATACAGAGTTATTTCCCCTGATCCCCCTATCACTTATTACCTGTACTGTAATAATGAATCTGCAGCAAACTAAAAGCACTACAACTTCCAGCAGGTACTGCAAGCCATCCAGCGTATTAGCGCCACCAACTGTTGGTCAGTCCACAACTGCACACTGAAAGCATTTTGAGCTGCATCCTGACTTTAAAATTAATAGCAAGGCACAGTCATCGCCAAATGTTGACATTCTCAAGCAACAGTTATTGTCTAACATCAGCCTAGCTTTGTTGGCTTTATAACACATCCTTTGTGCGAAGGTTACTGCCACGGTGAATGCTTTAAAGCTAAGATTATTTGCATCAAACAGTTTCTACAAGGTAATGTGCCATTGCATCACATACTGTAAGGTAGTTTTCAAAGGGAAAATGAATGGGTTACAGCATTAATGGGATGGATGGATTGCTCCTATATGGGCACTAAGAAATGCTATCGGTGGTTAGAGTGGGGGACAGAGAATCAGGACACCTGGGTTCTATTCCTGGCTTTGCCACTCAATTGCTGTGTGACCTGGGCCATGTCACAGTCATTCTGGGCCTCAGTTTTCCCCATCTGTGAAATGGGACTAATGCACCCCAGAAATGTGATTTAACATCTCCAGATGAAAGGTGAAATACGAGTCCAAAATAGCAGCAATATTACATTGAGATAACTCCTTGCATTTAGTGATGTTGGAGGACACTGAGTGGCAATTGCTATGCTCAGCATTACTCCAAGTAGAAAAGGATGCAGAGAACAGATGTGAGGGGGAAAAAAAATGGTGCTTGCTATAAGACATCCTGCATGATATAAACCTGGGCTGTCTTCCAGGATATTAGCAAAGGCGAGCTCTGCACAGTAATTTATCCTGCAACTACTGATGCAGAACGCTGTTTGAGTAACATTATGGCTAATAATAAACCTTCCAAGAAGTGGATGTGTGGCCTCACTAGAATACCCTCTTCTCTGTGCACCTCAAAGTAATCACAACTGCACTCTGTTTGCACAGCCACTGACTGTGAAATTGGTGCCAGGGAAGCTACTTTGCCACTTTTACACCTGTTCATCAGTTAGCTTACACCAACACTACTGAATTTGACCCATAGTCTGCTAACAATCTGGGAGCGTGGAGAGATGAATCTCTCAGTGCTTTCCCTCATGCTGCCAGCACAATCTGATCCCAACATTTTGTAAAGCCACTCCCTTGCCCTTCTTCAAGTCCCCCTCCTTAAGACTCTCCTGTGAGGACTACAGACCCCTGCTGGTTGATGATAACTAAGATGAGATGGTGAGTAACTTTGTCCATTCTGCCAGCATTAAGGGCACGTCTACATGAGGAAATTGACCAGGACAGCTATTGCAGAACAAGCTATTCCACAATAGCTATTCTGGAATATCTCCCCACTCCCTGTGCAAACTCTTATTTTGGGATAAGAGTGCCTTTTTCTGAAGCAGATTAAGCTAAATCAGAAAAAAAGGCACTCTTATTCTAGATCAAGTGTCTACCTCAGGAGCTATTCCAGAATAATTTATTCTGCAATAGCTATTCTGGTCAATTGTCCTGTACAGACAATCCCCAAGGCTGAATTATCATAGGATTTGAGCATCCAGCTCTGCTTGACTCCTTTGAAAATCTCAGCCTATTGTCCTGCCCTCCCCCAACATGCATCAATGCGTTTGACCAGATGCAACAAATGAATGAGTCGATTAACCTAGATTGTAAACCCTTAATTTCTTCCAATGTTTGTGCAACACCTAGCCCAAAAGGGTCCTGACCCCAGTAGGCTCAACTGTATTAAAAATAATATGAATATTTTCCCACTTGGAAAAAAATTCACCATTAAAATATATTGATCAAAACTCATTTAGGAATGGTGTAAATGATTGTTAGAAACAGAAGCCTTATGGGATATTATTTTAGCTAATTCAACGCCAGTAGTGCTGTGTGTGTATGTTGAGCTCTCTTGCTAGTTGTATACATATCTAAAGACTAATGTTTCTATAGATCACTTAAAAATCTCCAGAAGACCAGATCCAAGTACATGCCCGTAAAGACACAGGGAGGTGTTGCACATGATACAGACATTGAAATACACACATGTAATAGCTGGGCACTTACTGAATAGGTCTCAAAACTGAAGGTATTGTCCTCACATAAAACTAAGGGGGAGCATAAATATCAGCTTCAGGCCTTATTAGGTACCAGAGCAGTGGACCACGATAAGATTAGAATCCTTATACAAAGCTATTCTGTTCCATAACTTGCTGAAGCCAGACGAACACTGTAGAATCCTGAGGTCAATAATAGGATAGTGACTTACTATTGCACATTTTAGGTATTCACATAGCGTCAGTCATGGTAGTATCTAGGAGCTGAAGATGAGTGAGTTAAGATAGTGAACATTAGGTTATTACCCTCATTAAGGAATCTAATGGCATGTTAAGAATGAAGCCCTGCTTTCCTGAATAGTTACACAAAGCCTCAGCACTTCAGTGAAGCAGGTATTACTCACCCTATTTCATAGATAGATAAAAGGGAGGCACTGGGAGATTAAGTGACTTGCCCATCATCGCACAGTGAGTCAGTGGCAGAGCTATGATTAGAACCCAGGAGTTCCAACTCCCAGTTCCATACTACACTCAGTGCACTAGATTATGACACATTGCCTCTGTAGGGAAAGGCCCTGAATAAACTGGATAGGAACAATGTACCGAGACATTCTCTTATTCAGGAAGAAAACACATAGGTGCCTATTCAGATCTTTTGTACCAGCTTATGTCTGTCTCCTCTGCAGCTCCAAATACCATGCCCTGTACCAGTCTACTTCAAAGCATCCAGAATGCATGGACAGGAGATTGCTTTGTCCACCTCTCAAAGGGCATCCTCAGCAAAGAGCAGCTTTGAGATATCTCATGAAAGAAGCCAGTGAGCAAAAGGTGCAGGTGCATGTCATTTATTTTGAATCTCCCATATTAGGCCTCTGCCTGTCTGCTCAGTTAAACAGAAGAATCAGGACTATGAAGTGCCCCAAATGAAGAAGTTGGACAGACAGAGGCTGTGGGATCCAATGACTAATTCTCTTTTGAATTAGAGGGTTTCACAAAGTCACTGCAGTGAGCTCCTAATGGACTCAGAGAGTTACCCAAGCTACTTGATGAGAGGCTTTACTACCAAGCTCAAGAGGAGAAACCAGGAGCAACTTTCAAGTCCTGCACTAAATGACTCCAGTCAGCCTAGGGTAAGAGCAGAGCCACCTCGGAGAGGAGAAGAACAGAGCGTGGTGCACATATCTGCCCATCATAACAAGCCTGTCTCTTGCCAGCCGGCAATGGTGGGTTGCCCACCTTGCCACACCTGTCTGGTTAAGGATCATCATTTCTTATACCCTTAAATTCCCTTGAAACTACTCCAGAGGCTGTGGCAGTTGCAGAGCGTGTCCCCTTGGGACAGCACAAACAGCCACTTCATCATGACCTATGCTGGTTGCTAACAAGCCAAATATTTTTTTTTAACCATAGCATACTGAGCGATTTATGCCCTAAGCATTTTAAGCAACCATCTTTCCCTGCATCCATCCTAGCGAGTTAAAGTCTTGCTCATCTGCCATGGTTCCACGTGACTTGGGCTAAGGACAGATAAGGGACCAGATGTCCCTATAAAAATCAGGACAGTCCTGATTTCTGGGTCTTTTTCTTATATAGGCTCCTATTACGTTCCACCCCCGTCCCGATTTTTCACATTTGCTGTCTAGTTACCCTAAGGACAGAGCCTATTCAATTCAGGGACCCCTCATCTATGGACCACACTTCCCCCAGGGATGTCTGATGAGCTCCCTCTTCATCTGTCTTCAGTGCCTTTCTAGTTAGGGCAATGCATCTTTGGCTATTTCAGCCTCCTGCATTTTCTGTCATCTCTTCCTTTTTGGATTATCCTTTGACCTGTTCTGCTTCTGAAAATAAGTGTTTTCCCCCTTCATGCAATGGACTCAAATTGATTTCAGTTTCGTTTAAACCCTACACAGCAACAACCCACATACCATATATGGAGACAGGTACCCTAGAAAAAAATGCCCATTTCAGTGAGAAACAGCAGAAATGTAGATTTACATAGGACGGAATTACTTCTAGGCCTAAGAAGAACACTGCACTTCTTTATAAAGTACAGCTGATGATGCCTGTATTCAGTTTGTGTCTCATGTCCCCCAACCAGGGGCTGATACACAGATGTTTAGGAGACAGCTACTGCTTTTGGCTAGAGGATTTATTTCTTTAGCTCATGCAACAGAAGCTCATTCTTTTAGTGCTCAAGGTGCTGCGTTCAAACCCACTGTCAGCCACAGTAGAGTCGGTGACACAAAACTTTCCTTTGGAAAGATGCATCACTTGACTCGGTAAAGAAACAGATGTGTGTGATTCAGAGCCATGAGAGTGCTAATTAGCCTCCAGCCCTTTGTTTCTTTTTATGGGTGCTACAAGACCCATGCACCCCACTGAGTCAGGTCAGATCACCTGATAGAACTGGATGCATCACACCAAAGCTCCCGGCATTCCTAGCAGCAAAGCTGAAGAAACATGTCCCTTACTCAGTAGCCAGGGCTGGCTAGCAAAGGCAGGGAAACCCCTCTGTATGCTGCCTCCCTGTTTAAAGAGCCTCATCTTTTCCACACCCTTAATAAATACCTGACACCTGAACTCATCTCTAAATATGATCCAGCTCAACCATAAATTACAGACCGACGCAGGAATCACCAGGTGAAATCTTGTGCTATGCACGAGGTCAGACCAAGTGATCAAAATGGTCTCTTCTAATCTTAAAATTGATGATTACTACTTGTATTGTGGTAATGCCCAGGAGCCACACACAGGGACCAGATAGGGTGACCAGACAGCAAATGTGAAAAATCGGGACGAGGGTGGAGGGGTAATAGGAGCCTATATAAGACCCAAAAATCGGGGCTGTCCCTATAAAATCAGGACATCTGGTCACCCTAGGACTGGAACCCCACAGTGCTGGACGCTGTACAAACACAGAACAACAACAAAAGTCCCTGCCCAAAAGGAACTAAAGTCATCATAAATTGGCACCACGCCATTGTTGCATCCAGTCTGACACTACATTGAAAGCTTTCTGGGGCATGGCTTGGCTCATTTGTTGCTTGACTCTACAGCACTTAGCCAAATGGGGCCCTGGGACTGGCTCCTTCAAGGGAGGATGTGGCCAGCCACGCCTGCATCATAATTAATTAATGCTCCCAGCCTGAGGGAGTGGGACTTAGGAGGGTCAGGTGACACCTTAGAGGACACCTGGCTCTTGTAAAAGGGCTGAGTGAGATGGGTCTGGAGGGAAACCACAGGGAATGGGCAGGTCTCTGTAGAAATCCCTGAGCCGGTGTCTCCAGGGGAGCAAGCCTAGGGACCCAATGCTCTATCAGAGCAGGGAAGGACATATGGAAAAGAGCCCAGAAAGGGGCTGAAAATGGTACTCCAGGAGAATCAGCCTGGTAGGGGACAAGTGCTCTATCCCACAGCGAGAGAGACTCTCAAAGGTGGCCCAGAAAGTGTGTTAAAGAAAAGCCCTGAAGGGCAGAGGAAACTTTGTGTTTGTTGGGACTTCTTAGCTGGACTTTTGCTACCCCAGAAGGGGTTAAATTTGTCATTTGGTTGAAGGGCTAAGCTCCATCTCCAGCACAAACCACTGTAGGGAGACCCACGTTGGAGAGGGAAACTGAGGCACCAGTTGCACCACACTCCAAAAGCAAGGGGCGCTACAAGGTGACTATGTCCCATGACAGTCCCTGTTTCTTGAGTTGAGCCCTTACATTTTAAAATAAAACGGAGATATAAATCAGTATTCACAACATTTCTGAATAATGCAGTAGCCTTCAGAATACTTGTCTAGATATAAGGAGTTCCTTCAAACATCTTACTATGCATCAGTGAAACATTATGAGGAAACCGCCTTCCCTGAATTAAGTTTGTGATTCAGACATAATAAGCTCATGGTCATGCAGCAGCTTGTACAGTTAAGGACAGCTCAGCCCCAATAGTTATAACTCTGCATTTCCTTTCCAGGGTTTATTCCCAGGGCCAGTGCAACCATTTAGGCAACCTAGGCAGTCGCCTAGGGTGCTAGGATTTGGGGGGCACCATTTTCATGGGCAGCGACCGCGGCGGCCGGATCTTCGGCAACCCCAGTCACCACCAGCATTTAGGCGGAGAGAGCTGGGGCAGGGGAGCGCAAGGAGAGCCGCCTTCAGCAAGTAAGGGTGGGACAGCACGAAGGGGAACTCCCCACCCCAGCTCACCCCTGCCTCCTAAACTGATTGGTGCTGCAAGCGTGAGAGGCGGGAGAAGTGAAGCAGCGATGGAGCTGCCGCGGGGCGGGGGGGGCCTCAGGGTGGAGCTGTCGCGGGGGGAGGGGGCCTCAGGGTGGTGGCTCCGGGACAGGGGAGGGCACAAGGTGGAAGTTTTGCATAGGGCACGCAATGTCCTTGCACCGGCCCTGTTTACTGCACTTTCCTCTGAAGCATCTGGAGCTGGCTACCCTCAGGCTTTGTCTACACTTAAAATGCTGCAGTTGTCCTACTATAGGCCGTCAGGGCAGACAGGCATTACAGGGACGGGAGGGGTTTCTCCCATGGCAGTAATTAATCCACCTCCCCAGGAGCCGATAGCTAGGTCAACGGAAGAATTCTTCTGTCAGCTTATTACTGTCCACACTAGGGGTTAGGTCAGCATAGCTACATCTCTGAGGGGTGCAGATTTTTGACACCGCTGAGAGATGTAGTAGTATTGATGTAAAATCTTCAGTGTAGCCCAGCCCTCAGTGACAGTGTACTGGACAAGATGGACCACCGATCTGAGCCAGGAGGATTGTTCCCACGTAATCACGTACAAGGCAGAGACAGAATTGTAGAAATGTAGGATTGGAAGGGACCTTAAGAGGTCATCTAATCCAGCCCCCAGCACTGAGGCAGGATGAAATATATCTAGACCATCCCGAACAAGTGCTTGTCCAACCTGCTTTTAAAAAACCTCCACAGAGATGGTTTCTACAGCCTTCTTAGCTCACCTATTCCAGTGCTTAACTATCCTTTTAGTTAGAAAGGATCTCTTGATAGCTAACCTAACCGTCCTTTGCTGCAAGGTAAGCCAATTACTTCTTGTCCTACTCTTAGTGAACATGGAAAACAATTGCTCACCATCCTCTTCATAACATTTTACATGTCTGATGACTGTTATGTCCCCTCTCAGCCTTCTCTTCTGTGGACTAAACATACCCAGTTCTACATGTTATCATATATAGAATGTATGCTTCATGGAATACATTGCTTTTGGTAGAGAAAAATAGAGAACTCTGGCTACTTAAAGTGGGGAGGGGCATGTAAATGTTACTTATTCATCTCCTTGTAGTGCTTTGAACTCCAAGATGTATTTACTGTATGACTTGCTGTGTTAAAATAGAAACCCCTAGAGGGAAAACATCCTGGTTTTGAAATAAACATACCCTTAAAAAGTTGTGTGATAAATGGTGAAATATTGATCTGAAAGACAATACCCCTGTTCCCTCTGTGTAATGCACTGTTCAGTGTGTGCTACACAATCTTCCTTTCTAGTGGGTCTTTCATAAGAGTCTACTACAGCAGTCTGCTAAGGAAGCTCAGACTCATTAGTGCTGGAGGGATAGCCCTCAGTACCCAGTGATGATCATTGTCACATTTGAATACATGGATATTTAGTCAAATAAACTGTTTTTAAAATACTGTAGTAATCATACCACTTAGTCTTTATATAGGGCTATTCATTAGTAGATCTCAAAGCATTCCACAAAGAATCATTATCGCCATTTTGGAGAGCGGGAAACTGAGGCACAGAGCAGCAAAGAGACTTGCCCAAGGTCACCCAGCAGGCCAGTGGCAAAGCCAGGTGTCCTGAATCCCAATCCAGCATTCTCTCCACTAGGCCCCTGTCATAAATGGATAGGTAGGTAAGGGTTAAGTTTCTTTTACCTGAAAAGGGTAACCGAACACCTGACCAGAGGACCAATCAGAGAACTGGATTGTTTAAAGTCAGGGGCGGGAATTTGTATACTCGGGGTCTTTGTTGTTTTCTTAGCTATGAGGAAACAAGTCTTCTTCTAATTCTCTCCTAATACTTCTTCTAAACATCTGTAAGTACCCAGGAACCGCAAAGTAATTCAGCTATGATGGTCTTTGGGGTGTATTTACCTGTATGTTAATTTGTTGTGCTGGTTTAATTGGGCTATCTTTTAAATCAGACTGTTTCTTTATATTTTCTTATAAGCAAGAGCCTGTATTGAGTTTCTTAATGCAAGATGATTGTTTTATATTTTCTTTCTTTTTTTCTATAAAGTTTTCTTGTTAAACCTTGTGAAAGTTCTTTTCCTAGGGAGGCAAAGGGAAAAGCCAGGCTGTGGGCTATTTTCCTATTTGGGTCCAGGGAAAGAGCAGACTACGGGGAAAGAGACGAAGAATTCTCTCTGTTCTCTGGTGGTTACAGTTTTTCCCTCATTCCTGGAGCAAGGGGGGTGGCAGAGCCCAGCTGTGGGTATTTTGCATCTCCATTGTCCTGAGGGAAGCAGAAAAGCTGGTTTCTTGGGTCACACAGGTTAGCCGCGAGGCAAGCCTGATAAGGAGGGGGAAGGGGTTATTTTCCCTGCTTTTAGCATCCAAGGGATTGGGAATCTGGGTGTCCCACCAAGGGAGGGTTGGGGACACCAGAGGGAGGAAAGGGGGGATCAGGCCCCATAGATTAATTCCTGATCTGGTGGCAGCGAGAATATCCAAGCTGGTAGTGAGCTTGGGGGAGTTTCAGGTAAGCCCCCAAACTTTGGACGCAAAAGTCCAGGTTTGGGACAGGACCAGACTGGTGGACACTAAAGTCCAGGTCTGGGACTGGACGGCTAGATTACCACAGCCCCCTTGGAAGCTGAACTTCAGATCCTCAATCAGGAATCAGCAGTGCCCAGCATTTATGCCAGATACTGTCTTGTAAAGTCCTCTGGCCTGGTACATGGGAGTCCTCTGCTCTCAATGGAGCAGCAAAATGCAACTGACTAGCTCCACTATGAAATCTGCTTTGGACATTGCTTTGCAGATCAGAATTGCCTTTCAGGAGCTTACTTACCATGACCATAGGGGCTATCGAACATCCTAAAGCACTTCAGATAGTCCTGTCAGTTTCATTTTTCTGTCCACACATGCTAGGACTATCAGCCTAACCACTTTGCTATGCTTGCACTAGGACCATCAGCCTAACTGCATTCCTATGCTTGCACAGGCAGAGAGAGAAAGGGACAGGCATGGTCATTACAAAACAGTCAGCTCCTTTCTTCTCTCCTGGGCTTCAGGCTTGCTGCCAGGCAACCATACAGCAGTGTTCTCCTGCAGAATTGGGTTCCCCTGTGCTCCTCCTCCTGCTTCTCACATTGCACCTGGTGTTGAGAGGTAGCACTCTCCACACTGCTAATGAGCAGAACCAAGCCCTAAATACAAGCAGCTACGGTTTAGAATCCAGTGGGAGCCTATCTGCAGAAACCTGCTAAGTACTCTTCTTTTCAAGCATTCACAGGCTCAAGCTATGGCATGTCCACAGCTCCCGAGCACCTCCCTGGAAGCAGCAAGCACTTTGCCGGACTGAGCCCATAACAAACATCCTCTTGCAGGCGGTTTTGAATATTTCTCCCTGCACATGCACCATAGCTGGAACACTTTGTTTTCTTATCTCTCCCTGTCACTATCACACAAAATTCTACCGTCTTCTATGTGCTTAAGCCTGGTTGTTGCTTGCCAGAACTCCAGAAAGACGTGGGCAGGTTTGTTCTGGTTTTCAGAATGAGAATTGCATTATAAGGATCATTTGGGTACCACGGCTGTCCAGAGCACGTAAACCCCAATCCACATTGGTGAAGGAAACCATACTAGAAATCTGTTAGCAACCACCACACTGAGCATAGGCCAAACTAGCAATATTCTGCCCCAGCATGGGCAAAGATTGAAATGTAAAGTGAAATAGGTATGTGTGGGGATCCAGCAGTTACAAGAGGATTCCTCGGACTACTACAATGAAAATTCATTCGCTTGCCATACTCCAGAAGAGCTGAATTAATAATTTATTTTTCAGTTCCAGGGGTGAGCTGAAAAACCGGGGAGGGGGGGGTGCAGGGAAATTTGATTCTGTTCAAATCTACACTAGAAATTTTTCATTTTCTCTTGGCAAAACAAAAAACATTGATTCAGATCAAACACAACACGGAATTTGACCAAACATGATTGTTTTGTTTTGTTCTTTGTACCATTTTTGGAACATTGCTTTGAAATGAAAAATCAAAATGATTAAACTATTTTAACTATTAAAAAAATTAAGCCAAAACTCCTTGGCTGAATTAGATCCACATTTGCAAATAATTTCAATGCCCTGAAAAACACATTTGCTGAAAATAATTTGCCGAACTGTACTCTTTCATTGTCTAGAAGGGAGAGACTAAAGAGGATACATTGTTTTTATTCTGACTAGCCTCTGTGTCTTAATAAAACCTACACTGAGGTTTTCAGCCATTGATATAATTACATAGAGATAGCTATGCTAACGCATAGGTACGGTGTAAAAAAAGGACCTTCACTAATGTAGCTGTTATCTATGCTAAGATTTTTTTCCAGCAATGCCGCTACACCTATGGCCTAAATCTGGAGTCCCCTTTTACAATTAATCCTGTTTTGTATGGTAGTACCTAGAGACCAACCAAGATTGTCCAGCGCCTAACACAACAGGGTCCCAGCCACAAAGTAATAGACAATCCCTGCCCCAAAGCAGAAGAGACTGTTCAGCTTCCCGGAGCTGAACAAAAACTGCTGTATGAGGAAAATACAGCCAGGGGGCTTGTGAGTTTTCCAGTGAGTTAGTTTTTAAAACTATACAGTGTCCCTCCTATGAAATTGCTTTACAAAAACTCTAACAAAATAAAACAAATAATTCAGCATACCGGGACAAACAGGAAACGTGGCTGGCTGTGGACCCCGATGGCAATGCAAGAGATTAATTCTGCACACACAACTAACTATGCTGCTCTGGTCTGCCTTTCACAAATCCTGCAAGGTTCTGCTCAAACTATTCCCCCCTGCTCTCTCCAGTCTGCAATCAGCACTGAAGTGAAGACAGCTGAGAAAAAGCTGTCCTTTCTTCATCAGGAGCTAAGATCAATGAACCAGCCCCTGCTCCCAGCTTTTAAAGCTACAGAGCTTTTACTGGGGATATCATGTCTATATTACAAGTGCTAGAGTCATAGGTGCTGATTCCATGGGTGCTCCGGGACTGGAGCACCCACAGAAAAAAATAGTGGGGGCTTAGCACCAACCGGCAGCCCTGTGTCCTACAGCTCCTCCCACCCACTGCAATCAGCTGTTCAGTGGCATGCAGGAGGCACTAGGGGGAAGAGGGAGGAACAGGGACAGGAAGAGGGAGGGGAGCAGAGGTGGAAAAAGCAGGGCTGCCGAGAGGGAGGGGCAAGGGGGGGAATTTGCCCTAGGCCCCGGGCCCTGCAGGGGCCCCCACGAGAATATAATATTCTATAGTAACTGCAACTTTTTTTTTTATGGAAGGGGCCCCCGAAATTGCTTTGCCCCAGGCCCCCTGAATCCTCTGGGTGGCCCTGGGGAAAAGGCAGGCGGGGAGGGTGGAGGTGGGAAGAGGTGGAGTAGGGATGAGGGCTTGGGGAAGGAATGCAGTGGGGTGCAGGGCCTGGGGCAGAGCAGTCTCGAGCACCCTCCGGGAACTGGCGAAGTCGGCACCTCTGGCTACAGTGGCACAACTGTGGTGTTGCAGCTATGCTGCTGAAGCAAGTGTCTATGCTACCATGACTGAAGGGGTTTTTCCATTGCTGTCATAAGTCCACCCTTTTGAGAGGCAGTAGCTAGTTTGACAGAAGAATTCTTCTGTTGACCTAGGGGTATCTAAACTGGGGATTAGATTGATTTAACTATATGCCTCGGGAGTGTGAATTTTTCACTCCCTAAGTTGACCTAAGTTGGTGCAGACCACACTTAGAGACCACAGGCAGCAGACCTATTATCACCCCACGATTGCTGTACTTTTAATCAGTCCACCCAGATAAATGCAAGTCCCATAGGACCAGGATGTGACCACCCCCTCCGGCTCTCTCTGGTAAGCAGTTATTCACATGAGTATTAAAGCAAGTAACTGCCCTCCTGTAGTAGTGAGGGGTACACAATCTGCTCCATGCCGCAGTTCCCTGTTAGTAAAATGGTGATCACGACACCTCCTTTCTCCCACCTCTCTGTCTGCCTTCTCTAGTCAGACTGTAAACTCTTCAGGGCAGGGAAAACACGGTAGTACAGCTCCTTGCACACTGTGGCTTGCAAATGCTATTACAATACTACAATATCTTCACTGGTGGTTTTCTGGATTTATAAAAATGATGATGAAAATAAACAAGTTTCAGCCACCTCACCTATAAATTAACACCTGGTCAATCAAATGGTCGGGCCAGGGTATTGCCAAAAACCGTGAAGGTACATCTTCGTGTCAGTAGGACACATTCAAACCCTCTTTTCACAGCTGAAGAGAATTGAGTAGCATCTTATACCACATCTCCCTCTAACTTTCCATAGGTGGCAGCATTAGTGCAGTTTTTAGGTGAAGTGGCTACATGAAAGCAGTACTGTTGCCTGAACAATGGAAACCATTTTTTTTAAAAAAGCATTATAGAAATTAATAGCTTTCTTCCAGGATTTTAAACTATCCTATACAAATATACAAAGCTATACAGTTCTACAGGATTGGACGAAAGAAAAGAAACCCACCCTACCAAAAAGGTTACAATTGAATCTTATAGTTTCTCTACATGGGGAAATAGTGCAGAATAGCATGCATCCAAAAGCTTATACACAAATAAATGTTAGTCTCTAAGGTGCCACAAGTATTCCTTGTTCTTTATTCTGCACTAACTTTCCATGTGGACACTTTAATTCTGCACTGAAAAGTGTCTTTGTCAAGTATAGTGTAGTCCACTTTGGAAGTGGATTAAACTACCCCACAAAAAGGCATTTGGTGTGGAATAAGAGTATCAACACAGAAAGCTAGTGCAAAATAGTTACTGTGCTTACGTCCACATTCCCTCCTATTTTGCAATAACTGCCCCGTGAAAATTAGCCAAATTCAGAGATGAACTGGATATTTATATAGAGAGCAAGAATATTAAGAGTTATAATAGTTAACAAAAGAGTATTGAGAATGAGATACAATCTTATAGTTCTGGGTTTACGACAATCTCTAACTATTAAGGGTTCATGGGGGATAGAATATTCCACATCTGCCTACTTGGGGGTTTCTTGCATCTTCCTCTGAAGCATCTGGTGCTAGCTAATGACAGAGACAGGACATTGGACTACAAGGACTTTGGGTCTGTTCCAGTCTGGCAATATGTGTGTTCCTATTTTGTGATTCTCTATTGAATTCTATAGACTAAGTAATTTTTGCACAAATCTATCAAGAAATAAGAGCCATCAGCAAATGTGCCCATGGGAAACACTGGATTATCAGCTCAGGTGACCAAACTTCTCTGCTTGTATCCACAGCACATTCAACTGCAGGGTAAGCTTCCGTACAATGCACTGCCAATATGCCTCAAACTCTGCCGCAGAGAAACTGTCTCTCAGGAGGAAAGCAAGTTCAGTCTCTGAGGCTAATTCATTCCTTGCCCACTGCCAGTAGGGAGACAATTAGCATCAGCTTGTGTGATGATTTTTAGTGACATGGACACCTGTCCTTTGGGAAGTGGATTAAGGCCTTGTCTACACTATGGGAACTAAATCGGCATAGCTATGGCACAGACAGAAGAGGTTTTTCCATCAAAGTAGGAACACCACTTCCTCAAATGATGCTAGCGAGGGCGATAGAAGCAGTCAACCTTTCTGCATCTAGTCTGGGGGCTAGGTGTGGATTTCTCACACTTTTGCACAACATTGCCATGTGGACCCAAATTTTAAGTGTACTCCAGGCCTGAGACCAAACAAACTCATTACACACAAGGCCACTGAACAGCCATCGAATGGCAACAACCTAGTCACATCCAGTCTGGGCTGGATTTGAACCAGCAACCTAGAGGTGAAAGGTTAGATAGTCCATTACTAATCCCCTCGGTACCACTGATTGTCACTTTTAAGACGAGGCTCTCTGTGGGAGGGAGAGGTATGTCATTTAAGTCATAATATTTTAGCTCTGGAACTAAATCATGCAGTGGATAATATTTCACTGCATTTCAAATGGGAACATATAGATGACATTATCATTTTTATGGGTCGGAAGACCATGAGGGATGTAGGGGAGTAAAGCAGGATATATGCCTTTTCCCAGCTGCAAACCTATACTGAAATGGCATTATACAGCTTCCCACGGATGATTCCCTCCCAAGAGCTAAAGCAGCAGCAATAAAATGACCCCTGAGTCATGAATCTTGCTCATTTTAGTTATTAAAATAGCAATTCTACTACAAAAGCCTGTTAAGAGTAAAAAGATCACCAAACACATTTTCCATGGCCTCTCTATAGCTCACCTTCCCAAGACATTTTGCTGCTGCCTAAAGAAAGCCTGTAGCACAGGCCCATGTAGGAATTTCCCAGACAGGTCAGAACCTCTGACACGGACTTTTTTCACAGCGTCATGGAACAGCCATCACTAGCACAAGTCCCAGTAGAAACAAGAACCATTTTTATTAGTATTTTGCCACAAGTGCAGGGGACTGGACTAGATGACCTCTCAAGGTCCCTTCAAGTTCTACCATTCTATGTCTGGAAAACCGGCTATTAATAGAGCATCCCCTATCCTGGTGACAAACATCATTCACATTTCTGTCATAGACTGGACCTTAACTTTGTTCTGTGACCAAGATAAACCGGATCAGACCAAGACTAAGGGTTTGACCTGATTATGTCTGGCCTATACCATAAATTGGGAATCACAGCTGTCACTGGGTTACTGGACACTATGTTGGAACCAGATTCCTGGTCTGGATGCAGCTGTAAAGTAGATAAGGCCCACATTTCCCCCATCTCACCAATATGGTGTCAGTCATCTTTAAATATGAGGACCAAGAGGGTAAATCAGTCTCCAGGCCCTCTCGCTGAGACTATGAACAATGGAGCCAACATCCGGTAGGAAATGGAGAGATACCACATTTCATAGGCCCCAGTCACTACAAACTGGGCTTGGTACACACTAGGGACCTCAGCATATAAGTTAGATGAAAGCAAATTTGGTTAGACAAGCAACAATCAACAACTTCTTTCTAGTCAACTTCGTTCAGCTTATTACCTCATCCTCCCAGCTAGGTTGACCAGATGAGAGATGTGAAATATCAGGATGGCAGGGGGCGGGGGGTTTACTGGCGGAGCAAAAAAAAAACAACAAAAAACCCAAGAGCCGGTGGCAGAGGAAAAAAACAAACAAAAACAAAAGAAAATTTAAAAAAAAACCCAAGAGCTATCAGAGCATAGGAAAAATTGGTGGGGGCTGAGCACCCACAGGCAGCTTCCCGCCCCGCCTCCCTGCACCAGCTCGCCGTTGCTCTGCCTCTACCTCCCCTGAGCTGGCTGCCGCAGCCTGCTTCTCCCCCCTCCCTCCAGCACTTGTGCTGCCATACAACTGATTAGCGCAAGCCTGGGAGGGAGGGATGAGGAGGAGGAATGAGGTGTGCTTGGGGAAGAGGCGGAGCCAGGGTGGGAATTTGGGGAGGGATCCAATAGGGCAGTGAGGGGGCAGGTCTGGGGTGCGGGGCCAGGGTGGGGATTTGGGAAAGGATCCAATGGGGGAGGGAGGGGTGGTGTCGGGGCAGAGCTGGGGTGGAGTTGGGGCGGGGGGGCACGAGCCCCCTCCGCCTGTGCATCAGAGGACAAAATATCGGGACAATTCGCATACTGACCTATGTTCAGTCAGGAAGCGGGACAAACAAGTAAATACCAGGACAGTCCCAACAAAATCGGGACGTCTGGTCACCCTACTCCCAGCCCATCCTCTCTCTGATCTCGCCATCTTCCATGCCCTAGTGTGCATTTTATTTATATTTCCTGAAAATAAAATACGACTATACAGGGCTCTAGCTGCCCTAACTCTAATGCTGCTGGGATTTTACTGTGCAACAATTTCAAACAAGAACTCAGCCAGTCAGCCACACACTGACAAAAGACTCCTTTCCTCCACTTCATCATCTAGAAAGCATTCTCTCAGGCCATGTCTACACTACGGTGTTTAATGGCATAGATATGGCACCATAGCTACTGTCATAAGTAGATAGGTAAGGGTTAATTTTCTTTTACCTGTAAAGGGTGACAAAAGGGGGAACCAAACACCTGACCAGAGGACCAATCAGAGACCTGGATTTTTTTTAAGAGTCTGGGAGGGAACTGGAAACTCGGGGTCTTTTTGTTTTCCTCG